>NC_138768.1:298492644-298520144 GCF_965119305.1 Pelophylax lessonae | reverse complement strand
TGGAGATGAGGGGGGTGCTGCAGCAGAGGTGAGAGGGCCACATGAATCGACTTAGAGGGCTGAATTCAGCCCACAGGCCTTTTGTTTGACACATGTGCATCTCTATATTAACTCTTGCATTTCCCATACCAGGAGTCGAACCCAGGCCGCCTGGGTGAAAACCAGGAATCCTAACCACTAGACAATATTGGAAAACTGTATTTGACACATGTGCCGTCCACTGCCCTACTGACGCCAATCTTTGCTCTACTGACACCATCCACTGCTCTGCTGATATACATGCATGTGTATTTGTGCTCTGGGGTGCACACCCTAATGCAATAGGCTGCACACACCAATGGCTGTATATAAACTAAAGGAGAGACTGCCAGCTTTTAGACATCATGAGCACTGTGCAGCATAGAAATTATCATGTAAGGCTTTTATCACCAAAGACTTTAAATTAGAGACACTTTCCAAGATTTCAGTCCCTTCCTATAGTATCAGAGCAGACAGGCTGATTGTTAACAATGCAGCATTGTCTGTTACTAACCCAATACAATTATCTTTTTAAAGCAAAATCTCAGACATTCCAGGCTTATTTGACATGTGCATGGTTTACACTTGTCATTATTTATTATATGTAGCTACATAAAATCCAAGTGTTTTTCTACATCAAGATGGATCAAAGAAGGAAAGTCTGTTAAAAACAATTTATTCCATAAGTGCAGTATAAGAGTCTCTTGATCTTTTTTTTTTTTTTTACTTGGACAAACTTTCTTAAAAACCTCAAAAAGTTGGGTTTGGAGTATCACAATATGACAAAAATGGTTTACAGTTATATACTAAGACTAATAGCTATAGTTACATATTGTTGGATGTTGGGTAATAACTAATAAGTAGGGTATAGTGATAGCAGTGTGTGTTTTTTTACCTGTCTGTTATATTAGACTTCTGTTTTTTTCAGTGTATAGGTTTCTTTGTGTACTTTGTGATACCTGTTACTCTTAAACTGCCCATACACTAAAAGATTTGTTAGCCCAAAGACTGCACAAAAGTCAATTTAAGCCCGGGGCGATTTGACAGCTCAGATCACACGCCAAATGGCAACTTATTGCCTGCAACGGCACCATCCGAATCTGTGCGACGCCGCACCAATTTACAAAAGTAGTTCCTGCACTACTTTTGGCAATTTCTGGGGCGATTTCAATAGACATCTGTGCATGAACCCGCATAGATGTCTTTCAAATCGCCCCTGAACTCTCAATGAAGTGCTAGTTTGAAATGGTGCGAGTTAAGCTGAACCCGTGCGATTTCAATCCCGCCTCCAATGTGAACATACCCTAAATGTCAACTGAACCAGGTGGAAAATTATTGGCTGAACATCGGATGCAGTCACCCTTTAGCAGTGCCATTGGACTCAGGTAGCTGGAGGTGCTGTGACTGCCTGATTACAGTAGCCGACAAGGGAAATGACTCCATCCACATTGTTAGTGTGGCTGGGGGAATTCATTGAATCAAGTAGAATATGGCCAGCTTTAGGTGGCACCCTACCCAGTTCAAGCTTGATTTATTGTGAGATGATACCAACTTTGATAGATAAGGCAGTATTTTACTTTCATACATCTATATACCTGTTACGTGATCAAGAAAACAGCAATATCATATAGCAGTTTTATGGTTTGTTTTTTTGAGGAGCTAGAACTTTGTTCATATATTGGCATTCAGGTTTGGGCAACGGGAATCTCAACGGAAAAAGCATGCTGGTATTTGTCTGTAAAAGATTAAAGTCAAAATATATTGTCTGTGGATGCATTTTTTTACACTTAAAGTGATTGTAAAGGCAGAAGGTTTTTTTATCCTACTGCATTCTATGAATTAGGATAAAAACCTTCCGTGTACAGCAGCCCCCCCCCCCCCTTATACTTACCTGAGCCCCATCCCGATCCAGCGATGTTGCATGAGTAGACTTGACTGTCCAGGACTCTCACTCCTGATTGGCTGAGACAAGCAAAGTCAGTGAGCTAATGAGGAGAGAGAGAGGGGGCAGGCCAGAGGCCACGGCTCTGTGTCTGAAAAGACATATAGAGCAGCAGCTCGGCTACCCCCATAGCAATCTGTTTGTTGTGGGGGCACTTAACAGGAGGGAGGGACCTGAAGCACTGGCGAGGAACCTGAGAAGAGGGGGATCGGTGCTGCTCTGTGCAAAACCACTGCACAGAGTAGGTAAGTATAACATGTTATTTTAAACAAAAAAAATAAACAAGACTTTAGTATCACTTTAATCCTTTATAAAATTATTTATAAAGTGTTTGTCACCCTAAAAAAAAAAAAAAAAAAAAAAATAGAGATCCTGTTTCCTTATAGCAGGGTAAACAGCACGGTACTTGTTCTGTGTAACCTACCCCTCTGGAAACTGTTATAAAACCTGGCTGATCGTGCCACTTCCGGTGCCCCCCTCTCTGTGCTGACTGCGATAATCATGGCTAATGAGCCCTGACTACCGTGGTCAACCTGCATGCCTCCGTCATCCATAGCTCTCCCCCCTTCCCTCCCTGCCTGTCAGCTCTGTGTGTCTGTGTCTCTGTCTCTGATTTCCCCCCCCCCCCCCCGCCCCTGCTGATAATAAACCAGTCAAATGTCACTGCCAGCCCCTCTCTGTTAAGCTCCCATCCTGCACTGTATAACTGCTTATAAGAAACGATGCCTCTAAATACCTTTTTGAGAAGTGACTTTAGGTCTGTCACGTGACTACCGGCTGCTGTAATACTAAAATCCAGGGCTACAGCAAAAGGAGCTGAGTGGCCAGCTTGGTGATCACGTGACTCCCATGACGTCAGATGGAAAGCTCGCCTCCTCCTGCTGTTCCCCTTGGATTGTGTTATCAGAGCAGCTGGGAGTCACATGACAGATCTAAAGACACTTCTCAAAAAGGTATTTAGAGGCATTGTGTTATACAAACAGTTATACAATGCAGGATCGGAGATTAAAAGTGAGGGACTGGCAGCAAGGCAATAGTTTAGGGTTATAAACCTTTAATATAAAATCCTAATAATGCAAATAAACATTTTAAAACAGGTTACACATCTTATTCTGGTCATCATTTCTTGTTTTCTTCCTCTTTTTTTGAAAACAGTCCCTGGTTCCGTCTCTGCTAGCAGAGAGGAAGGGGTCATTTGCTGTGCATTTAATTCAGTTCTGCTTACAATATACAATAGCAGTAGATTATCCTGCAAAAAATGCATAAAGTGTATGTCCATCCAAAAAAGTTTTTTTTTTTTCTTTTTTTCATAGTTTTGGATAGAGTTGGGAAGGGTTAGAACTCATGTCAGCTTTTACCTTGATTTCTTGTCTTGCTAATAATGTTATTAAAGGGTCTTGCTAATAAAGGGCAACTCTCCAACAGCAGCGCAGCCAGAAATAAAAGGCTAGAACCCCTGTCAAATTTGTATTTCTGTCTGTGTCCATATTGCATATTTCCCCTTACTTCCTGTCTTGTGAAGCCATTGTCCGCAAGACAAAAAGTGAAGGTAAATTTCTCTAAAAGGGGCCTCAGTTTGCAGTATATATTTGAAAGATGTTGTAATCATCTATTCCATCTAACACTGGAAAAAAAAAAACATTGGTAACTTTTTACAATAGCCAGTACTGAAAACTACCCCTACCTCATCCTGAGGGCCTCTCCAAATTGAGATGTGTCCATGGACTGCTTTATAGAATATAGCAAGGGAGTTCCTCAGCACTTACCTGGGTAAATAAAAAAATGTACGTTATTGATTGTGAATGTTGAAGTTTGGGGTCCTAGGGGCCCCTGCCATTGAGTTTTGGAGGAGCCGCATGGGCAGTAGAGGCTGATTCAGGGGAGATTAGCCTGGTTTGTACTGGTGACAGGTGTGCTTTAACTGGCATCTATGGAGATATGTCACTGATCACTCCCTAAGTAAGCTTCAATTCCCATGATTATCAGCTGCAAGCTGGCAAGAGAAACATTGCAGAGAGGCAATTTGCAGACATCCTGTCTAGTGTCACCTTTTGCCTTTTATGATAATTAGGATTGTCCTACTTACTTTGCTGATTTTATGGTGGCAACCTTTTGTCTGGCTCTTTCCCCAGATCATGATTAACTGCCTATTCTGATGGTTATATAGATGTCTCGCTTCCATCCTGTACCTTATTTAACAAATGGCTATTTCACATCTGTAGCCTCCTGTATGCGTGCTCTTCACCCCTCCCAGCTACTTACCAGCCTATGGCTGTACTACAGCACTTCTTTTGAAGAGTGCTTTTGCTGATGGCACTTTTCATGCACATCCCCAGCCGACCTCCCTCCTCTGTTATTCTTTAAAACTAGAGATTTCAGATCCGAAGCAAGTCAAGTGTTACCTCTGCTTCAGTGTCTAACCTGACAGGAATGTCGGCTCTGTGTCTCATACATATAGAATTCTTTTATTCTGTCACTGGGTGCAGGTGAACCTAGTGATGTTCTTTACAAAAAAAAATACTCCCAGCCACAAGCATATCTATATTTAACCACCTTCTGTAGAAATAAGGCACCAACAGGGACTCGCTGTTCGAGATTTCTAAAATAGAGAAGGACTTAACCAAAAATGATGGTAATCATAAATCTTAGATGGTGGTCAACCATGTCTGATTATCCAGCTACCAAATTCTTTGTTATGTACATATACACATTTATATGCAGTGCCAAACCCCGTTGGGACAGACATTATCTTCATGGAGTTTACATGTTCTCCCTGTGCTTGTGTAGGTTTCTTCCACGTACTTCCATCTTCTGCCACACTCCAAAGACATGCTGGTAGGTTAATTGGGAGCATGGACTGATATACATGTACAGAATGTAAAGCGCCACGTCAATTGTTGCCGATATACACTGCCTGGCCAAAAAAAAAAAGTCGCCACCAAAAAAAAAAGGTCACACACGTTCCGCCTTTAGCTTTGATCATGGCACGCATTCGCTGTGGCATTGTTTTGACAAGCTTCTTCAATGTTACAAAATGTATTTCTGTCCAGTGTTGCTTTCATTTTTCACCAAATGATGGGAGAGTTGGACCACTGGGCGAAGCCCTCTCCAGCACATCCCAAAGATTCTCAATGGTGTTTAAATACTGGACTCTGTGGTGGTCAATCCATGTGTGAAAATGATGTCTCATGTTCGCAGTTTATATTTACTAAAATAATTGCATTTCCATGTTCTATGTACTGTGGGAGACCAGATATAGAAAATGCAGGGTCCTAGGTTTATTAAAGAGGTTGTAAACCGAATATTTTATTTATTTATTTTTTCACCCTGAAAGAGAAAGACATAATGAGCTAGTATGCATCGCATACTAGCTCATTATGAAATACTTACCTTAGAATGAGCCCCCGCCGTGCCGCCCGCTTACCTCTATGACAGGCGACATGTCCAGTCGCCCGTCTTCCGGGATCGCGGCATCTGGCCATCTGATTGGCCGGAGCCGCGGTAACGGTCACGGCACGGAGCTCTGAAGGAACGGCACGAGCGGCCGTTCCTTCAGAGCGCATGCGCCAGTGACTACACTGGCTGCATGTAAGGTAAATATCTCCTAAACGGTGCATGTTTAGGAGATATTTACAGTACCTATAGGTAAGCCTTATCATAGGCTTACCTATAGGTACAACTTGCAGAGGAGGGTTTACTTCCTCTTTAACACTTTTATGTTTTTGTTAGTTGAAGAAAAGGGTTTCTTTAACAACTGTAAGGCCTCTTTCACACGGGCGTTCCGTATGTCCGTATATCACCCCATTCGTTTGCGGGTGATATACGGACATAATGCATGTCAATGGGATTGCGGATGACCATCCGCTGACATCCGATTTGCGTCCTTTCAGTTCTGTTACATTTTTTTGGAACGGAACAGAACCCTATTTTTCTTCTGTTTACAGAACGAAAAGGACGCAAAATCGGATGTCAGCGGTGTCATCCGCAATGCCCATAGACTTACATTATGTCCGTATATCATCCGCAAACGGATGGGATGATATGTGGACATACGGCCGGATGACACATTGTCATCCGTGTCCGTAAAAAAAAAAAAAGTGCCGGAGCGGATCGCAATAGGGTCCGCTCCGTGTGAAAGAGGCCTAAGAAATTATATTTGTTACCTACAGAGTACATTGTTTGCTTATAGACTTATGTGAGAAGGATCAGTAGAACACAACCATTGTGGCACACCAAATGAGAAAGAACAAGGTGCAGTGGGGAGGTTTCTAAGCTTCCTTGGGTTTACCACAAGAACCTTAATGGGCACAAAGCAAAACCGCCCCCCCCCCCCCCCCATTAGGGTATTGAGATGTGCCCTGCATTGTATTATGATATGTAGCAGGGGTGTCTGTCAACATGGACCTTGGTAAAAGACTGGATGTTGCATACTGCAAGTGCCCAGATTTTGAGGCCTTCTATAAGAGCAATGGATAAGGAACCCGTGGATGATAAGCATTGGGTGGTGCCTTATATCTTTTAGAATAGTTACAATAGCTGTGTAGTGTAGGTGCACTTTGCTGTTTCTATGTGGTTCTTATCAGACAAATAAAAAATGACATAGAAACATAGAATGTGTCGGCAGATAAGAACCATTTGGCCCATCTAGTCTGCCCAATATATCGGAATCCTATGAATAGTCCCTGGCCCTATCTTATATGAAGGATAGCCTTATGCCTGACCCTAATCTATTCATTATCAGCTCCACTGTATGGCTAATATCCAGCAACTGTGTTGACAATATATTTTGCACCATAAAGCTGCTTTGATGTTGTGCAGTAGTGTATTATGAAGAGGTGTTTATTCCAGTCAGATCAAACATGGACTCTGGAACACCAACCTTTTGTGGTCTTCTAAATAAAGTATACCCACTCCTGTCTATAATCTATAAAATATCTGTCTTCTAAAGCTGGCCATACACTGAGCAAATTTTAGTCAGTTCCTGATGAACTGGCCATAACTCACTTTGTGGGTGGCCTAGTCAGCATCCTCCTAATTTTTTTTTTCAATGTAACTATTGGTGCATGGTCAGCTTAACATCATTTCACATAAACTCCTCAGCTAAATTTAAGGCCTTTTTTAAGAATCTCCTTCCTGACCCCTTGATTTACTTTTACATTTTTACCATTATACATAGTATAAACCTACTGGGCAGTAAGCCGCATGTACATAGGTGAGTGAATAAATGCTTTAGTTGAAAAACTGAGGGCGTTACTAGAAGTATGGCAACTGAAGGTGACATTCTGTGAAAGAAGTGTAGCCTCCAAGTTAGCCTAGCCTATCCACAAAATGGTGGCAAACATCACTAAAGTTCACTACAGATGTGCAATGATTTATCCCATTTAGCCTTCCATTTCAAGTTAGTGGGGTACCAGCAATCACAGCTACTTGAGGTTTCCCAGAGGGAATAGTAACCTGACCATTTTGAAAAGCTTGTAAAATTCATATTTTTATCCTGATATGCTGGTGCTGAAGGTGTCTGAAGCATACCACCCCCTAATCTCTACATAGACTGAAACTCAACGTTCGCCATTGGTGATTGGCCATGTTTAGGTCTCCCCTGAAGACTAAAACCCATGATTGTTCATGTTTAGGTCTCACCTGAAGACTAAAACCCATGATTGTTCATGTTTAGGTCTCCCCTGAAGACTAAAACCCATAATTGTTCATGTTTAGGTCTCCCCTGAAGACTAAAACCCATAATTGTTCATGTTTAGGTCTCCCCTGAAGACTAAAACCCATGATTGTTCATGTTTAGGTCTCCCCTGAAGACTAAAACCCATGATTGTTCATGTTTAGGTCTCCCCTGAAGACTAAAACCCATAATTGTTCATGTTTAGGTCTCCCCTGAAGACTAAAACCCATGATTGTTCATGTTTAGGTCTCCCCTGAAGACTAAAACCCATAAATGTTCATGTTTAGGTCTCCCCTGAAGACTAAAACCCATGATTGTTCATGTTTAGGTCTCCCCTGAAGGCTAAAACCCATAATTGTTCATGTTTAGGTCTCCCCTGAAGACTAAAACCCATAATTGTTCATGTTTAGGTCTCCCCTGAAGACTAAAACCCATGATTGTTCATGTTTAGGTCTCCCCTGAAGACTAAAACCCATGATTGTTCATGTTTAGGTCTCCCCTGAAGACTAAAACCCATGAATGGCCAGCTTAAAAGAAGCAGATTCCTCCATCCACACTAATTAGCACAGATGGACAAACCTTCCCTACTGGCTATTGTATTCTAAAAGATGGCACCCTTATTCTGATAGCCCACAGCTCATTGGCTGCAGTCACTCACCATCTGTCTGATAATTTTCTGCTCGGCTCCTTCAATTTTTATATCAAAGTTTGTTGAGCTGGGTGGTGCTGGCAGGGCCACCAACTGACCAAATTTTGGCAGATTCAGCAGGAAACAGCTGAAATTTAACAAGCTTATGGCCAACTTTAGTTTGCCCGTCCAGAGTATCTGAGGGTACCTTTTTAGGCTGGCTGCACATTTCCTCCTCCTATTTTTCTGTTTGTATTATTTTGTAATCCTTTAGATTCCTTGTTTGAAATCACAATCATCTCTTCTCTATACCCTTTTTGTAACATCTTTCACTTGCTTGGGTTTTCATCATTTAACTTTCAGTAACACAAGGTAAAGCTTTTTCATTAAGGCAAAGTGATTTTGCTGCTTTGATGTGGTCAGATTTCAGTTACTCAGTAGCTTTGTGACCTTAAGGTAAATCTCTCTTAATCTCTCTGAACCCAGGTCAAAATTATTTGATTGTGAACGCTGAGAGAAAGATTTACTCAAAGCTATATCCATAAAATAAATTCAATGAAATATATTTGTCCTTTTTATTCAAGGACAAACAGGCTTTACATTTTATGGTTTGTGCTCCATGATTTTCTAGTTGCGTGCCTGCGTTGCTTTATGCTATCATCAACTCTTAATTGAAGGATGCGACCCTGCCACTAACCTAAAAACTGCAGGTAAAAGCACAGAAAAATCAAGTATTTTAAATGCTTATAAGCCGTGTTTTTTCCTTTCCATCATTTTCTTTTTTTCTTTTTTTTTTTTTTGCACTTGTAATGTACCTTTGAACCTGCTAGAAAATTTGACTACACCGAGAATCAGAGTTCCCACCCTCCTCACGTAACACAGGCTTATCCTCCTCTGGGAGTGTCTAATTATTGTATGTGCTGACCCAGCTCCTCCACCCCTCCCCTTTCAACGTAACCTTTTATGGATCTGCGGGGAAAGGAGCAAAGGGGAGTACAATTATTACTATTTAGGATTTTTACAGCATCAACAGTTTTGCTTTACAAGGTAAAGAGACAGTACAATTATGATTCAGTTTAATACAAGAGAATTAGGAGGGCCCTGCTCATGAGAGCTTACAATTTAGTGGTGAGTGAAACAAAAGGTAATAACTATGAGTAATGAGCTGATGGAGAAAGTAAAAGTTCAGTTTCTAGGTGAACACAGTATAGGATTCTCTAAAGAGATGGGTTTTAAGGGATCGCCTAAAGGTAAACAGAGTAGGAATTGGCTGGAAAGATTGGGGGTAAGGAGTTGCAGAGAATGGGAGAGGCTCTGGAGAAATCCTGGAGGCAATTATAGGAGGTGACCAGGGAGCTAGAGAGAAGAAGGTCTTGGGGGTGAGTGAAGTCAATGGTTTGGTTAGGAATTTGTGATGAGGTTGATGAGTTAAAGAAGAACTCCATCTTTCCTAAGAGTTTACATCTTGACCCAAATGTCCTTCACTAACCTGTGAGGCCGCTGGATGTGCAGTATAAACTGTATGTAGCTGCAGCATTGTGCTCCGGGTGCGACGCCATTACTAGTATAAAAATATATAAAAATTACAGTATATATACACCATAGATTGTAGACCCCATAACATTTGCGCAAACCAATCGATATATGTTTATTAGGATTTTTTTTTTTACTAAAAATATGTAGCAGAATACATATTGGCCTAAATTTATATAGAAATTTGATTTTTTTTTTTTTTTTTATTGGATATGTTTTATAGCAGAAAGTAAAAAAAATTATTTTTCAAAATTTTCGGTCTTTTTTTTTTTGTTTATAGAGCAAAAAAATCAAAAACGCAGTGGTGATCAAATACTACCAAGAGAAAGCTCTATTTGTGGGGAAATAAAATGACATACATTTTTATCTGGGTACAGCATTGCATGACTGCGCAATTTTCAGGTAATTGCAAAAAATGGCCTGGACATGAAAGGGGGGGGGGGTAAATCTTCCGGATGTCAAGTGGTTAAAGTCTCCCTTTTTTTTTTTTTTTGAGTGCTCGTTCCTGACCTGTACTGCCTCAGGAACGAGCACTCAAAAAAAAAAAGGGAGACTTTAACCACTTGACATCCGGAAGATTTACCCCCCCCCCCCTTTCATGTCCAGGCCATTTTTTGCAATTACCTGAAAATTGCGCAGTCATGCAATGCTGTACCCAGATAAAAATGTATGTCATACACACACACCCACACACACCCACACAGCCTATGTGTCCCACTGCTGCCTGTTAGTCCCTGTGTGAAGAGGGAGAGAGGTGAGACGACTGCAGATGGGCACAGCACTGGATCGAATGAGGACTTGGGTAAGTAAAAGACATGACTGTGCAATAATGTAAAAATGTTTAGGCTTTAAAACCACTTTAACTGGGAGTTGCGGGTGGATTTGTGGAAGCTGGTGGTGGTAATGACAGAAAGTTAGTAAGGTAGATGGGTAACATAAGTGAATGTCTACCGACATCACAGCTAAGATGGCGGCACCCAAGAAAATAACATGTATAAAACACATTTTGGAAAAAATAAATAAAACACATGAAATCCTAGGAAAAAACTGTGTTTAAATAAATGGCCTGGTGACATATTGTCTTAAAAGTATAGCAGTAACTTGAGCAGTACAGCCTGCTCGGCTGTAGAAAACTAGGATGTTATTTTACTGAAACGTGTGTATATATAAACTGTGTCCTATATATGGGTACAGTGATAAATGAAGCCCTATCTGGGTAGAGTTTCCCATCTGAAGTGACCCTGCTGATGGTGCTTTATGAGTGTCAGACCTCCCTGCTGCTAGGGAGGGGTGCACTGTTTTTACTTTAGCTCTGGTTGCTAAGTTATCCCAATCCATGGTTAATTAGCTTCAGACCACTTGGCTGGTTACATGCAATTTAATTTAAAGAGAGGCGTTTAATTAATGTTAACCCTGATAATGTTTACTGACTGGGGATATACTAGGATTTCAGTAAAAATAAAACGCAACCCAGCAAAACAAATATTGTCAGTTCATAGGTCAGGAAATAAATTTTTCTTTGTTTAGCATAATATGTAGAGTTGTGACCTTCCTTGTGATCACTCCCTTGTGAAAATAATCTTGATAACTTGGCAGTTAGCAAAAAAAAAAAAATGCTTTTTCTCTTTATTTCGCTAATGATTCCAGGCTTTCATTTTACATGTTTAAAGCAGAACTCCAGTGAATTAAAACAAAAACTACAAACACAAAAATGTCCCCCTTTTTTTTTTACGCATAAACTGCCTTATCTATAAATGTGTTACAAACATTTTTAAGTTATTTGGTTGATTAACAGCCCAGCACTGAAAACTAAAAAAAAGTGTTCGTATATATACTATATATTTATAATTATTTTTGTGCAGTTTTCCCCTTAAAATGTCCATGTTCAATCATTTGTATGTTTAAAAATGATTTCATAAAACTTTAAAGCAGAACTACAGTTTGTTTTTTGTTTTTTTCAAGAAAAAAAATAATATATATATATAGGCCCAGTAGGTCAAAAAATCCTTTTATTTCCCACAATTACTAGGGATGAGGATCTGATACCTAAAACAGGGTTTATCTAATATATATATATATATATATATATATATATATATATATATATATATATATATATATATTATTATTATTTTTTATTAATATAATCATCATGTGTAGTTGAAGCGTAACTTCACTTTTGTTGAATAAAAAACATTCCCCTCTGGGTGATCTCTGTACATTACAAGGATTTTTAACAAACTTTGTTGCAGATTCCTACCTTTTGTTATTCTGAAATGAAATCATAATTTGTTCCTCTGTGCCTCTGTGCTGAGTGGGTCAGTGGGAGTGGTTTTCCTAATTATCCATCAGCTGTGGCAGCTGCAGGGCGCTAATAAGGAAATCTACTGGGCCTGCATCCCTTTAGACGCGTTTCTATTGGGAGTATCTCACCAAAAATGACATTTTTGTTGCAGGGGGTGCCTGAAATCTGACTTGTATCTTAGGCAGACTTCTGGGAAAATTGGTGAGCCAATCACACAAGCAGGAAATGATGTCTCTGGGGTGTGGTCAGTATACATTCTGTGTACAGAACAGCCCCAGGTAGCCATATTGCTTTGCATTTTCAGAAAATTATAACAGCTGCAAATTGAAAAGGAAAGGTCATATTTAATACTTCAGTTACAATGATTTGTTTCACAATTGTATACGCTATATTGTTTTTTTTCTTTATTTGCTATTTTATTTTCCCACAAAAGTGAAGTTACCCTTTAAGGCCTTAAAATGTTTGATTATTGTATGCTTGAAGAGTTTATTTTAATATATATATATATATATATATATATATATATATATATATATTAAAATGAACTTTTTAAACATACAATCATCAAACATGGAAATTGAAGGCCTTAACTTCACAAAAATAATTATTGTCTTACGTTCCAATGTACAGTAACAGCTGAATTAAGCCCAGTATAGATCCTAGCAAGCCAGATCAATTGATAATCGTTGTTGGTAGATGCCTTGCAACACACCCACCCATTTTTTTTCTTTGGTAGTACTTCCATGTTTTAGTGATATTTTGGAGACGTTTAACATTCAAATGTCAGTTTTATCATGGGGGGGGGCGGGGGTTTATTTGCCAAATTTTGTGGTTTGTCCACAGTGCGAAGGTTGTTGGTTCGATTCCCAACCACAACACTATCTGCACGAATTTTGCATGTTCTCCCTGTGTCTGCATGGGATAGTAGGCAGGATTTCTTATTCTATTTCTTAACTAAAGTTAAAAAGCAGACACCTGTAATTTTGGAAAATAATTTGCCGCGGCCGTTTATTATTGGTTTTAAAACTTTATTAAATAGATAATAAAAACATACAACACTCTCAGAGTCGGTTCACACTAAGGCGACACGACTCCTTACTACTTTGGGGGCGACTTGTGCATTACCATGCACCACGACTTCGGAGCGACTTGCAGGGACTTCACATAATGGAAGTCTATGCAAGTCGCTCCGAGGTCGCCCCAAAGTAGTACAGGACCCTTTTTCTAAGTCGGAGCGACTTGTGTCGCTCCTATTAGAATGGGTCCTGTAGCGGTCAATGGACCGCGAGGGAGCGCGACTTGTCAGGCTGACAAGTCGCCTGACAAGTCGCGCTAGTGTGGACCGGCTCTTAACAACCCAGCCACTACGGCTGAGGCTGCATAAATAAATATCAGTAAAAACCGTCCCCCTTTGCTAACGCAAAGGTGACCCACCACATAAAAACCGCCGTGACAAGGGAGGGGGGGTGGGGAACTCCACTGGTAAGTCTTCTGAGGCTAATGAGCCCCTCCTGAGGCGATCCCCTCTTTATATAGGGTCTCCAGAGAGCTCTAGAAGCTTCTACTGCTGATCTTTGTTCCTATAGGTGCTGTGACCCCTGCAAAGCTACGTGACCACCCACTCCAGCTGTTTCTCTCAGTATAGCCCTCTTCTTCCCTCCCCTTTTTTCCTGAGGAAAAAAGGAGGGAAATACTAACTGACCTAAACCCAAACTTCTTCCCGCCACTCTCCCATGAGGAAAAAAGGAGGGAAATACTAACTGACCTAAACCTAAACTTCTTCCCGCCACTCTCCCATGAGGAAAAAAGGAGGGAAATACTAACTGACCTAAACTTCTTCCCGCCACTCTCCCATGAGGAAAAGGGGGCCTATACAGCCTTTCCTTTTCCTCTCATGGGTTTCTTCTGGGTTTTCCGGTTTCCTCCCACACTTCGTGAGGTGATGTTAGCCGTATTAGTGCATTTGAGACCGAAACAATTGAGCACTGCCTGTGGTACTTATTTTATTATCACTAACATACTGCTAGGACCTTGAAGAAGGGGACATACCCCGAAAGCTTGTCCTAAAAGGTTGTATGTTTGTGCAAATAAAGTATCATGGACAGTACTCAATTGTTTCTCTTCCACACGGCAAAGACATGCTGGTAGGTTAATTGGTGCCAGTATGAATGTGCGTTAGGGACCTTAGATTGTAAGCTCCTTGAGGGCAGGGACTGAAGGTATAATAAATATGTAAAGCTCTGCATATATTGAAGGTGCTATATAATTACCTGTAATAAATAAATAAAGCTGAACCTGCTGTAGGTTAGGTGTAAATCATGTCTTACTAGGGACATATTTTGGTTGTCCCCTGACACTATATACAGTAAAGTATCCTCACTCCCAAAGTTAGTTTGGCCTTTCATGTTTTGAAGTCCACTTATTTACCTGAAGCTAATTTTCTCCAGTCCTTGGTAGCCACTTGATAATTCCAGCATTGCCTTTTGTTAGATGCCCAATGTGTGTATAATGTAAGAGATCCTCTGCCTAGTGAATGTATCCTAACTGCTTTAAAACATTCCCAGCAGGCTCTTGTCAGATACAGGTCATTAACTTTCCTTCATTGAGAGTTTGTTTACACGGCGGCAATAAACAGTATGTGCGCTGCTGCTCTCTAGAAATTCAGATGAATCACACATACATGGTCTTTTGAAAGCAAAACACCCCGACTGTTGCAGGGCTGTGTATACCAAGATGATATGAACCTTGTGTACGCTGGGGAGCAGAGAGGGGCCACCTATACAGCTAAACGCTGGCCATAAACCGCCTTCTATGTCAGGTTTATTTTATTTTCTATATTTATGTGGTGCCAAATTATGCAGAGATTTAGAGTACATTGAACCATTCATATCCGTCCCTGCCGCAGCAGAGTGTGCTATATAATGTCCCTTCAACAGTCACTTACTCAGACCCTTGTGGGCCAGTTTTAGGGTGAAAGCTATTAATCAACCAGTACTCTTTGTTTTTGATTGTGGAGGGGAATAGGAGCGACTGAAGGGAGCCCACACAAATACAGAATGAATATACAAGTGCCATAGAGAGGTGTTCCTGGTGGGATTTGAACTCAGAACCTCATGGCTACAAAGCTTCACTGTGTTGTTTTTAGTCAGGCAGTCTGTGGGTTATCCAACCAACCATCAGCATGCATTCAAAATCCTCTTTTTCATGTGTGCATGTATATATATATATATATATAATATATCCAACCATCAGCATGCATTCAAAATCCTCTTTTTCATGTGTGCATATTATCTATCTATCTATCTATCTATCACATGCACACATGAAAAAAAAAAAAAAAAATATATATATATATATATATATATATATATATATATATATATATATATATATATATATATATATATATATATATATATATATATACATATATATATATATATATATATATATACATATACATACACACATACACTCATACACACATACAAAGCTTCACCGTGTTGTTTTTAGTCAGGTAGTGTGTGAACCATCAGCATGCATTCAAAATCCTCTATATATAATATATATTGTATGTGTGTAAATATATATATATATATATATAAATGTATATATTATATTTTATTTTTTACTGCCAGTTGTTTTTTATTCACACACATTTGGTGTACTGCACAAGGATTCGCACTCTGCAAGGGTTCACATCGCTCTACTGCTTCTTGGTTTAGCCTAAAGTGACACTAAACTCTAATCTACCTGCTTTGTGCAACAATATTGCATAGACATCACTTCTTCTTCTTTTCCTGCTGTCCCCTGTCAGCGCTGCCACCTTTTTTTTCTGCTCCACGTGCCTCCCTAGCAAGCCTGGTGCTAAGGAGGCAACCAAGCATGCATGCTTCAACCTTGGGGTGTGTGCATCCATAGACACACGCATAGTGCTGGTAAGCCATGTCCCTGATCCCTCCTCACAGGTGTTTGACTGACAGCCTGGAGCACTGACATGAGCCAAGTAAGCATTTAGGGATGGGTAGTGGGACGTTTACCTTCAAAAAGATTGTAACCCCGGAGAAAAAAAAAAAAAAACTGTAAGTCCCCATTCACACTAGCGCGACTTGTCAGGCGACTTGGTCGCCTGACAAGTCGCGGTGGGTCGCCTGCCATTGATTAGCACAGGACCCGTTCTAATAGGAGCGACATAAGTCGCTCCGACTTGGAAAAAGGGTCCTGTACTACTTTGGGGCGACCTGGAGGCGACTTGCATTGACTTCAATGATATGAAGTCCGTGCATGTCGCGCCGAGGTCGCCCTAGCAAGTAGCGTCGCCCCTGTGTGAACGGGGTCTAAGACAAAGGCATAATGAGCTAGTACACATCGCATACTAGCTCATTATGAAATATTTACCTTAGAACGAAGGCCTCCAGTGGTGCCCTCACACCGCTGAGACAGCTGACATCTTCCCCGGTGTTTCTCCTGGGTTCGAGGGCTATAAATGGCTGGAGCCGCAATGACATCACTCCCACGTGTGAGCTGTCGTTTACGCCACGGGCTCTGAAGGGCACAGTAAGCCAGAGCTTCAGAGCGCATGCGCAGCTGACATCATCGGCTGCATACCCTCTGAATATCTCCTAAACTTTGCAAGTTAAGGAGATATTCACAATACCTACAGGTAAGTCTTATTATAGGCTTACCTGTAGGTACAATTAAAAATGAAGACTTTACTTCCACTTTTATGCAGAGAATGCATTAAGGTAAAAAAAGAAAAAATGGACTTTAGAACCACTTTAAAGTGTAACTGCACCTTTGGTCGTGTACTCATCTGCTCCCAATCCTGCAAGATCTCACTAGATCATGGCCAATTTTTAGGATCTTTTGAGCCTGCCCTGCACATGCAATGTGCACTCCCCATTCAGTTTGGAGCACGAAGGATAATATTTCCATAGGATTGAATGGAGACTAAACTGTCCATGTGTGGGCTCAGCATAAAAATTTACAAGCTGCTCTGTGGCTTCATGGATGATATCTTATACCAGAGGTGTAGTCACACTTTAATACCCCCTATGAGAGACATACTTTACATTTTTCATAGATTTTAGCGTTTGCACATGTAAAAAACATTTAACCACTAACTGTGCTCTATCTTTAATCAAACTTTGATCTGACGTTGGCTCATCCCTGGTGCTTGGGAAACACCATAGAGATAAGAAGAATTTTCCAAAGTGGCCAAGAGCATAGAGTTCGCCACTTGCTGGTTGCAAGTGATACATAATCAACATCTATATGCAATGTTTCATATTTACCTGGTTAAAAGGAATCCAATATTTTAAATGCATTAGTGAACAAAATGGCAGATACAAGAAGATAAATGACATATAACACTTTATTTTGTAAATACTGGCTAAGAATACAGATTGCTGTACAGATGACTGCAACCCTGCTATGTCCATAGTTTGGGTTACTGACGTGTAAATATCTCCTTATTTCATCTGACCTTCATGTTAATCCAATTACCCTAAATTTGTAATTTAATTTGCAGGTGATCTATTTTACAAGGAAAATATCAATTGGGCTTTACTGGTCCTATTAAAAGGCTGTGAAAGCTGAAAGGATTGTTCCCTTATAGGTCCGTCTGAATGTACTTTATATTTTTTCCTGTTGGTTTAGCTTTTTGTTTATCTTTTGATCAGTGTAATGTAATTCAGTACCAGCAGGTCTCAGATGGGTAGTTATGGTCTGCACAGTCATAGATTTCTGACATTTGCCTGCATAGAGCAAGGTCACCAATGGTGTGTGTGTTTATGTATATATACTGTGTGTGTGTGTGTGTGTGTGCGTGCATATATATATATATATATATATATATATATATATATATGTATATATATGTATGTATGTATGTATGTATGTATGTATGTATGTATGTATGTGTGTGTGTATGTGTATATATATATAGATATATAGATATGTGTGTGTGTGTATATATATATATATATATATATATATATATATATAATGTGTGTGTGTGTGTGTGTGTGTGTGTATTGTATCTGTTGTGCACTACTTGTGCCTTGCTCCATCACTTAATGAAAAAAAGAAATGAATCATCAGCAGCATCACGTGCAAAAGTACTGCTAAAAAATAAGTTGTTTTCACACCAGCAGCCACAATGAACCACGGTCACTGGGTGTACACTGTGAAGTACACAAAGTGACATATATTCATGTTTATTCACTGCAGAGCATTGCAATGCGGTGTATTGCTTCTTGACAAGCTGTGATGAGATGAAGTACTGCATGTCCTACTTTTTTCAGCACACACAACCACAGAGAAGTGGTGTGAACTGAACAGGACATAAGGCAGTTTGCCTTTTCCATGCATTAGGAGTGCAGTGGGCATGGCTGCCCAGTGCAGTCCAACGCACCTCGCGTGACTAGGGCTTTTAAGGGGCCTATTGGCAATAAATAACAGTCTGCTCATTTTTGCCTTTTTTTGGCTTGAAATTGGGTAACCATACAGTGCCTTTTGGGCCAGCACAAGACCGATCTGAAAGCATATCATTAGAAAATGCACTGCGGTTGATTTACTGAAACTTGAGAGGGCAAAATTTGGTGCAGCTTGGCATAGAAACCAATCAGCCTCTAGGTTTTTTTGTCAAAGCTTAAGTGAACAGACTAAATTTAGAAGCTAATTGGCTAGCACCAGATTTTGCACTCTCCAGTTTAAGGTCCCTTTCACACATACGGTCCGTTCAGTTCATCAGTTCAGTCACGTCAAAATGTATCAGTTTTTCATCCGTGTTTCGTCCGTTTTCATCCGTTGTTTTCATCCACTACCAATCAAAAACGGATGAAAAACAGACCGTTTGTCCATTTACATCCGTTTTTCGTCCAATCTGTTTTTTTGACGGATGAAAAATAGGGCATTCATCCGTTCCAAAAAACGGACATTGACGGAAGCGGATGAAAACGGATGTTAACGGCTGATCATCTGTTGTCGTCCGTTTTTACATAGAGATACATTGATGTCTGTTTTTCATCTGTCAATGGATGGATGAAAAACGGACAAACGGACCGTATGTGTGAAAGGGGCCTAAGGAAATCAATCCCAGTGGTTAAACAGGTTGGAAAACCTTTCCCAACTACTTTTATTTTCAATGATGCCAGGAATGTCCAAGGAAGTCACAGGCGTTGGTGAAAGCCAAAAAGTCTAACCGTTCTCACTCTAGTCAAAAATAAATCATCCCGTTCTAACATTA
Organism: Pelophylax lessonae; assembly: GCF_965119305.1. NCBI lineage: Eukaryota > Metazoa > Chordata > Amphibia > Anura > Ranidae > Pelophylax > Pelophylax lessonae. Next base: position 298,500,795 of record NC_138768.1, on the reverse strand, counting down.
AACTCTAAAATTGCCTATTTGCTTTATATTTCATGGAATCTTTTCTGTTTCACCTTAAAGCTGAAGTATCTTCCCATGGCTTCCAATACCACCTCTATACTGGCAACACCCATATCTATCTCTCGACTCCTCATCTCACCCATGCACAGCTGTACCAGATTTTGCACTCTCCAGTTTTAGAAAATCAACCCCAGTGGCTCAACAGGTTGGAAAATCTTTCCCAACTACTATTATTTGCAAGGATGCCAGGAATGTCGACATGTAGACAACCCTCCCTCACACCCAAGATGTGGGGGCCACTGTAAAAGTAAAATAAGAAAAAAATATTGTTGCCCATGAGTATTTTTAATCTTATTATTCATATACACGATTTATTTAGCGGCAACAATATAACGAGAGATACAGTTACAATACAATAAAATACAAGAGGGTTAACAGTTCATAGGAGCTTACAATCTACATAAAACTTTATTCTCCAACTTGAACTTGAAAAATGAAACCATGGGCTGTATTTATGACAATTTGAAGCAAAAAAGGTCTTGTGGTGGAACCCGGATTTATGGTGGAAGGTAGCGGTTCCACTGTTTTTAGCTCCTGTGGCCCTAAATAGGACATCCTGTATATTTATGGTACCTGTTTTGTATTGTGCACCAGTCACTATTATTCTGGAGTTATTGTTCTTTTTACAATTTTACAGAATTCCTGGTAGCTAACGCATATAGACCGAATACATTCATTAAATAATGACCAGCATTACTGGATGTCTAAAATAAATTGTAATTCCACGTTATATAATTATGATGTCAAATGAGTCATGATGAGTTACAATTTGCTCAGGACAGGTTTTTGTTGCTGTTGGTGAATTGTATCTCTGAATTGCAGGTCCTTTTTGGCTAAGAACAGGTTAATTTGAAGTCCCTTGTGTACTATCTTCTAGATAAGCAGATGGCTCCTGTCTGCTGTCTCTGTATTAAAGCCAATCCATTGCATTGATTTACTTTCATTGCTTTGTGCAAATGTGGCTAGAGAGGTTACTGTAGGAGAGGTGGGTTTATAGTTTCACCAAACGCTCGAGCCCAGAAATCGCCAGATGCTCCAGAAAACCTACACCAATGCGCTTTCACTATTGCATATTAGAACGCAATCTGTCAGAAACCTGCTTATCCATGTTTCATTTCACAGCAAATGTCTATAAAAATTTGGAAGCAGCAGAAAGGAAATGTTTATTACGTTTTTAGGAAAGTCAGTTAGGGATTTATATACACTGTGACATTTTCTTTGAAATATATCCTTTTTTTTTCTTTTGTGTGTGTAGGCAGAACGTTGCTTTACATCAGTGGTATATATGTGACAATCTATCTTTTGTGAACAGCATTTAGGCCTATGACATTGCTTGATTATGGTTGGACAGACACCAGGTACCAGGCCTTGTTTTGTCAGTGTGGAGGGGTGGACTCCTTATCTGGTCTACACTCTTGAATTTATTATATAATGTATCAGGCTGCCAGCTTAAAGAGGAGTTCCACCCATTTTTAATAGGTTGGATTACATAGATGCATGTAATCCCCTTTAAAATGGCTTTTACCAATGGAAACTTTTTTTTTTTTTTTGCTAGTAAATACCTTAATTTCTGCTTTATTCCTCCTCTCCTCACTTCCTGGTCCGATCGGCGATGATGTCATTCGGCGATTCGCAGTGTGTGCTGGGATGTATTCCATGCCAGAAATCTCGCAGTATTACCCAGGAGCTGAGCTGTACTGAGCCGTGCCTGCCCCGCCTCCGCCCCGCCTCCGCCCCGCCTCCTCTCAGTGAGTTGTACTGTATGCATTGTATTCAGGCCGTTCTCTGCCCCGCCTCCGCCCCGCCTCCTCTCAGTGAGTTGTACTGTATGCATTGTATTCAGGCCGTTCTCTGCCCCGCCTCCGCCCCGCCTCATCTCCTCTCAGTGAGTTGTACTGTATGCATCTTATTCAGGCCGTTCTCTGCCCCGCCTCCTCTCAGTGAGCGAGGACTGAAAGCATTATATCCTTACTGAGCTCTCTGAGAGGAGGCGGGGCGGAGGCGGGGCAGAGCACGTCCTGAATACAATGCATACAGTACAACTCACTGAGAGGAGGCAGGCGGAGGCGGGGCAGAGAACGGCCTGAATACACACAGTACAGATCAGCTCCTGGGTAATACTGCGAGATTTCTGGAATGGAATACATCCCAGCACACACTGCGAATCACCGAATTACGTCATCGCCGATCGGACCCGGAAGTGAGGAGAGGAGGAATAAATCAGAAATTAAGGTATTTACTAGCAAAAAAAAAAAAAAGTTTTGATTGGTAAAAGTCGTTTTAAAGGGGATTACATAGATCTAAAGTTACGAAAATGGGTCGAACTCCACTTTAAAGCAGCAAAAACTTTATTGGGGCATTAGCTAGCTACTATGAAGGTGCCTCATATGATGTGTGCCTCACTGGTTTCTTCTTTTCCCTTCTTGAATATTACTACTTACATGCAGTTTTAATTTTGACGACTAAAACATTTGTCTACTAAATTAATACTATTTTAGTCGACTAAAATACGACTAAAACTAAAAGAATTAAAAGAATTGAGATTATTAAAATACGACTAAAACTAAAATGGCATTTTAGTCAAAAGACTAAAATACAACTAAGACTAAAATGGCATTTTAGTCAAAAGACTAAAATACAACTAAGACTAAAATGGCATTTTAGTCAAAAGACTAAAATACAACTAAGACTAAAATGGTATTTTAGTCAAAACACTCAAATACGACAAAAACTAAATTGGCATTTTAGTCAAAAGACTATGACTAAAACAAAATTGAAATTTGACATCAAAATTAACACTACCACATAGGAATATGTAGGGGGCATCTACCAAGCTGCTAAAAGAAAAGAAAATTAAGAAAAGTACTTTTCTTATTTTTTTTTTTTTTTTGTTAATATTTATGTTGATAATATATTCAGGTAATGTGTTCAATTGCATTACAGTCAATAGTTAAGGCTACATTCACACCTGAGCGTAGCGTTTTCGCGCGGTTTTTACCGCGATTTACAGGCGTTTTTTGTGCAGGCTTTTTTAGATTGAATAGAAACCAATGGAAAACGCCTGTAATCTGCCCAAAAAGAAGCTCATGTACTTTTTTGAGCGTTGGGTGTTTTGCTCACAGCGTCAAAATGCTCAGATGTGAACAGGGGCCATTGAAATGAATAGGATTTGTCTTGTTGGGCGTTTTGAGAGCTGATCCTAGAGCAGAAAAACGCCCCAAAAACGCCCCAAAACGCCTAGATGTGAACAGAGCCTTACAGTTTTTTTTTTATTTATTTTTATTTTCGAGTTGTACTTCTGCCTGTCAAAAAGCAATATATTTGTTTATAAAACTTGATTTTATTTATAAAGTCATTATCTATCACAAGGGCTAAGACCGCATTCACACTGCAGCGGCACGACTCTGTACTACTTCGGGGGCGACCTGTGAAGTCCCGTGCACTGCGACTTCGGCGCGACTTGCACGGACTTCATATAGTAGTACAGGACCCTTTTTCTAAGTCAGAGCGACTTGTGTCGCTCCTATTAGAACGGGCCCTGTAGCAGTCAATGGACCGTGACTTGTCAGGCTGACAAGTCGCCTGACAAGTCGTGGTAGTGTCAATGGAGCCTAAATCTGTGTCTGTAGTTCATATTCAACCCCTAATACCAGAAAAAATAACACGTTATTAGATTTTTACTCCAGGAGTATAGAAATGGGTTTGGCAATTCGAAAGAAATACTTAAATAGTGCATTAAAATGTAACTAAACCCATTACATTTTAGACGGCTAAAATGTACTGAAGATTTTAGTCGACTAAAACACAACTAAAACAACTCAGACGACTAAAACTAAAATGAGATTTTAGTCAAAAGACTAAAATAGGACTAAAACTAAAATGGGATTTTAGTCAAAAGACTAAAATAGGACTAAAATGGGATTTTAGTCAAAATACTATAACTAAAACAAAATCGAAATTTGACGTCAAAATGAAAGCGGGTTACATGTACCCTCTGATGCTGATATCAGCCATAAAGTTCCAGTTGTGAAACTGCCAGCCAGGTCTGGAACACAGCTATAGCAGCGGGTCCCTCACTGTGCAGCTCCTCTATTCAGAAAAGATCTTGTGTTTTTTTTTTTTCTTCACAAAGGACAAGGCACGCTGTGACTGGACAAGAGGCATATAAAAATAAAAATCTCCCCTTGTACAATCACAGAACATCTTGCATTCTTTGACTGTGGTTGCTGTGCTCTAGACTGAACTGTAGATTTCACCATTGGAATTTCAGTGGTAACACCAGTTGGGCAGGCACTAACACCAGTTGGGCAGGCACTAACACCAGTTGGGCAAGCATCTATTTTGTTGCAACCTCACCAGCGGCCAAATAAACTTTTGACCACAGTTCAGCTTTATTCTGACCAAGAAACTGTTGTGGGCCTCATAATAAAAACTCTAGCCAGTCAAGAAATTACTGCTTCAGTTCCATAGTGTAAACAATATCTGTTTTGAGACCTATGATCAGTACTTTTTCAGATATCTCTGCCACTACAATTGTGTATGTATGCTGGCTGTCAGTATGCAGGACATTTGGGCAGATCTCATGCACATCAGGAGCAGTAAAAATCATTTTAAAAGGGAAAACCTGACCATCTATTGTATTCTAACCCCATTTTTATGGAAGATGAGTTGGTTAACCTGGTATCTGTCTTGCTATCAGAAGTCATTATCATCCATACCTACTAAAGCCTATCTCCAGCCAAAACATTTTCCCAATTTGTAAAGCACAGGGAAGGGTAAGAACCTCTGTTTGTTTTTGTTACTGGATTTTACCTCTCATCCTGCTTGTCTGAGCTCTGTTCTAGTAAATGGAGGAAGTCACAGAAGTCACAGGCGTTAATGAAAGCCAAAAAATCTAACCCTTCTCACTCAAGTCAAAAATAAATCAACCGGTTGTAACATTAACCTCTAAAATTGCATATTTGCTTATATGTCATGGAATCTTTTCTGTTTCTCCTTAAAGCTGAAGTAACTTCCCATGGCTTCCAATACCACCTCTATGCTGAGGACACCCATATCTATCTTTCGACTCCTCAACTCACTACCTCAATCTTCTCACGTATCACAAAGTTACTGAGTAACATACCAGCATGGATGTCACACCACTTCCGTAAACTCAATCTTTCTAAAACTGAGCTTGTAAAATTTCCTACTCCCTGATCCCCTCCCCATGACTTTACCATTGGGATCAACGACACAACCATTGGTTCCTCTACGAACGCCAGGGTGCTGGGTGTAATCCTAGACTCTGACCTCTCCTTCAGGCACCACATCCAACCACTGGCTAAATCTTACCACCTTGACCTCTGCAACATTTCCAGAATTCTCCCCTTCCTAACTAATATAACCACAAAACGACTTATTCACTCCTTGGTTATTTCTCGACTTGACTACTGCAACTTCTCCTCACTGGCCTACCTTTACACAGGCTATCCCTCGCTCAGTTTATTATGAATGCTGCAAGACTAATACACCTTACTAACCGATCTGTGACTGCTACCCCTCTCTGCCATTCTCTTCACTGGCTTCCCCTTCCCATCGTATGAAATTCAAAATACTAACCACAACATACAAGGCCATCCACAACATTGCCCTCAGCTACATCACCATCCTCATCTACAGATATCGCCCAAATTGTATTCTGTGCTCCTTCCAGGACCTCCTGCTTACTAGCTCCCTTGTTACCTCCTCCAAGACTTCTCCAGAGCCTCTACCATCCTCTGGAATTCCCTGCCCTGGTATGTTCGGTCAGCTCCTACCCTGTATGCCTTTAGGCGATCCTTGAAAACTCACATATCTATGGAAGCCTACCCCACCTCCACCTAAGAACTGTACTTGAGTCACCTCCATCAGATCATCCCTCATTGCTATTATCTTTTGTATCGCCTCCCCCTCCTTTTAGATTGTAAGCTCCATGAGCAGGGCCCCCCTACATATTCTGTATTGAGCTGTATTGTAATTGCACTGTCCCCCCTTTGTATTGTAAAGCGTTGCTCGATCTGTTGGCATTATATAAATCCAGTATAATTATAAGTATGGCAAAAAAGGTTTTTGGCCATTTGCGCAGTAATAAGTGGACTGAGTAAAGGCCCCTACACACGTAGCGATTGTCGGCCGTAAATATTCGGCCAACGTCCGATCGGCCGATTGTCGGCTTGTTAGTATGATGCTTCCGACAACCGACTGCGACTTTTCGGCCGAACAGAATCTGGTGTGCATGCTTTAAAATTTTTGTTGGCCAACACCAGAACGGCCAATTGTTCCACAGTCAGTACAGAATTCGGCCGACAAACAGCAGATGAGCAAGACTGGGCATGCTCAGAGAAGAAAAAACACAGGGAAAGTGAACCATCACATGACATCACTTCTGCAGTCGGCTGTTGTTGGCTGACAAAATTTGTGTGCAGTCTTTAGCACTTTTCAACCGACACGACAGCCCTGGACAAAAGACGGCCGATCGTTCGGCTGACAATCGGTACGTGTGTACGGGGCTTTAGTGTAAGATATGCTACAAAAGTTGCAGCAGCTGGAGATGGCTCACACCTTAATAGAGCCAACTCTACATTTGATCAAAATAGTTTTTGGCCATATGTCAACTTTAAACCCAAGTCGCTCTGTTAGAATGCCCTGTGCCCGCTGGTTGATCAAAAAAAAAAAAACTCATCCATGTATGACCAGCTTTACCCGCTAAGATTAGTAAACTTTTACTAAAGTGAACATTCTCTACTCTGTACACTGGCCATAGATTATGCAATTTTCTTTCCTTCATTCAACCACAAGTTGAAAAACGTGTTTTTTTGTGGGTCACTTTTGGAGCGGCATCATTCATTTGAATGAGCCTCCCACCGATCCAAAAATGCGATAAAGAAGCGCATGTAACACATTTTGGCACTGAGCCAAGCATGTTTTTGGACTTGTGCTTTTGTTTGTGGAAAACATACAGAAAATTCATGACTGCTATCCGTGTTTGGGATACTATTAGGATATAATGCCACCGCAAGCACATTTTTGTGCACATTTGCAGAAATGCAGGCAGAAACAAGCATATCTGCCCGCATTTCCATTACACCCAGATGTGAACAGGGGCCTCAGTAAGAAGGAAGAACTTGCTGCAAACCATAGGAAGCAAATATTCTTCCTCTGTGTACATATAACTATTATTAATGAAGCAAAACAACATCTTGATACATCAAACAAAGAAAACGATAGAAATAAAATGTTAAAATGCTCAGCTCAATGTACTGAAAATTGTAGAAACGGTCCATTTTTTTTTTTTTTTGGTCTTTTTTTTTTTTTAAAAGTGCTTTGCAAGGATGGTTGTAAGGGGAAATCAAGCCATGAAAGTTAGATGTGTTAATGTAGTCTTGCGTGTCATAAGAGGACTGGCGTAAATTGCTTTTTAGATTAACATTTAATTAATAATGAGGCCCAGCTAAGAGGCTTGTTCGTTTTTTTATGCGTATAAATGGGTGCAGGAATGTTAAACACAACATCGCCAAGTACACTTCAAACCATGCGGCTGCCATCACAGAAAGCCACTAAGCAGTAAGCACTTGTATCTCCTGTCACCTGTTTATTTCAAAGGCCTGCTGGTGTATATAGATGTAAGCAACCAAAGCCACAGCCAGTCACTCAACTTTTCCCACAGCTAATTCACACATGGTCCTATGCTTTCATGTACGCCATGCAACATATGGTGATCATTGCTGGTATTATAGTCACAGACCTGTGCGGGATCAGCTTGTCACTTATGGCCTGTCACATTGCACTGTTCTAGCTTGGACTTTTCCTGTTATATCACACCCATAAACTTTAAAGGCTTTGTTCTGTATTTTATCTGTGGGCAATTGTATGAGTCTCTCTGTCTTTCTTTCTTTCTTTCTTTCTTTCTTTCTTTCTTTCTTTCTTTCTTTCTTTCTTTCTTTCTTTCTTTCTTTCTCTCTCTCTCTCTCTCTCTCTCTCTCTCTCTCTCTCTCTCTCTCTCTCTCTCTCTCTTTCTCTTTCCTCTTTCTCTTTCCCTCTTTCCTCTTTCTCTTTCTCTTTCTCTTTCTC
>NC_138768.1:298070054-298490054 GCF_965119305.1 Pelophylax lessonae | reverse complement strand
GAAAAATAAAGTTGACAGTGTCCAAGAGCGATGTACCGCAGCTATCTGTATATAACCGCAGTTAATCGCAATACAAAGAAAAACACAAGTAACCAATTGCTATACAAAAGGCAAGAATTTAATGCCGCAGCTAAACGCAGCAGCATGTAAACGCAAGTAATCGCATATAAATGCAATGTACAAATCTGAGTAATCTTTGTGCCAGGAGTGTTGGAATTTCAAAATAACAAAAAGTTCTTTTACCAGCGGCAGAAGAACCGCCCGTGTAAAAGGGGCCTAACTGGACCATCTACCTTGCCTTTGTAAAGTGTTGCCCAAATTGTTGGTGCTATGTAAATCCTGTATAATAATAAAACTCTTTCCAACAAGACATACAATGTAGCATATATTGAGATCTATTGCTTACATTTATTCTCTACAATTGCAACATTATTTCTCTTGTTACAAAGGCGTATTATGTCTTTCCTATGCATCTCATCTCCATCTAGTGGTCATTTTGCAGTATTTTACTACTGCCCATAAAATACAACATTCATTCATCAGAAGTAGCCTAAAGAACATTCATTTTTTTTTTTTACTAATTTACACTGAATGAATGTACATGAATTTTTTTGGACGAATGGTTATGCAATTTGTTTTTTAATAAATAGACTCTTTTGTACTTTATGCTCTTTGTACCACTTTGTGGTAAAAACTGCGTATTTTGAGCATTCACACTTGTTTAGTGAATACAGCCAAAATCACTTGTTGGCATATTTCAATGATTCCTAATCGGTGTGCTGAAAATCACAAATGGTGTGCATTACCTAAAAAGTGCCTGCAGCATCTTACTAACAATACTGCAGACTTACAGAATACTTTTTCAGACTTCATAAATGCGTTCAAGTCTCCTTAAATGATTTATACCGTTACTTAGTCTGGTGATCATTTTGTGAGTCCTCACTCTAATTAGGTGCAGAACTCTCACTGGGACTATGTAAAAGCTCCGAGTTGCCTATTCTTTCAGAGCAGCCAGTAAAAAAGCATCTGCTACCATTTCTATAAGAGTAACAGGGTACATTTCTGCTTTGAAGGTACTGTTCTTTAAAGAGGACCTTTCACTATTCACTGCAATTTCTGTCATTCCTTTCATAGTTACATAATTAGTGAGGTTGAAAAAAGACATCAGTCCATCCAGTTCAACCTATGATGTGTGTGTGTGTTTGCTGTTAACCGTACATTGTATACCCCTGTATGTTGTGGTCTTTAAGGTGACCATCTAATAGTTTTTTGAAACTATCAATGCTCCCTGCTGATACTACTGCTTGTGGAAGAGAATTCCACATCCTTACCGCTCTTACAGTGAAGAACCCCCTGCGGATTTTAAGGTTAAACCGCCTTTCCTCTAGTTTTAGTGAGTGGCCACATGTCTTATTGTATTCCCTTTCTCTGAATAGGTTTTTCCATATGCTAGGGTCGCCAGTACAGTATTTGTACATTGATATCATATCCCCCCTCAATCGTCTCTTCTCCAGAAAGAATAGGTTCAGTGCTTTTTAGTCTTTTCTCATAGCTGATGCCCTCCATTCCCCTAATTATTTTTGTTGCCCTTCTCTGGACTTTCTCCAGTTCCAGCACATCCTTCCTGAGGACCGGTGCCCAGAACTGGAAGGAATACTCCAGATGTGGCCGGATCAGAGTCTTGTAGAGTGGGAGAATAATCTCTTTATTTCTGGAGTGAATCCCCTTTTTTATACATGCCACGCACCCACAGCCTCCCTACAAGATTCATGTCATACATCCCAGGAGGCTGCAGGTCAGCAAGTCCTGAAGTTTCATAATGACGTCTATGCTGGCATTCAATCTCATGATACTTTGGCACTTGTTGACCTATAGTCTTTGGGGATATGTGATGTGAATATCCCAGGAGGCTGCTGGCAGCTGAGAGTACAGCATTGCAAAAAAAAAATGATGGCCTAGTTTAAGGAGACTCAAAACCTCAGAAGCACCACTGTATTGTACCAAAGGAACATCAGCCTGTACGTTGAACCATGGATGGGGCAAATAAGGGGACAACTACCTGCAAGGAGGACCAGAGGCTAAACTCTTTAGGGGAATATTACAGGACTCCCATTTAATGCCTACCAGGAACAGGAACTTCCTGCAGTGCTTATATAGTATATTAAAGAGGAACTTCACCCTTATCTTAAAAGAAAAGGCACCTTTAGAAATGTTTAGTAATGACAATCTACAAACAGGTCCTTCTAGATAATTGCAGTCTTTTTATTCTTCGAATAACGTATTTTTCTTTTACTCCTATCTCTTCCCTTGGTGGCCATTTTTATTAAGGGCAGATTAGTCCATCTTCCTTTACTTCCTGGAACTCTGGGCCTCCCTGCTGGCCTATGTGACAGTGCACATTATCTGAAGGGGCACTGGTAATGTAGCCTTTGTAGTATTCATCTGAGGGGGCCCTGGTTACATTACAGGGAAGTAGAAAAATAATAATTGTAAGTAAAAACAAAATGTTTAACGAATGAATGGAAGATAATTTCATGTTCGTTTTTGTAAAGAGGTGTTAAGGTCCGCTTTAAAATGTGGTATAAAAACAATCGTCCTATCACTATTAAATATTTAACCACTTGATTTTTAAGAAGATTTCCCCCGCTTTATGAGCAGGTCATTTTTTTTGCGTTACAGCACTGTGTTACTTTAGCTGACAATTGCGCGGTCATACAACGCTGTACACAAATAAAATGTATGTAATTTTTTTCCCCCCACAAATAGAGCTTTTGTTTGGTGGTTTTTGATGGTTTTTGACCACCAGTGGGTCAGCTGCTTATAACAGGACTGTGATATTGCGACAGACAATCAGACACTAACTGATGCTTTGTAGGAACCAGTGACACCAATACAGTGATCGTTGCCAAAAATAGGCACTGTCACTGTACTAATGACACTGCCTGGGAAGGGGTTTTACATCCAGGGTGATCAAAGGGTTAACTGCCTAGCCAGTGTTTATGTGTAACGTATGTACTGCTTTTAGAAGGGGAAAAGGTGGATTCTAGGAACACAAAACCCATCCCTTTCCCCCCCAGTCAGAACAGTAATTTACCTTGTTTATATAGGCAGATGGCCATTCTGTGTTGTTTACCGACTATCGGCAGGTGTCGGAGGACATTGAGTGCCCGGCACCTACAGATTGGCTTCTGCTGCGAAGAATTACAGCAGAAGTGGCCCGCCAGGGGCACGCGCACCACTGCAGGCGGAAATGCAGAATAACGTATATATACATGATCCTGTGCAGAGCTGCTATAGGGGCAGTCAGCAAGTGGTTAATTTGTAAATTATTTTAGGCTATGAAGTAAAAAAAGTCCCCCCCCCCCCCCATCCCATTCTCTCCCCTTTAAAAATGTAAAATTCTGTTTTTCTACACTGGTTTCCCGAGCTTTTAAGGCTGTTCTGATGTTGAGTGCAGGCATTCCCCGGGTTACAAACATCTGACTTACAAATGACTCCTACTTATAAGCGGAGGGAGACAACAGGAAGTGATGAGAAATCTACCCCTAGGAAGGGAAATTCACTCCTGTAAGAGTTCTCATGGGAAAAAGGTGTCGCTACTGAAGCTTTATCACCAATCCTTGTTTCCACAACAACCCAAAATTTTCAAAATCCAATCGTCACAGGAACAGAAAGTGAGGTGAAATCTTATGAACAGGGGCACAGACAGAAAACAAATTTTACAGGGGTGTTAACCCTTCCCTATGCTATTCAAAAAACTTTAAATTATTTTTACGGCTGGACCTATTCTTAAAAAATGTACCTGTTCCGACTTGCCTATCTTGTAAGCCTGGGACCACCTATACTTAAAAAAAAAAAAAGTTTATTCTTTGGTGGAAGATTTGCGAATATCAAATATTTTAGGATTTATTGAGGCGTATCATGACTTGAAAAAGGTTAGGAACTGCTAGTTTATTGGCAATAATGATGATCAAATATATACTGAGCAAGGATGTGTGATTTGGGTGACTCTTTTGAAAATGTGATGAGAAGTTGTCAGCTCCCCATGTATTGTATATTTTAGGCAGAGGAAGTTATTTGTTATAATATGGAGCAGAATTCAATTATTTCTGTGCCGTTTACTCAGTAAGCACTGTGTGCCGGCTATGGAATTGGGACACCAGAGGTCAAAACGAGAGGCAACCAGACTACAGGTTCTTGAGTTGTCTTCTGTGAGCCTCCAGCAAGCTGGGTGGGTGATGCCTGTTTCCTTACACCTTATAATTGAATGAAAAGATGTTTGACACTTTGAAGGAAGTAACAATAGGCTGTGTTTATGACAAGTGGGTGGTATTCATACACAGGTCTGTTGTTGAGAAAGAAAACGAGTCATTTTGATACGGAGGCAATGCCTATAAATACAGAAAGTGCTTGTGCAATTTGCTGATTAATCCCGTCTTTTCCTCTTGGGAAAGTTATCAGTCTAGCCTGAACTAGACAAAACTTCATTTTGTTGTATCGGCACAACGTGATCTGGAAGATACTACAAATGGTATGTTGTATGAAAAGACAAACATGCTGACATGAGCCCCGGTCTGAGGTCATTTCTCCCCGGAGCCACACCGCTCACACGGCTACTAATCTTTAATAGGAGAATATCGCCTCTGTTCCAAGGTTATTTCATAGCTACTAACGCAAGCATTTTCACATTCACTTGGAAGGAGGATTTGGGCATTTTAATCCTTTGCCAGCAGCGGAAGAGTGTTAACCGCTTAGTCACTGTGAAGCCGAATATAGTTGTAAATCATAAGGTATCCTTCTGTAATATGTAGGTGGCAGTTGACGTATATATACTAGGGATCGACCAATTATCGGCAAGGCCGATATATCAAGGGCTGATATTGACTTTTGCCGATATATCTGTATCGGCCCCGGAACTGGCCGATATTGCCGATATTTTAAATATTGATCATGTAAGGGTAAAATGATGTCACAGCATAATTCCGTTCTCAAATGTTATTGAATATGCCACTTGCATGTACAAATTAAAGATATAAGCAATTCCACATTAGCAGATCTTCTGGCAGATCGGTATCTCTCCCCCACTTATCGTAAGTGATACCTGGGTGATACCGCTCTGTTCAGCATCCACTCAATACTGCTCTGTCTCTCACCTGCTCCATCTAGCACCCACCCGCCCAATACCAATCCGTCTCTCACCCACTTGCCGTAAGTGACACCTGGGTGATACCGCTCAGTCCGGCATACGATCACGGAGGTCACATGGTCACACCGGGCGTGACCACGCACGTGACCTCCGAGATCGTATGCCGGACGGAGCAGTATTACCCGGGTATCACGTACGGCAAGTGGGTGAGAGATACCGGTATGCCAGCAGATCTGCTAATATAGAATTGCTTATATCTTTAATTTGTACATATGTGAGTGGCATATTCAATAACATTTGTAAATGGAATTATGCTATGTGACATCATTTTACCCTTACAAGGCCACTCACAGCGCCGTAGCCACCGAACCCGGAAGAGACGCCGAGGGAGCATGTCAGCTCCCACAGCGTTGTCCGGGGGTCCGTGTCGGGGTTTCGTTATAAGGTAAGTATTTCATAATGAGCTAGTATGCGATGCATCCTAGCTCATTATGCCTTTGTCTTGCAGGGTTTGTTTTTTTTTTTGTTTGTTTTTTGTTTTTTCAGTATACAACCGCTTTAACCCCATTGAGAATCTTTGGGATGTACTAGAGAAGGCTTTGCCCAGTGGTCCGACTTTCCCATCATTTGGTGAAAAATGAATGCAACACTGGACGGAAATAAATCTTGTGACATTGCAGAAGCTTATTGAAACAATGCCACAGCGAATGTGTGCTGTAATCAAAGCCAACAAAATATTAGATTGCGTGACCTTTTTTTTTTTTTTCGAGGGGGGGGGGGGACTTTTTTTTTTTTTGGCCAGGCAGTGTATATACACCATATGGTAGCAGAAGCAGGATATCACTGGGCCATGTATAGTAGGAAGAGTCTGTGCAGTATGTAAAGTTTTGGAAAAATGTATGCAATTCCTAATACTGCTAATGAAAGGTTGACAAATATGGATGACACTGAGAGATTTGTGTTGCTGCCATGAAATCTAATTTTGTGAAAGCGGAGGTTCGCATTTGCTGGATATGATGGTAGTGAAGATATGAAGATAGTATCAGGGTAATATTCTCCATAGCAGAAAGACGCATAAAATACCTATACTCTCAATGTGCCTTGTTACACATATGGATGGGGTGTGTAAATAAATAATAATCAACGTGCTGGAATAATTGCCTTATCTTTCAGCATAGGTCATGTGCTGTCTGCCAGTGGAGAGGATCACTTTTAAGGCAAAGCCGGTGATCAGCTGGCTACGTCTGAATATCGGTGTCCCAAGTCACCTGCAGAGCCCATGTGAACCTGGCCTGATTTGGGCAAGGTGACCATTACCAAAGAGACTCGTTCCTCCCACTGACAGGGCTCAGACTTCCATGGACAACCACAAATACTAATTGCACTAGGTTGAGGACTTTTCACTTGAAAAAAAAATAAAAATTAAACTTTTTCCTAGTCCAGTTTCCCATTTTTTTATCCCTATTTAAAAACACAAATACAAAAAGATAACTGTTCACCTGCCAGAAACTCAGATCTTTAGGCTCTGTTCACACCAATGCGTTTTTTAATGCTTTTAGCGGAAATGCTGGGACATTTGTTTAACATGGCTTCCTATAGAACATGTTCACATTAATGCTTTTGTGCCCCTGCGTTTTTGGAAAGGGCCAGGGACTTTCTTAAATGCAAAAACATGCTTTTTTTTTTTTTTGGTGAAATAGACTAAAATGGAGAAGCTGAAAAAATGCATGTAGTGCGTTTTTACCATGATTTTGCCGCAAATTGTGTTTTTAAATCTGCCCAACAAATCCCCCCCTCCCAAAAAAAAAAAAAGAATAAAAAATGCAATTCGTGGTAAAAAAAAAGTGTGGAAGTACAGCAAAAAGGAACACGTTCACATCAATTTTTGTGCCTCTGCATTTTTGGAAAGGGTCAGGGACTTTTTAAATGCAAAACGGTGCTTGTTTTGCTTTTTTAGTTCAATAGACTTCAATAGAAAAGCATGTAGAGTGTTTTTACTGCGATTTTGCTGCTATTTGCATTTTGCATTTTTAAATCTGCCCAACAACGAATCCCCCCCCCCCCAAAAAAAGGCATAAAAAAAACTCAAATCGCGGTTAAAAAATGTGGAAAGAACTGCAAAACGCAGTACAGGAACACTCAAAAGTGGCAGGCATAGCTGTGAATTGAGCCTAAGTCCTGTTGTGGACTGACAAGCACACAACATTTTTGTGGACTGAGTGGTGTCAGCCCTGCCTAGTTATCTTTTGCTAAACTACTTAACCGCTCCTATCATTACAGCATTCAGCCTACTCTTTCTGTAGTCCAAGGTGAGAACTAGAAGATCTCTTCTGGATACCACAGGAAGTGTGCAGAGGACCCACGATAGGTCTGACATTCTGACAAGTTCGAGATTTTCTTTTATTTTTCCCCAGAAATAACAAAATGCTTCAATGAAGCATTTTACGGATTAAAAGAACGCATATAAGAAGTTCATTGTCAAGATTTGCATACACTTTAGCATTGTTTGTTAACTTTGAAAGCCATCCCCTGATTTTATTAAAACATAACTTACAACAAAACCTTCCTGAGGCCCCTTTCACACGGTCCGCATTCCGTTGCGGACCGTGCTCTGCTTAGCGGGGATCGATCTGCCGATCCCCGCTGACCCAGCGGATGACAGCTCCGTCTCCGCACTGTGTGCGGAGAGGGAGGTGTCAGAGCCCCGCTGCTCTCTATGGGGAATCGGATGAGAGTGGACTGCCTGTCCGCTCTCATCCGATCCCATCCCCTGGACGAATGGAAAATAGGGTTTCCATCCTTCCGGATTTCACAGACAGGATCGGATGCGGATGGCAGCGGGTGTCAGCGGACATGTCACTGCTGACATCCGCTGCTCCATAGGGCTGAATGGGGCATCCCATCAGATCTGCCTAAAAAAACTGACAGGCGGATCTGATCGGAACGCCCGTGTGAAAGAGCCCTAATGCTGGAAAACGAAAACTCGGCCGTGAGAGCAGATGATCGTGCCATCATGTAACGACCGATAAATCGTTCAATGGACATAAATCAATCAATTTTTTGTTTGTTTTTTCAGATATACCTAGTGCACAGAGTTTGGACTAGAAACATATTAACCTTTCAATTTATTGTTCATTCAGCAGAACATTTCCAAGCTTGTACTTCATTTTTTTGGCTCAAAACGTCACAGCCGATTTGTGCCCATTAACTGGCCGAAAAAGGAGCGAACGGTCCAAATCCGATTTTTCGTATAGTGTATGGCCACCATTATGTTCTAAACCCTATCCCTTGTACCTAAAAAGTGCTATTGCTGCTTTCTGTCTCTATTAGGGTTCATTCACACCTGGCAAAAAGCCTTGTTCTCTATGAAGACACTTCACAATATTGTGTCGTAGTGGTGCGTGTTGGAAAACTATTTTGAATTCACATTGACCTCTCACTAATAGTAGAGATGCACGATTATTCATTAAAAAATTGCAATCTCAATTCACCCGCCCCCCATGATCTTAGGTGCCGGTTCACACATATGCGGGTTCCCGCATCGCACTCAACTCGCAGGCGAATGCTAATCGCTGGGGGTGTCAATACAAAGTTAAGGACACCCCCAAATCCGGTATATCGCAGTGAGAACTGTAGATTCGGACATAATTCAGATTGCATAGGTGTGACCCATGCAATCCGATTCTGGTGCGGACCAAAAAGGGGTCCTGTGCGACTTTGGTCCGAATGCAAGGCAAATTCAGCCAAACAATCTGTATGGCTGAATTTGCAACGCACAGACATCGCATGTCATTTGCATAGCAGTGCAGTGCCAATCACATGCGATGTCTGACATTGTATTGGTGTGAACCGGCACTTAGGCCCTGTACACACCTGAGCAATTTTCAGCTTGTAAAACGTTCATCTCTGAAGTCTCAAAACGCCCAACAAGCAAAATCCCATTCATTTCAATGGCCCCTGTTCACATATGAGCGTTTTGTCAAAACGCCTGAAGCTCAAAAAAGTACATGAGCTTTTTTTTTGGCAGATTACAATTGTTTTTGTTAAATGTCAATGCCTGCCTCCACACACCTACAAAAAATGCCTAAAAAAACGCCTGAAAAACGCCCAATAAAACGCCTGAAAATGAATGGAGCCTAAAGTGCGGTACACACTATAAGAAAATTCTCATACGACAAAGGCTATTTACACACTATACGAAAATCGTACGAAAATCCTTTGGATGAAAATGTTCGCCCGAGTTTCTTGTAGTGTGTATGAGCCTAAGACCCCATTCAGACTAGCGCGACTTGTCAGGCGACTTGTCAGCCTGACAAGTCGCGCTCGGTCGCCTGCCATAGATTAGCACAGGACCCGTTCTATTAGGAGCGACACAAGTCGCTCCGACTTAGAAAAAGGGTCCTGTACTACATTGGGGCGACCTGGAGGCGACTTGCATAGACTTCCATTATGTGAAGTCCCTGCAAGTCGCGCCGAAGTCTTCACAGGTCGCCCCTCGAAGTCGGATCGCGCCAGTTTGAATGGGCTGTAAACGGCATTTCCTCGATGAGCCCGGCAAATGTTTATCAACCTTTTTAAGGCTGCTAGATAACTATAAACACAATGCTTTACAATGTATAATTTCCTTCTTTTAGATCAAAGGAATGAACTTCAATCTGTAAATAAGGGCAGTTTAACCACTTAAAGACTAAACCTTTTTCTGACACTTGTTGCTTACAAGGTAAAATTTGTATTTTTTGCTAGAAAATTACTTAGAACCCCCAAACATTATATATATATATATATATTTACATATATATATATGTTTTCTTAGCAGAGACCTTACAGAATAAAATGGCGATCGTTGCAATCTTTTATGTCACACTGTATGTACGCCGAGAATCGTGATCTTTATTCTAAGCAAAAAAATGGTGATTCTCATTTTAGCCAGAATCGTGCAGCTCTAACTAATCTTTTTTTACTTTCGGAATACATTCTGCCTGTCTAAGTGTCTAATGAAACTGAGTAGAAGATTTTGGAAGGACTTTTCTCTGCTGCATTTTTAATGTCATTAATTTGGGCATGTAAAACATAAGGGAATATTCAAGCCCTCTGTTCATTACCAGCACGAACCTGGATTGAGCCAACCATTAGAAAATTCTGATCCTCTGGAGAAAGCTGTTGTAACGCTAGCAAAAGTCCGAAGCAAGGACGTAAAGGGAATTTTATTTTCTTCAAACTTGTTTTTCTTTTTGAACTATTTTCTTTTAAATATTCTCTACATGTAAGGCCTCTTGCGCATAATACTCTGCTTTTTCAGATCCTTTTAATTCTGTGTGTATTTGCATGTATTTATGCTCATTTTCAAGTAAATGCGTTCACGCAATTTTACGCACATGTGCGCGAAAATGTATTTTTGCGTTTTTGCTCTGCTCAATATGTAAATAGGCATTTGTGCACATTTGCACACATGAGTTGTAAATTACTGACCCAAAAAGCAGATTTTTCTGTTTATTTATTTGCAAGGCACTTGTTTACGCGCCTGTGTGCATAGGCACATTACAATTAATGGGCTGTATTTTAGCTCAGTAAAAAAAAAATAAAGCTTTACTGAGCTTTTTTAAGCTGCAGTGTGCAAGAGGCCTAAAATAGATCCTGATATAATTTATGTTAGGCTCCGTTCACATCTTAGCATTCCGGATCCGCAATCATGGCAAATCGCGGGATTCCCATCACTTCCAATGGCACCCCAAGCGCAACACGATTTTCCCGCGATTGTCGCTCGACGATTGCGGCAACAGAATCGCAGGACACCTGCCGCCCAAAAAAAGTACAAGAACTTCTTTTGGGCGACAGGCATCCCGCGATTCTGTTTGTGTGATTTTACTGCAATTCGTCGGACGACATTCGCGTCACATTTGGGGTCCCGCGTGCCGCAATTTACGGTGATTTGGAACGCCAAAATGTGATCAGAGCCTTAAGCTTTTAAAAAAATTTAAACTTTGTAATTGTATTTGTACATTGTAATTGTATAAGTACATGAAAGAAGTCTTATTTGCTCATGAAATATGCAAGGACCCGCTTTCTCCTTTGTAAGTGCCACTGCTAAGTGGCTCTGCTTTACTGCTAAAGCTAGCCATACATTATAGAATTTTCATGTACAATTTCTATACAATTTTCTTTAGACTGACAGCTATGTCAGCTTTCTTTATATTTACTTTCAGCTTTAGATTTACCTTCAGGCAGGCAAGGGTCTGCCTGATTGGATACACATTGATATTGTTATTTAGGTTTGACCTCATGTTATATGGTTTTGGTAAATCTAAAGGAGAATTGCACAAGAAAATTATATAATGTATGGCCAGTGTAAGAGATTGTTCATACCAGATGTGTTATCATGCGTTTTTCAGCACAGGGAATCTCAAAAAGGAGCTTACCCCATTATTCCTGTTCTGGTGGCAACACAATTTTGGGGATTTTCACTTTCATTTATGGTGACATCAGGATATTTACAGAGAATGAATTTCCCTAATGGGGACATGGCAAAAAAAATATCACCACTCTATCGAAATCCTAAAGTAGAAGTATAGCCAAATGTTTTTTGGCTGTACTTCTATGGATCACAGGAGTGCAGTTCATTCGCTAAAGCCTGCTGTCAGCTGACTTCAAAGAACTGGTCTAGGCTCTGAAAAGATCACGACCGTCGACCGTACGGTCTGGATCCACCCAGATTCCTGGACCGGCAGCTGTCTCAGCCTCTCGGCGTGTGAGCAGTGAATGCTGGAGGGGCAGAGCAGAGAGCTCTAAGACTGGCAGTCACCAGCTCTCTACAGCCTGAAGAATGAGAGCTGAGTGATGTTTAATCACAGTCTTAGAGTCGGCAGGGGACAGATGCAGCATCCACCTAGGTGAGTGTATTTATGTGTGTGTGTATATATATATATATATATATATATATATGTATGTATATGTGTGTATATGTGTGTGTGTGTATATATATATATATATGTATGTGTATACACACTATATTGTCAAAAGTATTGTATTTACACACACTTGAACTTTAATGGCATCCCAGTCTTAGTCTGTAGGGTTCAATATTGAGTTGGCCCACCCTCTGCAGCTATAGCAGCTTCAACTCTTTAGGGAAGGCTGTCCACAAGGTTTAGAAGTGTGTCTATGGGAATGTTTGACCATTCTTCCTAGAAGCGCATTTGTGAGGTCAGGCACTGTTGGACGAGAAGGCCTGGCTCGCAGTCTCCACTGGAATTCACCCCAAGGGTGTTCTATCGAGTTGAGGTCAGTCAAGTTCCTCCACCCCTAACTCGCTCATCCATGTCTTTATGGACCTTGCTTTGTGCACTGGGGCACAGTCATGTTAGAACAGTCATGTTGCAAAGGGTGGGCCAACTCAATATTGAACCCTAACTGAGACTAAGACTGGGGTGAGAATAGCTGAAATAGCTAATTGGCTGGCTGTCATGCTGGTCTTCTGGATTAAATGCTTTGAGTCATTAACCAAGATGCAGGTCAGAATGCTTAATTTGTATTCTTATTCTAGGTCAGTGACTTTGGGGGGAAAAAGGCAGCCACAACAGCCAGGCATCTAGCATGTTCAGAAGCAAAAGTTTGTAGTGGCAGCCTCCAAACAAGCCTGGTGTTAGGTTTATTGAACACTGCATTTCTAATTCAAAATATGCGCTCAGTGAAAATACTCTATTTTCCCTTTAAATAAATTCTACGTTTTTGAAAATGTGAATGATGTGGGAAAGTAGCGCACAAATAATTCTGTAATTTAGTATGTGCTACCTGCATTGTTTCCTCATTTGTTCAACTTCTTGATACCCTTTGTACTGCTTGGACCTTAGAAGAACAGGGTAAATTTCCTGATAATTTAACTGTTAGTGCAAATTAGAAATCGTGGACAGTACTCCACTAAATGCCCTAGATTTCAGTTTTTTGCTTTATGGGAATTTTTTTTTTTTTAAGACACCTACCTGTGAATGTTATTTATCAATTGCAATAAGGAATGTGAGGTTGTTTCCTTGTCACCATTTTTTTTTTTTTTATTTAAAGCGTAACTGTTGAGAAAAAAACATTTCCTTTTGGGTGATCTCTGTACATTCCAAATTTTTTAACAAACTTTGTTGCAGATTCCTACCTTTTGTTATTCTGAAGAAATCACTGTTTGTTCCTCTGTGCTTGTTGGGTCTAATGGGAGTGGTTTTATAATTATCTATCAGCTGTGGCACCTGCAGGGCTCTAATGAGGAAATCTGCTGGGCCTGCATCCCTTTACACGTGTTCCTGTATCTCACCTAAAATGACATTTTTGTTGCAGGGGATGCCAGAAATCTGACTTGTATCTAAAGGCCCGTACACACGTACCGATTGTTTGCCGTGAATTTTTCGGCCACTGCCCAATTGACCGATTATCGGCTTGTTAGTATGATGCTTCCCACAACCGACTGCGACTTTTCGGCCGAACAAAATCGGGTGTGCAGGCTATAAAATTTTTGTTGGCCGTCAGCAGAACGGCCGATTGTTCCTCAGTCAGTACAGATTTCGACCGACAAAAATCAGATGATCAAGACTGGGCATGCTCAGTGAAGAAAAAACACACGAAAAGTAGACCAGAACATGACATCACTTCTGCAGTTTGTTCGTGTGCAGTCTAGAGCACATTTCAACCGACACAACAACACTGGACAAAAGACGGCCGATCGGTCGGCCAACAATCGCTGCGTGTGTACGGGGCTTTAGGCAGACTTCTGGGAAAATTGGTGAGCCAATCACAAAAGCAGGAAATGATGTTTCTGGGGTGTGGTCAGTATACATTCTGTGTACAGAACAACTCCAGGTAGCCATATTGCATTGCATTTTCAGAAAATTGCAACGGCTGTAGATTGAAAAGGAAACTTTATTTTTAATAACATTCATTTACAATATGATTTGTGTGACAGTTGTAGACGCTATATTGTTTTTTCGTTATTTGCGATTATTGCGATTTCCCCCCCCCCCCCACGAAAGTGGAGTTACCCTTTTAAATAATTGTTTTTTGTATTTCAAAAATTGATCCATTTCTTGTCCTATATAACAGTATCAGGTTGGAGGTAGACCTTCACTGTAAAGGGATACTGATGGTTCTGATTAGAGAGGAAGAGCTTCAGTACATCCATTGATCTTAACCTTCAAAATCCGAGCCTCCACTCCAAACATTCCTTGAAATATTTGCTCCGTCCTCATTCTCTAAGCAACTACACCTAGTGAAAATAGCATGGAATTATTCAGGAAATATTCTCCACACTTTTCTGTAAAAATGTTGGCAGCAAGCTTTTTAAACTTCCACAATCTGTCCTTCCCACCTTGGCACACAGCCTTCTCCATTCTCAGTGGACTGCTGAGACGTTATGATTATATTTCACATAAGTAAGTCTTATTGAATAAATAATACCCTTATGTATTTTTAATTGAGGCTGGGCAAGTGGATAGAGTCAATGGAATTAAAAGGTTATGCTGCAGCTTGAGGTGAACCGCACACTTTGTTTAAGTGAAGGGCAACCTGTTCTGTAACTTGTTAGAGGTACATTAGACGGCAAAAAAAAAAAAAAATGTTTTCAGCTAAAAACTCCAAATCTACGTCGGTTATGCAGCTGCTTTAGGTGTACAAGTGTAATTATGAATCTTTGAATGCTGGTCTCCTGGCATGTTGGCTGGGATAAGACTCTCCACAGCCACGGACTGCTTCAGCTTCTTGTAAATCACAACAGCAAATCACAAATATCTAAATGATTAAAAATTGAACGTGTCTATTCAGCCGGAAGAAAATGGTTGACATGTTCGGTTTTTTTGGATTTGTTTCTTGGAAACACTGTGTTAGAGGTCAGTCACAAATTGCATTGGCTATAAATAAATAGATATGGGAATATTGTGTCTTGTCACATTCAAAAATATTCATTTTGTAAACAAATTGGGCTGTATTATACCAGTAATGATAGTGGGAAAACTTGGCAAACGACATCGAAAGTTGACATTCTCTTCCTTTCTTGACATTGAAATGAACTGGTCTTACATCGTGCTGGCGTCTCAATAGATAACCATAGGGATTGGGTAAACATCAACCAATACAGCCAATTTTGTTGATGAGAATTATATTTTTATAGCTATTTTTATATGACGGCAAACTTCCAGTCATTGTCATGGAACAAGTCAATTGGCCTTGCTGAGTTTTCACAGCAAATCTAATTTGGTCCCCTAAGAGGAGCATAGATTTGCCCCGGGGTTGTCACCTCCAGTACATATATATTTTTGCATGCCTAAGTCAAAGCATGTTGAAAAGAAAAAAAAAATGTTTGGCACCTGAGAAGAGGAGATATGGTGGCGGGATATGATCAACATGTACAAATGCATAAGGAGTCCATATAGTGAACGTGTTGAGTTCTTCACTTTAAGGTCATCACAGAGGACAAGGGGGCACTCTTTACGTCTGGAGGAAAAGAGATTTCATCTCCAAATTACGGAAAGTAGAGATGCACCAAAATCCCGGCAACTGAAACATATTGGTTGAAAATGGTGTTAAGAGATAAGACAAAAAAGTGCCGATAATTGGGCTGAAAAAGCACGCAATTTTCCTTTTGAATTTGCTGCGATTTTACTGTGCTTATTGTTTGTTTTTCATAGGTCATGTAAATCAAAAACTGCATCAAAGAGGTGCGTGTGAATACATTTTAGATTTTAAAGGGTCACATTTGTCTTGAGCTTTTCTTGCGCTAAAGGTGCCAATAATGGCCAATAATAAATTCATGATATTAATTAAAAAGTCAAATATAATCCAATTATATATAAAAATATAAATATTTTTTAAAAACTGTAATTTTCGGTTTTGGTTTCAGTTTTCTGCCAAGTGCAGTTTTGGCATCAAAATTTCTATTTGATACAGCTCTAACGGAAAGGTTTCTTTACAGTAAGAACTGTGAAATAGTCTCTCCCTCAAGAGGTGGTTCTGGCCAGCACAGTAAATTTTTTTTTAAGAAAGGCCTGGATTCTTTCCTAGATACACATTATATAACTGGATACTAATATTTATAGGTAACGTTGATACAGGGAATATCCGATTGCCTCTTGAATCAGGAAGGAATTTTTTCCCCTGCTGGAGCAAATTGAAAAATGTTTTTTTTTTTTTTTTACACCCTCTGGATCAACTGTGGGTATTTTTCCCTTCTATTGGTTGAACTAGATGGACTTTTGTCTTTTTTCAAGCAGACTAACTATTTAACTTGGATCATACCTACATTTCCAGCCATTTTATGTCTATACCGTGATAGTCTGGAGAACATACTTAAACAGCATGACAATTGTGTGCCCATGTGCACCTAGAGTAGCTTCCACAGAAATAAAGGCATAGTAAACCTGCTTCTACTGGACTTGGAGTATACCTATTACATGCAAATGTCAGATTGGTTGCTGTGATAAATTTGGACCTTATCCTATGGCTTATATATATGATACAGGTATTGGGTGACTAGCTCAGCTTTCCTGTTGATCTCTCTCTCAGGGCAGGAGTGTGCATTAAGTTGGGATGTGGGATGTGCAAACCAGTACCACTGGTTTGACCAGCAACATCATTGGATATTTCTATAGATGGTGAGTGCTTGTTCTGCACAGCTCTGCATATGAATCACAGGGGATTCACAGGGAAGGTGTGTGCCCCCTTGCCTCTCAGCAAGGCTTGCCATCTCTAGTTTCCAACACACTGTAGGCCCAAGTACCCTACTTTTTTTCTTTTACATTGTACCTACAATGTTTTTTTCTTCTTCATAGACTGTAATAGCTAAGACAACTGTACATAGACATTCTTTTTTTTTAAATAGCTTCTCATGTAATTTTTGTATTTTCTTCCATAGCAGCTTTCAGAAAAAAAAAAAAAAAATGTTGGCCACGCACCCACTGATTTTTGTGTTTATTAGATTCAATCAACATTTTCCTTTTTATATTTGTATTATATTTCTATATTATATTTATATTTAATATTTGATAGAGCCACACCTTTCACTGTTTCACTTACTCCAAATCATAACTGAAACTACAGGAATTTGCAACTGACAATTGATCAGCATTTGTTAATTTCTTTAAAAGGTTGGATTTGAAGCAAAGTATTAATTCATACCATGCAAATTGCTTATGGGTACCATATTTGAAATTCTGTTCTTTTTTCACTCAAATCATCATCCATACCCAATGGTGAAAACAATTAGAATCATTACAGAAAGTAGCTTTTGGGCTTTATAATAACCCAACTTGTTCAAAGGGAATTTATCATCAAAAATAAATGTCAGTGTTCTATTTAAATCAGGTAACAATTCTAGTAAGTCTTCTTCACCTTGCTACTAAATGTATTTCTTGTATTTTACAAATGCCACACAATAACATACGCCTCTGGGTTTAGGTATTGTTAAATCTGGAATATTCAGACAGATGCTATTTAA
The DNA here is from genome assembly GCF_965119305.1 of Pelophylax lessonae. NCBI lineage: Eukaryota > Metazoa > Chordata > Amphibia > Anura > Ranidae > Pelophylax > Pelophylax lessonae. The sequence continues at coordinate 298,472,445 of NC_138768.1, read as the reverse complement.
CATTTTGAACAGTTTATTAGTAGAAAGGAATACAACAGTTAATTCACTGCAACAGATTAAAAGGGGTGTAAATGCATATTATGGGATGGCAAAACATTAAATCCAGACAATTTCCAATAATCAATTTTCTAGTTTAAAAGCAAAAGAGCAAAATATATATATATTTTTTTTATTAGTACTGGCATAGTTTTACAAGAGACATATCGTTAACCCAATGCCAAATTTTAAGCATATAAAAGAGAAAGAAATGCAAAAGTAAGCAAAAAAGTATGCAGTGCAGGGCAGTGAGGAATGGCATTGCAGAGCTGTATGGTATGTAGCAGCAGGGCAGGCAGTAAGTAGTATGTAGTTGCTGGGCAGTCAATGAGCAGTATGTAGCGGCAGGGCAGTCAGTGATCAGTATGAGCGGCAGGGCAGTCAGTGAGCAGTGTGTAGTGGATGGGCAGTCAGTGAGCAGTATGTAGTGGATGGGCAGTCATTAAGCAGTATGTAGTGGATGGGCAGTCAGCATTATATAGTGGCATGGCAGTCAGTAAGTATTGTGTAGTGGCAGGGCAGTAAATGAGCAGTATGTAGTGTCAGGGGAGTCAGTGAGCAGTACATAGTGTCAGGGGGGTCAGTGAGCGGTATGTAGTGTCAGAGCAGTACGTAGTGGCAGGGCTGTCAGAGAGCAGTATATATTTGCAGGGCAGCCAGTGAGCAGTATGTAGTGGCAGGGCAGCCAGTGAACAGTATATAGTGCCAGTGGTCACGGAGCAGTATGTAGTGACGAAGCACTCAGTGAACAGTATGTAGTGATAGATCAGTTAGTGTGCAGTATGTAGTTGCAGGGAGGTCAGTGAGCAGTATGTAGTGGAAGCCTAGGGTAATATGTAGGGGCAGGGCTGTCAGTGAGCAGTGTGTAGGGGCAGGGCGGTCAGTGAGCAGTATGTAGTGGCAGGGCAGCCAGTGAGCAGTGTGTAGTGGCAGGGCAGCCAGTGAACAGTGTGTAGTGGCAGGGCAGCCAGTGAGCAGTGTGTAGTGGCAGGGCAGCCAGTGAGCAGTATGTAGTGGCAGGGCAGCCAGTGAGCAGTATATGGTGGCAGGGCAGCCAGTGAGCAGTATATAGTGCCAGGGCTCAGGGAGCAGTATGTGGTGGCAAAGTGCTGTGAACAGTATGTAGTGATAGATCAGTTAGTGTGCAGTATGTAGTTGCAGGGCAGTCAGTGTGCAGTATGTAGTGAAAGGTTAGGGTAATATGTAGAGGCAGGGTGGTCAGTGAGCACTGTGCAGTGGTAGGGCAGTGAGCAGTGTTTAATGACAGGGCAGGCAGTGAGCAGTATGTAATGGCAGGGCAGCCAATGAGCAGAATGTAGTGGCAGGGAAGTCAGTGAGCAGTATGTAATGGCAGGGCAGTAAAAATAATGTAGTGGGAGGATTGTGAACAGTATATAGTGGCAGGGAAGTCAGGGAGCAGTATGTAGTGTTAGGGTGTTCTTTTATTTTATTTAAATCCATTTTATTACCAAGGGCATTTGTATGAAAACTAGTAGAAACAAAAGTACTAATGTTGGTCATATTAGCCAATCATATTGCTGATGCTTTTCTTTGGAAAATAAAGGCAAATGTCAGATTGGTTGCTGTGATGTAGTTGGTCATTTTCCTATGGCTTGTGTACATGGTGACCAGCTCAGCTTTCCTGTTGAACTCTCTCAGGACAGGACTTTGCATCAGCTGTTGGGACGTGAGATGTACAATGTCCCAGTACTTAGCATTAAATTAGTCATCAGCACTAGGATTAATTTGGGATCAGTAGGGACCCATTTAGTACAATCTGCCACAGCTTTAAGGATAAGTACTATACACAATTAGTGTTTAACAGTCACACCATTGTCTGAATTGGAACACCGTAATATGCAAAACGGTGTAGGTGTATTTTTATACGTTCTATGATGTTTTATTACCAAACTAGGTTTATAGAGGCATTTGCATCAATCAACACATGCTCAAAACCAATAGTTTTCCATAGGCTCCATTCACACCGTAGTATGCTTTATAACACTGAATTGAGACGGGTTTCAATCCATTGTGTAAAAATGTAGGCATGCAGCACATGTTACTGCATGTCACCGAACTTCAGTGGCTGAAATGTCATTTTGTGATGCTTCAATAAAGTTAAAAAAAACAAAAAACAAAAGTAAACAGTGAATTGTGTTTTTTTAACAATGCAAGGCACCACCCCTCACTGGACATCAGCTTAAAGACGATCTTTACCTTGTTTGAAAAAAAATAAATAAATGTCAGAAGCTACAAATACTGTAGCTGCTGATTTTTAATAAAATTACACTTACCTGTCCAAGGATCCAGCTCTTTCCTGGTCTTCAGGTCCCCGGTGCCAACATATTAACCTTGAGAATCCAGCTGTGACTCCTTGCGGCTTCCCACTGTGCATTTGTGAACACTGCTGTACTATGTGAATGGTCCAGCAGCCTTCTAAGACCTATGACATGTCCCAAAAGGTCGCAGGTGGGGGTGGGAAAACTGTTTTCAGGTGGAATCACCTAGTTTTGACAGGTACCACCCCCCCCCCCCCCCCCAAATAAAAAAGTTCCAAAAGAAGAAGACAAGGAGGGGGAAAGGATTGCCCCTTTAGTGTGAAGTTCTGCTTTAAAGTCCAAGCCCCAGCTAAAATGTATTTCTTTGCATTGGATAGAGTGTGTAAAAGTTAGAACCTATGTCAGGATTTTATTGTCTGTGATCCCACTGGGGAGATTTTACCTTGATTTCTGCCTTTAGTAGGTGTCACCAGGACAGGAGAACAGAAACAGTAATGAAACCCTGATGGAGATTCTGCCCTTTTTCTGGTCTATACAAAAAATTGTTTTTGTTGCATTTTCTTTTGCCGTTGGAGAAATTTCTCCCCAGTTCCTGTCCTAATGACACCTAGTCATTGGGAGAGGAAGTGATCTGCTTCATAGTGCTATAACAATATTCCTATTCTCTGATCTTATCTCAAGTCTACCAGGTAGGGTTGCCAAACCTAGTAAATATTAGACTTGGTAGTCTCTATTGATGTAAAACACCAAGAATATATCTAGATTGCCCAATGGTGACCATACATGCCTTGATAAATGATCTATTTCTTTTACAATTGATCTCTCTCGATAAGTACAATCGATCTATGGCCAACAACCCATTTGTTTGATATGTCACACACCGTAAAGTGCATTTCAATTCATAGTTTAAGATATGATCAAAACTACTTTCTAATGTAAGTCATTAATCACATCTCTGTTTCCTGCTGTCATCTCATAATCTGATCAAACTAAATGCAATGTTATTCCTAAATTAAGTATCCCAGTGCTTCCAATCAAGCAAAATGATCAAAAATGTCTTGCCCTGTTTGATCAAATTCCACAATTGCCCTACTATATCTAAACTGTAGCACTATGCAGGATGTGACATGATATGTGAGATCATATGGCAACGAATACATGGAGAAGTGTCATTGTGCGCTATGAAGGTGCTGTGGCTTTCCTGCTTCACTCTGCATTGCAGGATCCAAAACATTCAAATGCTCTGCATTAGTTTAAAGTTGACCTTCACCCCCCAAGATTAATTTTAATTCCCTGCATCCCCTCATTTTTTAAATTTTTTTTTTTTTTTTACTTTTTTCAGGCAACCCCCTCCCACCCCCATTCTCACCTAGGCAAGAATAACGTGTACCTGCTCTTGTAGCCTCTTGCAATATCCATGTGGCATATCCCACAAGGCTGTAGGAGCAAATACATAGAGTGGTCAGAGGGTGGAGTGGAGATGTTGTCAGCGGGGGTTGGCTGCAGAACCCAGAAGAGACAGCCAACTCCTGATGACATCAGAGAAGGAGATATCTACGTGAGACCTGGGTTGTGGTGGCAGATGACAGCAGGGCAATGCTAGAGTTTCCTTGGCCAGGTGAGTATGTTTCCCAGTGAGAACGCTGTATAACCGCTAAGAGGGAATAATGCAAAATAAAAATGGGAGGATGTCAGGCCTGATTGCCAGGATGACTGGAGTATATGCAGGAAGGACATCATTCCACACTGGCCAACGACAAGGCCTGAAGACCAGCACTCAGAAAAAGATGCTGGCGCTGGTGAGGGATCAATGGCAGGTAAGTGTTAACCTCCCTGGCGGTATGATTCTTTTGGATTTTAGGTGCTGAAAGCAGTACCATTATTTTGCATGTAATTCTTGTGAATGAGCAGCCCAAACCAACTGTATACATTATATATATATATATATATATATATATATATATAATAAATGTATACATATTTATATACAGTTGGTTTGGGCTGCGCATTCACAAGAATTACGCGTATTATATATATATATATATACATACATACGTGTGTATATATATATATATATAAATAAAGTACAGTAAAACTGCAGGAAAGGGCACTGGGGGGCAATGTAATGTGATTTTTCTTTATTTTGAATGGTTTCAGTGTGTTTGGTGTGTATTTACATTTGAATTTGCCGCCGGTTCTACCCCCCCTGCGAACATCGCGTCGCCGGAGACAGAAGCCGGGGCTCGCAGACGATCGGGAGGAAGTTCCGCCGCCGCATACCGCTCGCATACTTTGCTGGATCACGGAGAAAAGGTAAGTAAAACCTCTACCAAGATCCAGCGATCTTCTTAGCGCTACCCCGAGTGTGGCTCGGGGTTACCGCTTTTGGCTCTAAAATCTAACCCCGAGTCACGCTCGGGAATACCGCTAGGAAGGTTAATAACTTTAGTTCCACTTTAAGGCTGGGTTCACATATGTCCGGTCGTGGGTTTGTGCCTGGGGTCCGGTGCGTGTCTGTTCAGTGATTCAGGTGTAATTCAGGTCCAAACCGGACCCAAACCACGCACTAGACTCTTATTCAATCAGCACCGCGGCCGTTCCGGACATGAGTGAACCGGCTCCATTGGGAGCCAGTCACACTTGCCTGTCATGCAAATTGAATGCAGGGAATCCCACATCCAATTTGCATATGTGTGAATCCAGCCTTAGTAGTTGTGAACATACAATGTTATAGACACTTTCTAATACAATTTGAACTATGTAGCCACCATAACTACTTTTGTTTAGTTTCAGAAATGATCTTTCTAACCTTTCTTTACAATGTTAAACCGTTCTGTAATGGGAACATAACTCTATTCCTCCAGATATTGGGGCAGGGTTATAGGAAACTATACAGACACACACTGTGTCTTTATTCAATAGCCTGCTTAGCCTGAAACAGGCTACACATTATACAGTTCTGTGGTACGATTTTCCTTTAGATTTACCAAAACCATATAATATGCGGTCAAACCTGAACACTTTCAAATTGTATTCAGGCCCTTGCACTACACAGTTGAAGATAAATCTAAAAGAAATTGAAGAATTTAAATTGTATAATGTGTAGCCAGCATAAGGCAAGATGCAGGGTGTGTGTTCAAGAGGCAGGCTGTGATTGGGAAGGGGTGTGTGCCAGATGTGGGCTGTGATTGGTCAGGGGGCAGGGTGGCTGTACAAACTACCCAATCCGGGGATGCTGTGTGTCCTGTACCGCTGAATGGCCAGCCAAAGGATGAAAACTGACCACACTAACACAGATCAGCTTCTGTGCTTTGTGTGGTCAGTTTAGAACAAGGAAGAAAGGGTAACTGGCAGGATCAACAAATGTACCTTAGATGGAAGAAGTGCATTAAATGATGGACTGATGATTTATAAAATACAGAACGGACGTAGAAACAAAATTATTTAGGGTTACATAAATTTTAATTACAACACAAGACTGTAAATAGGCAAGTGTATAAAGATCTATAGGCAGATTTTATATGATGTCCCTTGTCTGATACCCTATTTCTTTTATTGTTATGTGGAAAAAATAAAATAAAAATTAATTAAAAAAAAACAAAAAAATCTATAAGCAGCAAGTGCCATCAGGGTATGAGAATGTACAATATATGATTAGCAGAGGGTTTTCCTTTTCTCTTCCACAAGGGATGTCTGGGGTCATGGAGGTCACATGAGCTTGCAATGGACCAAAGATGCTCTGACAACTTAGCTCTTCTGTTTCTTGCCAGAGCTGGCAGATGGTCAGACCTGACAGACAAGGCTGGCAATAAATAATTTGAAGAAATCCTGTATGTGCCAGTAACATAGAATAAATCAAGTAAGGGCACTAATCTGTTATTTTTTTTTTCTATTTGAAATATTGATTCGGAGCCCTTTGAATGACACCAAGAAGCCTAAATTAGAAATGTTGTTGTGTCTTAGGTTTCTAATTCTTGCATGTGCTTCGGAGATCAAAGATGCTTTAAAATCTGCAGTCATGTGATTTCTGGCAGTGCCCTGTGTGCTCATTTCCCTGTGATGTTCTCTCCCCCCCCCCCCCTGTGGTTCTTCCTCTCTATTCTTCCCGGTCCCTCCCCCACTCTACCCCATCAACTGCAGATTTAGTTATGCATAGACAACTGTAGCAGAAAATCTAATTTGATGATTAGCAGAACTGCCAGGATCACTTCATGTCAAGAGATGCTATCTCTCTGCTTTCTCACTGATTAATCCCTCTCACAAAACAGCTGCAATGAACTTGCCCCTAAGGGCTGATTGTAGCCATCAATGTATCCTCACCGTGTCCCAGCTATTGAGCTTGACTAAATCAGGCAAAATGAAAGCATATCCTCTGCATAGCATGTCCGGTGTAACCTCTACACTTCAGTGCAGCAGGATAACCTTTTGTCGGGACAGTTCCAGCTAATCCGGCTAATAAACTCGGCAAGCGTTTCCCAGACGCTCGGCCACAAATGCAAAGTATGGCCCTTTTCTCCAAATAGGAGGTTTCTGAGTCAAAGAAGCAGTATGTGATGGCTTCATAAAGAGAACCTACCACCGTCTTCAAAAAATTAAAGTAGTAGCAGGAGCTAGAGCTGCACAATTCTGGATAAAATGAGAATCACAATTTTTTTGCTTAAAATAAAGATTACGATTCTCAGCGTAACATCATCTTTCACATTATACAAAAAAAAATTGGGCTAACTTTACTGATTCGGTTTTTTTTTTTTTTTTTTTTATTCATGGAAGTGTATTTTTTCCCAATAAAAATTAAGTTTGAAAGACTGCTGCGCAAATACAGTGGGACATATAATGTTGCAACTATCGCTATTTTATTCTCTAGGGTCTCTGCTAAAAATATATATCTAATGTTTGGGGGTTCTAAAAATTTTCTAGCAAAAAAATACTGGCTTTAACTTGTAAGCAACAAGTGTCAGAAAAAGGCTTATGCTGGCCATACACGCACAGAATTTCGGCCGAAAATGGTAGTTTTAGGAAAGATCGTTCGAAAATCGGGCCGTTAGTGAACACAAGTTTACCGATGATTTTGATCGTGTGCCAGGCTAATGTCGATGGATCTATAGCGAAAACTTTTATCGTTTCTACAAAAGTTGTTACGTGTATGGTAAAATTGAAACGAAAATAATATTCTGACTCGTATTGTGCATGTTATCGAACGATCATTATTATCATGAAAACGATTATGTAAAAGAGTTTATTCTGTAAGTTAGTGGCCAATTCGCTTTCGACTGAAGAATAATCGTTCATTCTGCAAACGGCCGAAATTCTGTGCGTGTATGGCCAGCATAAGTCTTTAAATGGTTAAACTGACCTCATTTACAGACCGAAGTTCATCCCTTTTGATCTAAAAGAACCAAATGATACATTGTTTCTCTTTATCTCTCTACCTTGATCGAATGAACCTACCAGCATGTTTTTGGAGTGTGGAGTACCCAGAGGAAACCCATGCAAGCACAGCGAGAACATGCAAATGCCATGCGGGCAGTGAAATGGTTGGGTATAATGATGGGAAGAGTGGCTATGGGGTCAAATGATAAGACTGTATCACTATTATGTTCCTGTTTCAAGTCTTGTTATTACACCGCTCTAGTAACCTCACACAATTTGGCTATTACTATAACCTACTAAAAGCTTCTGGAACTTGAAAAAAAAAAAAGGAGCTTCTTTTTATTGTCATACCTGTAGGCCATGTGCGACCTCTCCCAAGCCTGTCAGAAAAAGTCCTATAGGGAGAAACCTTATCCCAGCCTGGCTAGATGCCAAGGCATGTCATTGGAGAAACGAGCACCCCCAGCACCGCAGAAACTAGTGCTTTGCTGGGTTCAAAATCTTGACATGCTGAGCTCAGCCACTACTGTGGCGGGGAAAAAGAGTGCACTACACACATGTAAGTTTTGAACCCCGTTGGAGCGTTTGTACCTGCGGTTCTGGTTGGCATGTATCCTGGCAGGATGGGGAAGGTTGCTCACTGACTTTTTCTGACAGTCTTAGAAGAGGCCACACAAGGCCTACTGGTAGGACATTAAAAGAAGCTCCTTTTTTTAAAACCTGCAGTGATTTTTTTCTCTCAACTGTAGACACTTGAATGCAAAGGAACTTCTATTGGAAAGGTGAACTTGGGCGTTAAGGCTGGGTTCACACTTATGTGAATTGAATGTGGGTTTCCCCGCATTCAATTCGCATGACAGGAGATTGTGACCAGCTCTCAATGGAGCTGCTTCACACATCTCCAGGGCGGCTGGGGCCCTTTGCATCTTTGGCTCTGTTTCAGGTCCAAATTCAGTCAAAAATTCGGGCCTGATTCGTCCCTGAAACGGAGAACAGGGACACACCAGACCCCTGCTGTCAGCCGCATCCATTTGCAGTGTGGACCCAGCCTTAAAGTCTATCTACATGCAAAGTTTTTGTTACTTCCTATCCTGGGGACACCTCTTTTACCAGACAAGAAGTGAAGGAACCTCACCAGTGGAGCTTTCAATAGCTATAAAAGATATATAGGGTGTAGAAAAGCTTTAACTCCAAATATAATACATTTATTACTCGTGATTGTTTTGTTTCTTAGCTGAGCATAACCTATTTTCAGTGAGAGCCCAGGAATTATTTTTAGAGAGCACCATAATTATTTATTTCTATGTGAGTGGCTGCATCCTTATTGTAAATTGGTTGGGAAAACAGAATGCTTATGCATATAATACGTACATGCTTGTTTAGAGAGATGGAAGGAAACTCATCTGCCATTGAACAGTGGAAGGGCAGCAGCCTGGAGACAGGCTTACATTGGTGTCTGTGTTATAAGGAAATCATTACTGCGTGTGCAGTCAGCCTGGCTGTATACTGTATGCCTTTTTGCCCAAGCTTGCATATATTAAAGAACAATTCCAGGCATGGCTATGTTATACATAGTTACATGTAGCTATGCATATACCATACCTGCCCAATACCCCTGGAAGCTGGAAACATTGAAATCAACACTGCTACTCTAGTGATCTACACTTGTTTCCAGGTCCCATGCTGAGAGGCTGCACTCCTGTTTACTGAACACAGGAGATTGGCTGCTCAGCACATCTGCCATTCAGAGAACGCTTTGCAATTTCTGAACGAATGCAAAGCATTCTCTGATTGGACAAGGTAGAGGGGTGGGACAGTGATGTCACACTCTCCACCTCCTCTAATCAGAGAATGCTTTGTATTAAATCAGAAAATGCAAAGCATTCTCTGAATGGTGCCTGGCCCGAGTGGCTGACCTCTTATGTTCAAATCCATCAGGCCACCCGCTCAGCACAGGACCTGAAAGCAAGTGTAAATCACTAGAATAACAGTGTATATTTCAATGTTTCCAGCTTCCAGGGGCATGAGCCGGGTATGGTAAATGCATAGTTACATTGGTCCTAGGTGGACCAATGTAACTATATAAAAATATGCCATGCCTGGAATTGTTCTTTAAAGTACAGTGACCTGTAGTAATCAGTTGGCAACCATATTTCTCTTTTGTTCACTGACGGAGACATCTCCATGTCTTCTAGACCCTTGGGCTAATGCTGCTCTCGCTTCAGGAGTGTTGTTGACCCTAAGGCCCCTTTCACACAACGTCAGTTGTCATCCGTTTTTCGTCAGTTGTCATCCGTTTTTCGTCAGTTGTCATCCGTTTTTCGTCAGTTGTTATCCGTTTTTCGTCAGTTGTTATCCGTCTTTCATCCGTTGTCATCTGTTTTTACATAGAGATGCATTGATGTCCGTTTTTCATCCGTCAACGGATGGATGAAAAAACAGACAAAAGGACAGCGTGTGTGAAAGGGCCCTTAGGGTCTAGAAGACATGGAGCTGTGTCCGTCAGTGAACCTCAGAAAAGGGTTTTACGGTAAGACAAAATTCAGTTTTCTCTTTCGTTCACTGACGGACACAGCTCCATGTCTTCTAGACCCTTAGGGTCAACATTACTCCTGAAGAGAGAGCAGCATAAGCCCAAGGGTCTAGAAGACATGGAGCTGTGTCCGTCAGTGAACCTCAGAGAAAAGGGTTTTACAGTAAGACAAAATCCAGTTTTCTCTTTCGTTCACTGACAGACACAGCTCCATGTCTTCTAGACCATTGGGCATATGCTGCTCTCTCTTCAGGAGTAATGTTGACCCTAAGGGTCTAAGAAGACATGGAGCTGTGTCCATCAGTGAACCTCAGAGAAAAGGATTTTACGGTAAGACAAAAATTCAGTTTTTCATACTGGTTAAAATCTGCTTGCTATGGGTACATTGCATATACTTATAATAGGTTTAAAGTTAAAATGTGTTTTATTCCTTTTATAAACATCCTGCAGATCTTGTTTTGATTATTCTACATGCATGTTTTCTACAAAAAAGTGTGTTTCTGTATATTGTAGGTTTTCATATTGAAATTAAGAAAATGGAGAAAATGGTCTGTCCCACGAGTGCTTTGCTAAAATAACATTACATGATCAGGGTGGTTTTATGTCTTTAAAAAGCCTAAGGCTGAATTTTTATAGTTCCCACCAGTGTATAAAAAGAAGGGAGAAGCTCTTGGTGTGCACTCTTGCTGATTGGCTTCACACTGTGCTCTCTCATGCAGTCATTGCTTCCTCCACTTGTACTGCCATCCAACCCTCTGCTAATAATCAGCGACACACTGTATTCCATGGAGTGACTCTGAAATCTGAGCAGAAGCAAGCTGGGGTAAACGGTGAGGTTTGAGCCACAAATAGAGGATTACCTCTTTTTGAGGGATAACGTTGGCCATACATATTCCATCTGATTGTACAATCTCACACCCTGTAACACCAGATTCACCAAAGTATAATTTGGTTTACCTGATGGACATTGTTCCTTTGCTGACCAGAGCCCTTCCAAATAAAGGTTCTCAGGAGCGAAACCATGATGGAGTAACCTCTTGCTGGTCCGGCCAGTGACAGAGTGACTCCATTAGAGGTGGTAAGTTGTTTCTCCATGATTGCGCTGCTGGTGATTTTCTGCTCCTAACAGAATCGGGAGTGTATCATTTTATATTTACTGAACAGATTACTTTCACCCATGAAGCTGTATACAAAGAAAAGGGTACCTCAGACCTATTCTTTATACTCCTCTTACATCAAGGCCATGGTTACTAAAGCCCCGTACACACGCGTCGAAAATTGGCAGGGAATTTTCAGCCAAAGTCCGATCTGCCGATTTTCGGCTTGTTAGTATGATGCTTCAGTACAGATTTCGACAGAGAAAAATCTGATGAGCAAGTCTGGGCATGCTCAGAGAAGAAAAAACACAAAGAAAACAAACCAGCACATGACATCACTTCTGAAGTAGAATTTTGTTGGTCAAGAAAATTTGTGTGCAGTCTAGGCACATTCCAACCAACAAAACACAACTTGGACAAAAGTAGGACGATCAGTCGGCCGATAATCGTTGCGTGTGTACGAGGCTTAACTCTTGCACAGGCATTAGGGATGGGACGTTGTACACCAGGCAAAGATGAAGAGTCTCTATCGGGCTGGTTGCTAGTTAAAGCAAACTTTTACTCCCTAAATAAAAAATCCATATGGCATGCAGCTCTGTACACACATCCCAAAAACATCATTTAGCAATTTGTAAGAGGTTTTTTAGCAAACTTGTATTTCTTCCCCCCACTTCCTGGTTTTCAAAGGTGCTGGTCCTCTAGCCAGGGCCATACAGGGGCACCTTGGTAAAGTTGCATCACCAGCACCTTCCAGGGAGATCTTGCATGATTTTGTACATGTGCCGTACTGGAGCTGGCGTGGTTTGTTATTATTTAATAACCAATCTCGCTAGGTCTTACATGGTTCACGTGCTATAGCAGATCCGGCATTTATTTTTATTTTATAACAAGTCATGCCAAATCTCCTGCAGTGCAAACTCAAGATCAAGTCCTGGTGTCATCAGTAGGTGGACACAGAATAAAAATTGGTAGGTGGGGGGTGGGTAAAATAATGGAATATACATTCCTTAATATTTGAGAAAACATTGAAATTGAAGGGCCATATCACTGCTAAAAAGTCCAGATACAACTTCCAATAAATAATAAATAATAAATTCCAATAAAAGTCAGGGGTGAGTGTTTTAGGGGTCCAAGAGTCCCCCCCCCCCCTTTCATCAGGGCTTAAATGACAACAATGTGAACAAACCAGAAGTGAACTGAACCTACCAGGATATTTTTTCCAGTGTGAATAAGCTTACACCTTATCAGCAGCATGTTTGGCAGCCAAACAAGCTGCTGATAATGCCTATGATTCTACCTCTTTTATCAGAATTAGGCCTCATGCACACTGCTGCTGTTAAACTCACATTTTTGTGAGTTTGGGCATTTTTTGTTAAAAGCCCATAAACTCCCCTCTATGTTTATCCTATGTGTCCATGCACACATGGGCATTTTTAGCAGTTTATCAGCAGGGGAGTTTATAGGCTGTTGTCTAAACTCCCTAAAATCGCGTTCAAGAGCAGTTCTTCTGACCAAAAAAAAAATGCTGAGCGCTGAAAAACACTAATAAACGCTCATAAACTCTAGGCACTTGAGCTTTTTTTATTTCAATGGCCAGGATAAACAAAAATTCTGGCCAATTAAATATATAAACTCTCAAGCTCCAAACTTTGTTAAACTCTGCTAATCTCTTTTGAAAAAATTAGCTTAGGTGAGTTTATAACGTTGATTTGTTTTCCTGTCAGGATAAACAGTGTTTACAAGAAACCAGTGTGTATGGGACCCTTTAACCGCTTGCCGACCGCCGCACGACTATTTACTGCAGCAGTCAGCCCCCTACAGACAAACTGATGTAGGGCTACGTCGCTCGCCTACGAGCCTCTAGAGGGCGAACGCGCGCAGCCGGAGGCGCGCTCCCTCCCCCGCTCGTTCACTAACATCCCCGCGCGAGTGACCAGCAGCTCCTATGTCCGCTGGTCACTCGCGATCTCCCGCTGGAGAGGGAGAAAGGCAGGCGGCTAATGTAAAAACAGCCGCCTGTCATTCTTCCTGGTGTAACTGCAGAGATCATACGATCCTGCTACAGTTAGAATCACGCCCCTAGGGATACATTTAACCCACTGATCCCCAATAAAGTTAACCCCTTCCCTGCCAGTGTAATTTTGACAGTAACAGTGCATATTTATAACACTGATGACTGTAGTAATGTCACTGGTACCCCCAAAAGTGTCAAAAATGTCAGTCAAGGGTCCGATCTGTCAGCCGCAATGTCGCAGTCCCGCAAAAAAAAATCACAGATCGCCGCCATTACTAGTAAAAAAAAAAAAAAATAATAAAAATTACATAAATCTTTCCCGTAGTTAGTAGACGCAATAACTTTTGTGCAAACCAATCAAAATACGCTTATTGCGATTTTTTTTTTTTTACCAAACATATGTAGCAGAAAACAAATTGGCTTAAAATGTTAAAACATTTTGATTTTTACATTTTTTTTTTGGGGGGGGGGGGGGAATTTCATATAAAAAAATATTGTTATTTTTTCAAAATTGTTGCTCTTTTTTTGTTTATTGCGCAAAAAGTAAAAATTGCACAGGTGATCAAATGCTACCAAAAGAAAGCTCTGTTTGTGGGAAAAAAAGGACGTCAATTTAATTGGGTACAGCTTCGTACGACCACGCAATTGTCCGTTAAATTCACGCAGTCCCGAATACCAAAATAGGCCCTGGCCTTTCAGCAGCCAAATCCTCTGGGGCTTAAGTGGTTAAAGTTGTATCTGGAACTTTTAGCAGTGGTGTAGTGCTTCCATTTTTGTTGCATTACACTACAAGCCAAGGAGGCTGTGGAGATCCTCTGAAGTGTAGAAGCGGCCTGCCCGGGAATCAGATTTACATCGACATCAATATTTTAAGATAGACGGGCCAGTAAGATAACCCTACAGGTCTAGTGCTACTACAATCAATATTTTAAATACATATGTATATAATCACACTATATACATAACCGTAAGTGAGTATGTGCAATGTATTAAGTGCAAGAGTAATCTTAGCAGCAATAATAAATAAATAAATTTACAACAGCAGACCGCCGTTCTGTCTCCACGGGGAGTGATCGCGGATGCCTGGCGGCAATCGTGAATGGCGGACCCGCAAATTGGCTTCCCCTCTGGCGAATGGGCGCTAGTGTGCCCCCGCTAGTGGTCCTGCGAAGTGCCGTACTGGTACGTTGTTTCGCGGGACAGAGCCGACCTGCCGCAGTATATGTACTGCTGGTGGCCGGCAAGTGGTTAAGTCAGATTTATGTATTTATAGTAAATGTATTTAAAATACATATGATGATATTTTTTTTTATTTTTATTAAACCCATAAATGCATTCATTGATTCTTTTTTTGGGATTTTTTTTTTTTAATATCTGCCTGGGTTTCAGCGGTAATGATGTTGGTTCTTTTTATTACTGCAGATCAGTTTTTGCAGAGTGTGGCTGAATCTGTCCATATGGGTTTAGCTGCATAACAGATTGACACGGCCTTTCTACCTTTGGCCGGCAGATCATATCCAGTTGACAAATTTTTCCAGATAACAAATGTGCGCACACACACATACACATGCATTAATTAAAAAATGTGAATGAAAAGAAACAAATGAGCGGTGCTTTAGAAAACATACAGCAAGCTCCTCCATTTGCCTTTGAGAAAGAGCGGGAGGACAGATGGAATTTAGACAGGCGTTTAGAGTAATTACTCTGTAACGAGGATTTTGTTGTGAAATTAGTATCTTAAGGAGGTGGTGCAGATATCTTTCAAAGGATGAATACCTCATTAAGAATCTGAATAAAGAAAAAAGGGAAGTGACGGTTTACAATTGGAGCTTGGCAGACACCTGCCTGGTTTTAAATACCAGCTTTGTCCTTCGGCTTTTAAAACTTGTATCAGTTTTGCTGAACTGCTTTGTTTAAGCGATACAAATCGCTTGTGTTTTGCATAGCATGGAGAGCGTATTATTCTAAATATGAATGTTGCAGTGAAATTAACGCTTCTGCATGCAAACCTACATCACCGGAAAACACACTATGATGTTCTTGCTGGTTAGGTCTTTAAAAACAAAATTGACCTGGAAACACATAATTTGATGACAGGTAGGATCTGCCTGACCCATGCAATTGGGTTCCTTTTTACAATCTGTCATTTACTTTGACAGATCTCATAGAAAGTAAATACTTTGTATCAGAAGTCCTTGTTAGAAGACTCCGCTTATACAAATAGCTACACAAGGAAAATTGGCCATAAACAAGCAGATGTCTTTCTACCCAAGGAGGCATGTACTCGTCATTCCTACCTAAGACTGCTGATGTTTCTTGTATGACTTAAAGCTTTCTATGTATGGTTAACACTTAATTTCCCCTTTTTTCATTGAAAAGATGGGAGCATCAATTAAGTTGCTATCAGCCCTGTTGCCCTAAAGCAAGGATTCTCAAACTACGACCCTCCAGATGTTGCGGAACTACACATCCCATGAGGCATTGTAAAACTGGCGTTCACAGACATGGCTAGGCATGATGGGAATTGTAGTTCCTGAACAACTGGAGGGCCATAGTTTGAAGACCCCTGCTCTAAAGGTTTCCAGCAGATCAGGAAATTTAACATGGTTACTTCTGATGATCAAAAGCACTTGATATCACCCCACTAGGGTAGTAGTCATAACATGATGGGACCTAGCATTTTAGTGTAACTCTAAGGGCTTGATCCCACCAGCCCGCATGCTAAAGTGTGTTCTACTGTGTGGGCTGGTGTCCAATGTGCAGTGGGGGTGAGAGCTAATGCCTTTCGTTTTTACAACATAAATGTTAGGAGTAGGAGAATTTGTCGGTAGGTCATGATATACATATAGGGTGTATAACTTAAGTTATTATTTATTTATTTTTTATTATTTGGAGCCAGTTTTCTTTTTCTAATAAAAACAGTGCTTTAGTGATATAGTTTTTGTGTGTTCTTAAACAATGGGGAGATTTACTGAAAACGGAGCACTCAGAATCTTGTGGTAGCCAATTACCTTCTAACTTCAGCTTGTTCTATAAGACCCCGTTCAGACAGGGACGACGCGACTTGCTGGGGCGACCGCGGCGCGACATGCACGGACTTCATATCATTGAAGTCAATGCAAGTCGCCTCCAGGTCGCCCCAAAGTAGTACAGGACCCTTTTTCTAAATCGGAGCGACTTGTGTCGCTCCTATTAGAATGGGTCCTGTGCTAATCAATGGCAGGCGACCCACCGCGACTTGTCAGGCGACCATGTCGTCTGACAAGTCGCGCTAGTGTGAATGGGGTCTTAAGCTTCAACAATAAAACCTGGAAGCTGATTGGTTTCTATGCAGAGCTGCACCCGAGTGTGCTCCAATTTTAATACATTTATTTATTTATTTATTTCAGGTACTTATATAGCGCTGTCAATTTACGCAGCGCTTTACATATACATTGTACATTCACATCAGTCCCTACCCTAAATGGCCCCCCAATGACTATATATTATATGACATAAGCATGTACAAAACTGGAAACATTTGTTATCACTTGGTAACTAACCTTACATGGTTGTAGAAATATAAGCAATGTTTTACTGGTAGTATTGCTTGCACGTATTCCCCATGGATGAGAGTTTTAAATTGTTCAATTATCACTGTATTTAAGGTCCAAAATATTTTCCTCTGTACTATCCAATATCCGTTAGCTTCAGCTTTCAGCAAATCCAGAGACACTGATGGGTATCTTTTTGCATTCCTGGTTGTCCAATTGTTAAAATATCCTGAAACTTTTTGTCAGTGCATTTCATGTCTGTAGCTTTATTTTGTAACTATGTTCCAAATGCTTTCCAGTTGAAGTTTCAGTCCATCCAAAAGCTGGCTATACATTAATAGATTTTTAAACAAATGTTCCTTGAAACCTTCATACAAACATTTGTACGAAAATTCCTAGTACATTTGATGTCTTGACGAATGTCATTCGAAAGTACTTCAAAATTATATTTTCTTTTAAACATTCGATTTTGGAGTAAATGGACTTTCCTTGTACGAAAGCCACGTACCCTGTTAGAAATTTGTTAGTTCGAGAAAAGACAACCTTGAATTTATATACATAATTAGTCAGGTTGAAAAAAGACACAAGTCCATCTGGCTAGACCAATAAAAAACAGTAAAGAAAACCCACTATTTGACCCCACTAATGATTAGAAAATCCAATTCACGTACTTAAATTGAAACGTTTCTAACAAAATTTTACAAGTGTATAGCTGGTAGAATTCTGCTAGATTTGTTTTGTTTAGACTCTATGATTCCTCCATCCACTCTATACATGGTGGATGGACGAATCTCTCACTGTACGGCTGTCAGGAAAAAAAACCCGTATAAAGTCTCTGGCCAAAAATGTTCCATCCAGCTCATTCTTTTTCAGTTAAAGGAGGTCTACCCATGCAGCAAATTTTAACTGGTTGATCACGAACTGGCCAAAATTCATATAGCATGTGGCCAACTTAAGATTTCTTGATGTGTCATTACTGCTTGCTCCTGGGGCTTTTTTGCACAATACATTAAATGGTTTAGAAAGTGGAAATGTAGGTCTCCTTTGTAACTGTCACAGTGGATGATACAAACCTGGGAAAGTGCAGATATATTTCCCCAACTGATTATAAATCCTGTACGTGGGCTCACCCTCTGCCACCTATTTATACCGTGCTTACTCCCCAAATTGTCTTTGGAGGTATTCCGAGGCAAGTGCTTTGAGATGTCCCTTTTTAATTCAGTCATAGTACCTTGGGGGGGGGGGCTCTTTCTGTTACAAAAATGTTACCTTCTTGTTGCTGGATTATAAATGTAGTGCAAACATCAGGAAAAAAAATGACCGGATGGAGCCTGGGTATGCAGAGTTTTAGGAAAAATTTGTTCCCTTTGCAGAGAAAGGAGGGTGAGCACTAACATAAATCTATTAAGATGAAGGCTCTATGTAACAAGAAGGTGCTTTGGATCCGATTTTTTTCAATTTTTATTACAGTGTGAGACATTTGCACAAACTGTTGCATTTTTGTCTATGTTGTGGGGTCCCCCTTAGGACTGTGCATTGTTTACTATTGGGGTTGCAGGTCTCACTTGTCTGTTTCTATGTATCCTTTGTTGTTATAAGACTTCTGCCTTGATAAGCAGTGTCTGCTTACTAATGTTATTAATGTCTTCTTGCAGTGCGGCCATCTGCCTAGCTGACCATAAGTCTTTGTAACTATGTTGGCGTGTCTTCAAAGAACCCAGAATCCTCCAGTAAAGCACCTTGTATGTGCAAACAAGGGGCTGGAACCTCGAAAGTGTAAGTACAATGCAGGGAATTGTTGTTTGTTTTTGTTTTTTTATTCTTTTTGAATTTTATTTTCAACATATTTGCTGTAAGTGTTTTAAATGTTCTG
This sequence comes from Pelophylax lessonae, assembly GCF_965119305.1. Lineage (NCBI taxonomy): Eukaryota > Metazoa > Chordata > Amphibia > Anura > Ranidae > Pelophylax > Pelophylax lessonae. The sequence goes on along the minus strand of NC_138768.1, from coordinate 298,453,710 downwards.
ATTTCAGACATAGATCAGATAGTATAGTGAAAACTGGGGTAAACTACTAAATACTCATTTGAAGTTCTGGGTGTACAAGGTGTGCCGTGCTTACTGTGAATATACAAACGTATAAAACAGTGTATAAATTTATAGTATCCAGCATAGCAATGCAGACAGTTGTTACATTCAGCAATGCTTGATGGGTTTTGTCAGGAGACAGTCCATGAGGTGCTTAGTAACAGCTTGCAAAGTTGGCAACATATGCAGTGACACATACAAGGTAGAGGCACAGGCATTGGCAGAGCCCGCTAGAGTAAGTGATCTGAAACTGAAACCGTAAAGTGCGCACGTCTGTGAATCCCAGTGAGGTCAAGAAGAAAATAGATATAGATGTACTGTTACGCTATAGGTTTATCTCAGTTACTCAGAAGATAAGGAAAAGGTAATTGCATAGATGCAGAGGATCATGCTATTAGATATGACCTTAGAGCATTTGCAAGGTTAAAGTAAAACTCCAAGTCTCTGCTTTTAGCTTGATTTTTCCATAATTGTCCTCCTACTCTTTCTGAAATAGCTTTGTTGAATGGTTAGTCAATTGAAAGTACCTTGGTACCTGTTCCTTAGTGATGTGCCATGCTGAATCTGCCTTATAGAAAATTCTGACATTAAGGGCTCATTCACGCCAGGTACTTTCGGACTGTGCTGGGCATCCAAAAGCAGTCTTAGTGCAAAACAAGGCAAAAGGCCTATTATGCAAGTTCACACCATCATACTAAAACCCAATTCACTTTATTTGTGGATAGATTGGGAAGGGGTTAACACATCTATGAGTTTTTTTTTTTTTTTTTGTTTTTTTTTATCATGGTCAGTGACCTAATTATGAAGATTTTACCTTGCGTCCTGTCTTGGTGTCACCAGAAGATGAAATAGGGGTAACTGGTGTCACTGATATAGGAAGACACATACAGCAATAAAACCTGACACTTTTTAACCCTACCAAACTACCAAAAGTATAGACAATTTTTTAAAGCTGGATACACATTATACAATTATTGTTATTCAATTTCCTTTAGACGTACCTTCAACTATGTAGTGCAAGGGCCTGCCTGATTGCATACAATTTGAGAGTGTTTAGGTTTGACCTCATATGATATGGTTTTGGTAAATCTATACAATTTCAGAGTGTTTAGGTTTGACCTCATATGATATGGTTTTGGTAAATCTATACAATTCCAGAGTGTTTAGGTTTGACCTCATATGATATGGTTTTGGTAAATCTATACAATTTCAGAGTGTTTAGGTTTGACCTCATATGATATGGTTTTGGTAAATCTATACAATTTTAGAGTGTTTAGGTTTGACCTCATATGATATGATTTTGGTAAATCTAAAGGAAATTTGTACAAGAAAATTGCATAGTGTGTAGCCAACTTTAGTTATTGTCTATGTCCCCTTTGGAAAGGATTCTTAACCCTAGATTTGGTATGAGTTGGGTTGGGGAGACCCACAGTGCTTTCATTTAAAATAAAACTAAACACCTGAAAATACTCACCTCCATGTTTCAGAGATGCGGTGGTTACATCCCCTTCCAGCTGTGTCATCTTCTCCCTGGCTACTTCCAGATGCTAGGTTTTTGACCTTTGATTAGCCAGTGGGGAATGACCTCATTCCACACATGCACATGAGAGTCAGTCATTCTGTATAACTGGGAATGCACACTGAGCTGCGCATGCGCAACTCAGTATACATTCAATAGAGGATTGTGAGAAAGCAGGTAAGTGTGCGATTGCAGAAGGGTCATAGCATGTCTTTTCTGCAATAAAGAGCTTCCCGCTCACAGTTTTCTAAAAGTTAGGTTTAGCTGCGATTTATTAGCAAACAAGAACGCCAAGATGCCTGATCATAAGACAAGTAGTGCAATACCTGTAAAGGGAACGCATGAGTAAGCTCAGCACCTGTTTCTCTTGTCTACTGGACTACAGAATTCTACCTTTTCCCCATCCTTCTCTTTTCTGCTTCACATGGACACATTGGGGTTGATTTTTCAAAGGCAAAGGGACTGTGCTCTTTGCAAAGTGTAGTTGAACCCTGCAAGAGCAGCTGCCCCAGACCTTAGTAAATGAGCATAAGATCTGCTGACTTCCATCATCCAATCATGTGCAAACAAAAATGCTGTTTATTTATTTTTCTTGCATGTGATTGGGTAATCTTTGCAAAGTGAAGCCTCACCTCATATACTAAGCTCCGGAGCAACTGCACTTTTAAAGGGCACAGTATGTTTGCCTTTAGTAAATCAACCCTACTGATTTCTTTCCCAGTAAAGCAAGGACCAGTGTTAACAGGCTTTTGTTTGCTTCAGAACAGCTTCTCTCCCCTTATTCTATTACGCGGGAATGTAAAGTAGGTGGAGCAGGTCAAGTGCAAGTCAACTGAATGTGTAATTATTTTAGACTTATCTCTGACCTGACATCTACAGCCCACTACATTTACCCATCGAAGCCTATCTACCCAGGCCCCAGTACTAATGGCTTGACTTTTAGGAGCCTGCCTAAACACTGTTTATTGGGAAAGGCTCTTGAGAAATGCGGTTCTGGGGGCTTGTCTATTTCATTAGAAACCAACTTCCCAGTTGCTGACCCTACAAGCCTTAGAATGATGTCAGATGAAGTTATAAAAGATGTATTTCACTACAGAACCCAGGTAAAGGAAAGAATATTGCTGGGGGTTGCTCTAAAGGGGGGTCAATTTGGGTAAAGCTAAGTACTTGTTAAAAGCCTGTGTTCTTTGACAACTGCAGCATAGCAAACAGATAAGCAGCAATTACTCGATTACTAATCGGTATTTGCCAGAGTTCTTTAAATCCGCAGTTTTAGTTGCACGTTCAGTAGTACTCAGGATAAGGCTAACCCTTCTATTTTGCTTTTGCGTCCAAATTCAGCAGATACTTGTGTGAGCTGTCAGCTGTGCGTGCCTACGCTAGTTCTGTGTAGCAGTGAGACTTTCAGCTGTAACAGCTTTCTATTTCCAGTGGCACCAGCTCAGACAGAGATATGACAGGGTCTGATAAGGCCCTTTCAGTCATTTCAATAGGACTCTATTTTAATACTGCTGCCTTTGTCTAAATTCTGGGTGATTTCACTCCTTATCCTACTCCTTTCATTACGTATCCCTTTTAACTGCTTGCATGCCAAATAGGGTGGCACAGCAGCAATACAATCTGCTTTATTGTGTTAATGTTACAGTTGGTGTTGGTGAGTGTCTTTGTCTTATGGAAATAAACCTATTGTAAAGTCGGCTGGCTCCCACATTTTGCAATCTAAAACGTTGGCCTGGTTTAGCTGTCAGTTCTGTGGAATGAATATTAGTGTTCGGGTCAATCTGGGTTTACAACACAGATTAACTAGATGGTAAAAGAAGCTTGATAATAATGTCCATTCATCACATGTCTGATCATTACATCCATCACCAGGCAGTCACAGGCGTCTGCTGATGAAGGTTAAACTCTTTGAACTCCTTTCTATTTAGTTTACAGTCATCAGGTTTTGTGATTTAATATATAACGCATTGAGTTGATGGGGCACAACGTTTTTAAGTGAAACTTTACTTTTGGGTAAAAGTAAAAAAAAAAAACGTCACAATTGCCTCACCTGCTCGTTAGAAAATAAAATTGTTTTACAAACTTTGGATGTTCACTGCCACAACCGACACGGCCTATACCAGCTGGCCCTCTGTGCTGTATTTGCATGGCTTGTCTTTCATCCTCTATACAGCACTAATGCCTGGCTCAGCTTTTCACATTTGTATAGCGGTTATCAGTTTTGTGATGACAGGCAAGGAGATACCTATAGACATTAGAAAACTGTCACCCAGTCCAGATAATCCAAAAACTGGAGAACTTTTAAAAAAATAGTGTCCAGCTTCTGCATATCTTTTTCAAAGGGTGTCCATATCCACGTCTATAGATATTAGATGATTTTTTTTGTCCAATCTGGATAATCCAGCAGATTTGCTTGAATGTTTTTTGGCTACCAATCCCAGGGAATAGAACATTCAGTCAAGATTGATATTTTTGACTGATTTTCTATCCTTTTTTTTTAACCCAAGGTAATTTAGGACTGTACCTCTCTATAGCCTTAAACATGTATGCTTGGATGAGTGCAAGACAGATATTTCAGCTCCCGGATTGTGCCTACGTGCCTGATCTCCCTCTCCTGCGTGCAGTTGAAATATTCATCAGTACTACTATAAATTTAGATAGAACACGGAGCAAATCATTGTAGAGTGAGGAAAAAACAAATTGCATGCAATAAATGCAAAGCAGGAACTGCCCTCTTTGCATATTTGTCATATACAAGACTGTCCTGAATGACTAGCATCACTTGAAAATTGTCTTCTCTTAAGGTGCACATCCAGAGTTCAAAGCAAATCAGTAAGGCAGGCCAAAGAAAAAAAATTGCTTAATTTGCCCATCAACACGGTCATTGAGAAGCTGTCCCTGATTGGAGAACACAGTATTTATTGCTAGTGACTATAGCTGCTGGTAATAATCGCAGGCCAACAATCCAACTTGCTGATTGTACCCAAGTCGATCAATGGATGGTATATTCAGCCAGCCCTCAGATGGCCCATAGATGGCTAGAATATCCGGATGATATTCAAACCATCTATGGTCGGCTTAAATGGCTGACAGATCTCTGCTCAGCTATAAGAGAACGTTGGATCACCAATAGATATTTACCACCCCCAATGTCCCGAAACCTAAAATCTCCCCCTCTCTTTCGCTCTCGTACTGTCTTTCATGTTCTCTTTCCAACTCCTCCAGTCAGTTTCTTCCAACTTGCGCTCTCTCTCTCTCGTTGTCTCTCCTTCGCAGTCTTTCTCTCTTCCCCCTCTTTCAATTTTAAATAAGCTTTATTGGTAGGACAAAATACATTTTAGCATTGCCAAAGCTATTGGGTTGATGGGTGTGGAAAGAATAACTCCTAGAAAGTTATTAGAGGTAAAGTATAATATTAAAGGGATAGGGAGAGTCCAAGATGTTATCATATTAAGGTATAATAGAAAGGAGAGTAGGTAGTTGAATTCAGGGGGTTTAATCCACAGTCTCTCATGACGTCTCTCTTTTTTGTGCTGATATTTCCACCTTTGGCATCTCCTCTCTCTGGTAGAATGTGGAGTTTCCTCTTCTCTTCTATAGAAGTAAAGTCTGGGATGAGAGCAGAGAGCCTCTGGAAATGTCTCACTACTGAGTACTTGGGAAACCGTATCGGGAAGAGGACCTCAATCCTACAGGAACTCCCGATCTAGGTCCCACGATGAATTTGAGTTTGACACCCCTGGTCTCGGTCAATCTAGGCTGTGAACACCCAGTCTTTACAGTTTCAGGGGCTATCTGCCTTTGGGGTCTTGTAGCATCTCCAGGTATGGGGCCAGTTTGAGAAGCACTCTTGTAAGTAGTATAGTTTCTGGGAGTTTATTTAATCTCTATTTTCACTGACATCTTTTCTTTCTCTCTTTCTCTTTCCCTTCTTTCTATTTTCTCTCACTCTTTTTTTTTTTCCCTATTACCACTTTTTGTGCACACTTTCTTATTTTCTCCCATCACGTTCTCTCCCTCTTTCTTTCTCTCTCTTTCTCTCTCACCTACAGCAAGTTTATCAAACATTTAATTGATAGCTCGAATGAGGTTGCCCTAGGCCAGTGATGGCGAACCTTGGCACCCCAGATGTTTTGGAACTACATTTCCCAGAATGCTCAACTACACTGCAGAGTGCATGAGCATCATGGGAAAAGTAGTTCCAAAACATCTGGGGTGCCAAGGTTCGCCATCACTGCCCTAAGCATTAGAGACCCGTTACCCTCCTACCATTGTCATGTGTTCTGATGGTTAGAAGGTTCTGTTTTGCTTTCACGTTGGCTGCTTTATAGTGTACAACATGTAAAAATTACATGGTGAATTACTTTCAGTTGTATTACCTATGCAATATATCTGTGGATTTATTATACACTGGGTAGTGTTACATCAGCTTTGTTTTCCTGAAAAACATTGAATATTCAAAGATGCTGCAGTACAAGGGTAAAAATGAGCAAATATGCGTCATCAGTGCCAGCATTTTATGCAACATGAAAGGCCTTACTTCCATTCCAGTTCTGCTGGAAGTGCATTCCATATCCTTTGTATAAAATTAGGATAAAGTAGTGGATTCCAATGTGGCCTCTGGCACTGCCATCATTCAACTCTAGAAAATAGATGTTTTCTTCCCAGCTCTCATGTTTCTCAGCAAATGCTAATCTATTTGTTTCCCTACTAATTCTTTACATTTTTTTTTTATCTACATCTGAACTGCCAATAACCCAATTACAATTTCCATGCATGTGGCTGTGCAGGTTTAACCCCTCCGCTTGCGAATGAGCAAAGTACGCAATGCAGAGCAATAAACTTCCTTATCCATTCAACTGAGTGCACGGCAGGAGTCGTATTTAAATTATATATAAATCATCATCGGCAAATCCATGTGGCCAAATTCATTCCTGTATTGCTCAGTTCAGCAGAGAGGAGCAGCTTCTGTTTAATTAAATGTCACTTATGTACTGTATGCCTTTATCCCGCCGCTGAGCTGGCCAGGGTTTTGTATATTGATGAATCAGGAAGCATCTGAAATCCAATATATTATAAAGATACAAAGTACAGCTCTAGCAGTTGGGAAATGTTATTTACATCTCCATATATTTTATTATGACTGCAGCACTGTAGCGTAATTATTTCTGTAGATGTGCCTAATTTAAGTAGCCTTGTTCATTGAGTTGCTGCGAAATGTATTTCAAACCAAGTTTGGCCGTAGCTGTTAAAAAAAAAAAGGAAAAAAAAGCTGCCTTTTCAGGATGAATTGCGGAAAGTAGCATCCTGCCATTTGATTGCACAGTGACAGGAGGAATCAGTATCAAATGTGAAAGGTGAAACACTGTTTGTGATACAAGCAAGTTTTGTCCCTTTTAACCCCTTCCTGGCCCACGCCGCTCTGAAGCAAAGTCAGCATTACAGCGCCAGAGAAAGGAGCATCGCTTCTGTCAGGAAGAGAAAAAGAATTCTCGCATTAAATGGATTGGAAGGGCCCTGCGGCTTGCCGGAGGCAGGTTTAAACCCCCCTCTGTACTGTCATTTAAGAGACAGATCTGCAAATATTCTCTCTATTAATATTTCATTTGTGTCTTAAAGATACAGGCCTCATGGTTGGGTGTTTTTAAAAGTGAGAATTTGGCATGCATGCCACAATTAACTGTTTCGCTACTGGCGATTAAAAAAAAGTGCCTTTGAATTGAAGTGCGCTCTTTAATTAACCATTTTTATCACATTTTAGATTTTCTCCAGCTTCTTATGGAGTAGTCACATATAGCAAAATGCATTTGTAAAAAAAAAAATGCATTAGGGCCTCTTTACACCTGTCGTGTTTGTTCTGATCAGCAGGGGATCTGTGAACAGGTCCTCTTCTGAATCAGAGCCAAGCATTTTGTAACATCTGGGTCTGTTCAGTTTTGCGCTCTCAGAGCTTGATGAACCCACGTTAAGTGCTTGGGCAAGCAGATGGAAATGTTTACATCGGACTACCTAAAACCAACCAGTTCAGGTTCAAAAAAATGTAAAATCCTAGGTAGACTTCCATGGAGCTTCCACTCCGATCCACCTAGAAATGTTGACCAAGGATCTAATTGGCATGGATGCATGAAAGAGGCCTAAGGGCCATGTTATTAGTATAGATAATAGTTAGTTATTCATTTGCAATAGAGCAGTCTTTGGCATCTATGGTCCTGTCACATAGCACAAGAAACCCCCATTTCCGTGTGATAGAACCACTGAGCACCCACTGGAAAACCACTGTGTAAGTTGTACGTATATGCAGCTATAAAAGACCCCGTGCCGTCTACTTATGAATTCACAAAAAAAAAAACAGACTTTAATCAGTACCTCAATTTATTGGTTTACTAGCCTTCTACAATTCAAGCATTCATACCATGGGAGGAAAGGACAGAATTGTAACCTAACTGTAATTTGCTGGATTATAAGTCTAGCAAATGAAGCTTGCTGATTGGTGGAGAGAGCACAGCGATGACCTAACCAGTAAAATGTTGCTCCTTCACTATCCAGTCACAGCCATGACCAATAAACTAAGGAAAATTGGTTTGACTGTAGTCCTAGAAAATAAATGGTGGCGATATAATGGAGTTGGTTTTAGCTGGCCATACACAGAGCTTATTTCTTTCCTGCAACCACGGGTTACAGGTAGGAATATCGTTTGACCCCCCCCTATTAACACAGATAGTGTTGATGTGGAAATCCCTCCTGCTGGGCCGTTGTCTTCTCCCGGAGGAGGGGGCGGGGGGGGAAGCTGTCCCGACCAGGAGAAGATAGTGAATATCGCTAGCAGCTATAGCAAGCCGATTGCGATAATCGTAAGCTAATCCAGCAGGCTGGTTGTACCCAAGGTAATCAATCAATCAATCAACTTGGTACATTCAGCCTGCCCACTTATGGTTCGAAGGAAACGGGCGAGAGGAGTTGTAAAGTCCGAAGGTTTTTTATGTTAATGCATTCTTTGCGTTAAGATAAAAAGCCTTCTGTGTGCAGCAGCCCCCCTCAGTCCCTGTAATACTTACCTTAACTCATCCCTATCCAGCAATGTCCACGAGTCCCTCGGCTGTCCGGGACTCTCCCTCGTGATTGGGTGAGATACATCAGCAGCGTCATTGGCTCCCACAGCTGTCAATCAAAATCAGTTAGCCAATTAAAGGGAGGGGGGCCCAACCGCAGCTCCCTGTCTGAAAGAATACACGGAACTGCAGCTCAGCTCAGGTGCCCCCATAGCAAGCTTGACAGGAGGGAGGGGCCAGGAGTAGCGAAGAGGAACCCAAGAAAGAGAGGATCCGGGCTGCTCTGTGCAAAACCAACTGCACAGGGCAGGTAAGTTTGTTATTTAATAAAGAAAAAAACAAGACTTTACAATCACTTTAATTGAACAAACTGAAGTTAGAAGCTGATTGGCTACCATGCAGCAAATTTTGCTTCTCCAGTTTTAGTAAATCAACCCCTATATATTGTCTGGAGGGGTAAGAAAACTGGCTGCTCTGAATTACAAGTTTTTCTTTTTGGGTCAGACAATACGCAAATAAATACTTTGTGTGTATTTAGTAGTTTACCTAGAAATTGATTTTGAAACAAATTAGTGCGACTATCGCTGTTGCAGCTAAAAAGTTTGTGCTTTGTGTTTACACTTCTGTAATACCACCTACCTTTTTCAAGGTATCTATTGGCTTTTAGCAGACTTTGGCAAGCTATGCTACATTTTCTGAGAATGTCTATTATTTGTGCACCGGAAAAGCTTCATTTTGCTCCAGGAACACAAGGCCACAAAGGTCAAAGGGTTACAGCCTGAGACCCAAGCAGTTCAAATCAACATACAAAAGCTAAAAATTAACTGTCTGCTCAATGCCGCCTGCATTTGAGAGGAAACGAGGCGGCACAGTGAACTGCCGAGTTTATTCAGCTATATTGTACAGATAATATCTGCAAGCTCGGGTTTATAATAACAGAAAGCCAAAGTTATGCAGAAAATGGTGAGAAACTGCTTATTCAGATGAAAACGTGCTTAATTTAAACTGCTCAGTAGGTCCCTTCTTAACAATTTGGGCACCAGCCAAACAAAAGAGTGAACATGAAAACCTTGCACAGTTGTGGAGAGCTAGTTATATAAGGGTTAATAAAGCTTATAAGCAGTCAGTTGAGCTGCTCGCTTAGGATTTGTGTTGGCCTCTAGGACTATAACACGATATGACAAGCTGTGCTGTTGCACCAGTCAGGGCTAATAACGTGTCCTGCCTCGTTTGTGCTGAGCAGACGTATGCAAAATGATGTGTACACAGCCGGCTGCCTGGACCAGTTTAAAGGTGCAGTTCCAGTACTGGTCGGGAACTCAGTCCTAGGTGCTGTGGCAAATGTCCTAACTACAAAGCACCTGCTATTACATTCCTCTGCTGCATGCAGCCATGGTTTGAATGGTTTTTCATTTAAATAGTCATTACATATACGGTATAGTACCCATTTTTTATTTTTCTAAAAAATCTTTTTTTCTCAATACATATTTAAATAAAAGGAAATCCACTGTGCACTACAACTGCATTCGGAAGTGCAGTCGCTGTAAATCTTGGGGGGGAAGATCTGAAACGAGGGGAAGCTCTGTTGATTTCTATCATCCAATCACGGGCAAGCAAAAATGATGTTTTTTTATTTTTGTGCATGCCCCCCTCAGATTTACAGCGACTGCACTTCAAAGTGCACTTGTAGTGAGTGCACAGTGGATTTGCCTTTAGTAAATAAACCCCATAGTTTGTTAGATATGTAACCACTTGCTGACCGCCCGCCACAGATATATTGCGGCAGGCTGGCTCGGCTGCACGAACCACCGTACCTGTACGGCGGTTTGTATGAGTGCTCCTGGGGGGCAAGCCCGCCTCCACTGGGCAGCGGGGATGCCGATCCACAGGATTCCACGATCACTCCTCGATGAGAGAGAACGACGGTCTGCTGTTGTACTGTCTGACATGCTCACAGAGCGCTTGTGATCCTTCTATTTAGAATCACAGGCTTTTGTGGTCATTTCACAAGTCCCTCCCCCATACAGATAGAAAACACCCCTAGGCTCACACTTAAAGCAGAGTTCCGGCCTGAAAATTTTTTTTTAGATAAAAATACCCCCGGGACAGACAGGGCTAGTGCATTTCAGCAACGATAGCCTCTGAACTGTTCCCAGTTTCACTTACCTTTTAGAAGAAATACTTACCTTGAAAATGTCTTGTCCAGCGCTGCCATCTTGGCTGTGTGTAGCTGAAGTCGGGGCGTCCTCTTCGGTGTCCTCTTCGGTGACGTTGGAGTCCCAGAATGCCCTGCACCGGCCCTGCTCGTCACTTCCGGGGCAGGCGCGTCATCCCTGCACAGTTTCTGGGCATGCCCAGAAGCTGTTTAGCAGGGAATGACGCGCGTGCACCAGAAGTGACGAGCAGGGCCGGTGCAGGCACATTGACTCCTGGGAGCGATGACACTCGGCTCCCAGGTGTCAATGCAAGCAGGAAGTGACGATGGCGGCCGTGTCCGCAGAGGGAGGACGAAGGAAGGTAAGTATATTTTCTTTAAAAACAAGGTAAGTGAATCAAAAAATTTTTTTTTAATTATCCAATTCTTTTTCAGGTAATTTAGAGCAAGCGGATGGCAAAATTTAGTTTTTAGGCTGGAACTCCACTTTAACCCCTTTGATCACCCTCTAGGTCAGTGATGGTGAACCTTGGCAACCCAGATGTTTTGGAACTACATTTCTCATGATGCTCATCTACACTGCAGAGTGCATGAACATCATGGAAAATGTAGTTGAAACACATTTGGGTTGCCAAGGTTCACCATCACTGCTCTAGGTCAGCTCCTTCCCTGCCAGTGTCATAATTACAGTAACAGTGCATATTTTTAGCACTGATTACTGTAGTAATGTCACTGGTAAAAAAAATTAATAAAAATTACATAATCTTTCCCCTAGTTTGTAGACGTGATAACTTTTGTGCAAACCAATCAAAAATATGTAGCAGAATACAAATTGGCCTAAAAAGATCAAAAAATTCTAATTTTTAGAATTTTATTTTTTGGAATATTATATAGCAGAAAGTGAAAAATATTGTTTTTCTTTTTTTCAGAATTGTCGCTCTTTTTTGTTTATCGCAATAAATAAAAATTGCACAGGTGATCAAATACCACCAAGAGAAAACTCTATTTGTGGAGAAAAAAAAGGACATGAATTTTAATTAGTACAGCGTCGCACGACCACGCAATTGTCCGTTAAAGTAACGTAATGCCAAATTGCAAAAAATTGCCTATTCATTAGTCCAGTGTGTTTGTTTTCTGCATCAAAAACGCATAAATAGTAGGTTATATGGTTTCCAATGGCATAGTTCACATCAGTGTGGTCAGTTCCAGTGGGGTTCAGTTCCAGATAAAAAAAGTAGAACATGCTGCATTTTTTCTGCACTGGACTGTACTGGAACGTAGTAAAATGCATAAAAAATGGAACGCACCAAAAAACGCATTGGAACACACATTTCCTTATTTAAAGGTTAAGAAATAGGAGTGGGAAAAATGCACTGGACTGCGTCAAAAATGCACCAAAAGCACATTAAAAACGCACTGGAGCGCTTTAAAAACACGCATGCAGACAAGCATCTGGAACTCATCTGGACTGTGTTTCTATGGTGTAAACTGGTCCTTAAGCCTTCATTATCTTCGTTCATTCCACAGTTGTAATGATACTTTTAATATGTATATATCAGTTCAAAAAAGTGATCTTATCTTATAGAAATTGTTTGCACTAAATGATCCTTTCCAACCTCTGGATATGACGCTTAGCACGTACACTCGACTTCTTTGGTGGACCATGGCGAGGCCTCTTCTGAGTGGAACCTGTCCTGGTAAACCACTGTATGGTCTTGGCCACCATGCTGCAGTCCAGTTTCAGGGTCTTAGCAATCTTGTTATAGTCTAGGCCATCTTTCTGTAGAACAACAATTCTTTTTTTCAGACCCTCAGAGAGTTCTTTGCCATGAGGTGCCATGTTGAACTTCCAGTGACCAGTATGAGAGAGTGAGAGCGATAACACCAAATTTAACACACCTGCTCCCCATTAACACCCGAGACCTTGTAACACTAACAAGTCACATGACACCGGGGAGGAAAATTTGGCTATTTGGGCTCAATTTGGACATTTTGATCTAGGGGTGTACTCACATTTGTTGCCAGCGGTTTAGACATTAATAGTTGAGTGCTGAGTTATTTTGAGGGGACAGCAAATTTACACTGTTATACAAGCTGTACACTTACTACTTTACATTGTAGCAAAGTGTTATTTCTTCAGTGTTGTCATGTGAAAAGATATCATAAAATATTTACAAAAATGTGAGGGGTGTACTCACTTTTGTGAGATACTGTACAGTCTAACTTTTTTTAAACGTTTTTGATCTTGAAATTGTTTCTGTAACCCATATTCAGGGAATGCAACTGTTTTTTACAAACTAAATATAAGTTATAGCAGTACATCTAGCCGACAACTATCCAACTGACTGCTTAGATATTGGTTTAGAGGGTTTTTACAGCTTACCAACCGTGTCTAGCATGTCAACAGCCATTGATTATGTCAGTTTGTCATTCATTTGTACAGACTTCCTGTCTGAAGCTGAATATAAAGCCCTGGCTATATTCACCACAGAAATATGCGGATCTACAGCTAAGAATAGCTGTGTGAATGAGCCCTATACGCTTTAAACCATTTTTAAGCCTTTTTTACAAAATAAGTATATGTTTTTATTTGTTATTGTTATTTGTTATTTTTATTTCTCAAATAAACGAATAACCCATGAAAAGGTATTTACAGAGCCCTATGGATTAGCTAAAGAGACAGCAGAGCAGAAGTAGCTCCCTTTCAGACACCGCTGTCTCTAACTAAACCTTTCTACTGAGTCTTCTAATAAAATTTGACTCATCTTGTTTCGCCTGTAAATCTACTATGGGTCTATCTAAGCTCATGTTGGGGTGTTTTATATAAATGTGGTATCTCCTAGAGAGAGGATCATCACGGTACTAATAGATTGCAAGGATACTTAGTGCCCACGTTTTTTCTTTTGTACTATGGATATATGGATTTCTGTAAGCAGACTTTTTCAGAAGGTGCTAGCTGAAGAGAGAAGAGCTTCACATTAGCGCTTCACTTGGAAAAAAAAATTGAAAAATTGAAGAAAATAAATAAAAGACTACAAAATATCCAGATACAACATTTAAAATTGATCTTAGAAACACTAGATCTTTAATTTGTTTTTTTTATCCTCACACAGTGGCTGCCATTACTGTATTTAGAGGACAATTAAATTGAAGTTGACTTTGTTGCCAGAATCAATTGCTGGATAAAGGTCTCCCTGCAAAGATTGTAGATATTTATTTCTCACTGCCTGTTTAGAGGACTGTTTAGAAACAAACGCGTGGTGTTAAATTCCTGGTCCCACGTTGCATCCATTGGTTCCTCCGACCATCCCGTTTGCCACTACAGTGTCCTGTAGTGATGTAGGGGCTAGCGGGTGGAACCATTGAGAACATTGGGAGACCAGGAGGTTGATGGTTCTTGAGGAGTCTTCCAGGGAGAATTTCTCTTTATTAAAGCAGTGTTCAGAGGAGAAAGAGAGGGAGGCTCTCTAAATGTACAATCAAATTTGAAAACGAAGAATGGAATGGATACAAGCTAACTGTAAGAGGACTTCTGTTTTTTTTTTTTCTATGTAAGGTGCCAGGACACCCTACATTCTTGCCAATAATCTTCTGTTCAGTGAGCACCTTCCCTTTTCACACAGGTCTATTATATCCTCACATTAGACTGCAACATTAGAACCCGGAGATCATCACACCTTCATGTCCTTGTTAGTCCATAGTGCACCTTTCTCCCCATGTTCCTTATGACCCACCCAACCTTCTCCAAGAATCCCTCAGTACAGGACACTTGCTCATGCTTAGAACATCCCATGCTGCTGAATAGCCAGCAAGACCAGATACAGCAAAGAAAAACTGGTATTCTTTTAAGTGTAAATATGTTAAATTAAGTATTTTAACAATATATTTTATCCTTTCTCAAACTATGAGGAATCCTTCAATGAGAATTGAAGTCTCAATGAACCCTTGCTAATAATTACTGTATCTACAATTTGTGATACATTAGCATGATTGTCAATGGGAACATTGCTCCTTACATTTGTGGTCAATGGGAAGAATTCCTTCTTTCATATAGCTAGAAAAGATTATTGGTGGTCAGTGGTTACTTATGCAATGGCACTTTTCCACTGCAAGTACCGGCTCGGCTCTACTTGGCCCTGCTTGGCCCTGTTTGGTTTTCCACTGCATGGTACCGCATGGTACGGTGTTGGAACGGTTCGGTACGGTTTGGTATGGTTTGCTGTTCCACTAAAGTAGTACTAAAGTAAGTGGATGGGATAACTACGATTCTCTGACCAATCAGTGGCTAGTAGTGACAAACAGTCAGCTGCATGCAAAGGATTGTGGGATATGGTACTGGTATGGTACCTCTAGGAACCACAATCGAGGTGGTACTGTTTTATAGAGCCGTACCGTTCGGTTCCATGTAGTGGAAAAGTGCCGCCATACCGTACCGAACAGTTCCTACACCGTACCATGCGGTACCAGCAGTGGAAAAGCACAAAAGCGAGCCGAAACCGTTCGGTTCCATGCAGTGGAAAAGCACCACAAGAAGCAGAACTTTCTCATTGCTCAAGGAACCCCTAGCAATATTTGGAGGAAGCCTAGAGTTCCAAGTAAACCTATTTGAGAAAGGCTGGTATATTTTATTATTAAATGGTGCAAAAAACGACTTTATTTTCTTCATTATGCTAAAGAAGTACTTGGTGATTTCAGAGTTTTCTCATTACATTGCGATTTTTAAAAATAGTTTATACAAATCCTACCCAGCTTTCATATTTACCATATTCTTTTCAATACAGCAGTGTTTTTATATATTGGCACATTAGTAGGTTTTTTTTTTGTTTTGTTTTCTTCCATTACCAACTTCTGCTTTTTAGAATCCTCTCAGAGAGGCCTTGTCAAAAGTCATTATACAGAGCAGAGGATCCTGGGTTTCATGTGTATGAATATTTGCTACTCCTTTGACTGCTTTATTTAATTTCCTCTGATATGTGCTGTGCTGGGTCACAGTGACTTTGATGTCCCTGTTACCTCTAGTATTTGGTGTTTCTTTAATACTCCAGGCAGCAATTGCTTACCAGGAGAATGAATAGATTTTTATTTCTGCTGCACTAATCATTACTGGAACCGTGCCTTAAAAAATTAACTTGCTGGGAATTATTTACAAAGGAAAAGCAGTGCTTATTGGAAGGGCATTAGACAAAATAAGTATTGGCAAAAAATATCCTATTGATTTATACACTTCGCAGCTAATATACATAATATGCTGAAGGCTTTGTGAAGAATGTAACCAATCAAAAGTAACCTTTTGTTGCTCTAAATGATTGGAGGGTAGCCATATTTGCTCATTATATAGATCCGAGTGCCTTTTTCCTATGCAGACCTTTTTCTGCTTTGACTGGTAGAAAACAGTATGGCACACAGATTCTATCTCAGCAGATGGTTAAGCAGGGAGCCATATTCCCTGATATCTAGATAAAAAGAGCATCTACAATGCACAGCAGAACATATAGCGGCAGAAGAACACACGTATAAAAACCTATGAGTCTTAACTCAGATGTATACTTTCTGAAAGTACATGATAAATTCCTGTGCCCCATTTGCCTTTCATTGTGTGTCTAGTAAAATAGAATTTGAGAACAGGGTTTCCTTCCTCTTGGTTTGAATGGCCTCCAGCAGATCATATTTTCCACGCTACCAGGTAGAAGCACAGTTAATTAGTAACATGGAAGCGCACTAATTATTTCACTTGTGATTCTATGAAGAGAGCTGCAAAGCACTGTTGGTGGCCACCGAGGACCGGAGACTGGAAGCACTGAGTTTGACAGCGATTGGTAAGCCCCTAAAGTAGGCAGCAGAAGTTTTTCTTTGTTTGTCTGCTTGCATATTTTATGTAAAAATTAGTTCTTAATTCTTACAACCTTGTTTTGTCCATATGCCAAGCTTTCGGTCAGCTCCAGCCTGCATTTATAGTCAATTCCAATTTAGGGTAATAAACGCCAAGCTTAAAAGCAGTATTAAACCCAAAAGCAAACATTTTTTATATTGAAGCTTACTAATTAGACATAGTGGGTGAATTATATTTCTTTTTTAGGTTTTCTTCTGTTTTCACCTTGTAAGTCTGTTTTTAAAAAGAACAAGCTCTTGTGCAGATTGTGTCAGTTACGGGGATTAAACAAACCATTTACCACTGCAGAGTTGCTTACAATGATCTGCTTTTATTTATGTGAAATCTTTATCCCAAAAGTAAAGAAAACTGTTTGCTGTAACTACTTATAAAGTGTTAGCTGGACTTAGTGTATTTAAATCTGCTAGTCTATCTAACACGGACCCCCAGATTGACAATGCTGCTGTCCAAAGGTGCCCCTGTGCTCATTCATTCAGAGTGGGGGCACGCTAACACAGGAGGTGTGTTTTGGGGCAGATCACCAGGCAAAAACAAGGAGGAAAAAAAATGAATGCAACCACCACTTTATTGGTGAGTTGCAATATATTAAATTTTTGGCTCTTAGTTATATACTGCTTTAGTTACAGTAAAGACTTGCCACATAACTGCATGGGACCACTCCCTGTTGCATTCTCCCATGAGTCCAGTGATGCTCACTGGTACTGGCTTGAGCAAAGCTCGAGATTGTTCAACCTGGAAGAGGACCTGTGCTGGACTGCAGAATGGTGAGTGCACATAGGGCAAAAAGAAAAAAGGTAAATATTGCTGCCAGAACTGCTTTTTCTATTTTATTGTTTGGTTTAACATCCCCAAAATGGCATTGAAGGGTGCTAAATGTATAAAAAAAAGCAGCTTAAAGCGGAGTTCCGGGCACAAAATCGATATTTTTTTCGTGCCCCTCCGCTAGTTAGACATCATCTGAAAAGGAATTGGATAGTTAGGTTTTTTTTTTTGTTTACTCACCTTGTAATTGAAGATCGTAAATACTCACCTCAGAGTACTTCCTCCCTCAGCGCCGCGGCTCACCCGTCACTTCCTGTCTCGCGATGATTCCTGGGAGCTGAACGTCATCGCTCCCAGCGACGGCACCGGCCCCGCTCGTCACTTCTGGGTGACGCCGCATTCCCCTGCTAAACAACTTCTGGGCATGCCCAGAAGCTGTGGAGGAATGCGGCGCCGCACCGGAAGTGACGAGAGGGGCCGGTGCAGGCGCATTCTGGGACAAGAAGATGCGGAAGAAGACACAGAAGAGGACCGCGCCGGCTTCAGCTGCCCACAAGAGAGATGGAAACGCTGTGGAAGAAATTTTATAAGTAAGTATTTCTTCTAAAAGGTAAGTGCGAACCGGGACAGATCAGAGGCTAGCCATTGTGGAATGTGCTAGCCCTGACTGTCCCGGGGGTATGTTTATTGAAAAATGACTTCTGTGCCCGGAACTCCGCTTTAAGGTTATCTGAAAATCACTGCGCTTGTTTTTAAAAACTTGCTGTATTACACACTGCCCTCTGGACTAGTAACCCAAAGCTAAAGCCTATACCGGTAGGGTCACCCACGGCCTAATTTCAAATTGTTCATTAGGAACATTCACCCTGTGTATGGCCAGCTTTAGCTTTGGACTTAGACTTGAGATGGTTGGCAATGGTTTGGGGTTTTTTTGTGTATTTTTTTTAATTTCAAAGCAAATTCTAGGTTTTAAGCATTGTAATTAAAAATTTTCACTGCAGGGGAATGAGTTTAAAAAAAAAAAAAAAGGTTAAACGTAAGCTACAACATAGAGGTGAACGAGCCCTCAATGTGCCAGAGGTGTAATCCCCACTAGTGTTCTGCAGAAAGCCAGTTAATGTTTTGGTAGGAATCCAAATGGGTGCATATATTCCCTTTTAGTATTTTTATCACACTACAAGGCACAGTTGAGAGATTTTTTTATTCAAATTTTGCAAATGTCACACAGCTAATTAGTGTCACATAAATAGCGAGTTGCTGCCAAGGACAGCCGTTACATAATGAAGGACAATGCAGACAGTGTGTGGTAAAATTACCAGAATCCGATCACTTGAACGACACAGCAATGTTTGTTCATGTAGAGAAGTGGAATTGTAAGAGAACAGTGTGAAAATAGGAAACATAATCAGTGTTTTTTGTACCTAATGACCTTTATCAACATTACTGGTATTTATTGCCTCTGTTGTGGCAAAAATGTCACATTATGCCTAATGTTATCCAAAGGGAGTTTGCATGAGTGCATCAAATGCTCATCAGCCTAGTTTGGATCGCTCTTTCCCTTGCCATTTCCATGGTGATGGTGTGTACAAGATGGTTGCCAAATAGTTATTGTATATGGTAGGGGGGTTCTTTTAATGTCTTGTGCTTGTTTCCTTGAGTTTTCTGTTTGATAAAGTGAAGCTGGCCATGCATGACTCAAATTTTGAGAAATTGGAGCTGGGGGTGGCTGGCTCCACAAAATTAGATTTCAAAATCACACTGGCAGCACAGGGGCTAGTTAGCCCTTCTGCCTGGCAGCACTAGGGTTGTTGGTTTGAAACCTAACCACGGCATAACCTGCCTTGAGTTTGCGTGTTCTTCCTGTGCCTGTGAGGTTTCCTCCCACACTCCAAAGACAAGCATGTAGGTTAACTGGCTCCTGCCTAAATTGGCCCTAGTATGCGTATGTATGAATGTGAGTTAGAGACCTTAGATTATAAGCTCCTTGAGGGACAGGGATGATGTGAATATACATAAAAGCGCTCCATAAATTGCCTTGGTATACAAGTACCTAAAATAAATAAACATAAACCAGTTGGAAACATTTTTGCAAGACAATTACTGCATCCTATCATGTGCAATCACTGTTTGGGTATTTAGGCAGCCGCAGGTGCTACGACTTTCTGAATACAATAACCGGCAGTATAGATTCCTCCATTCACACTATTTAGCATGGTTTGGGGAACCTATTGATTTCTCTTGTTCAGCCCATGAGGCAAGACAAGAGAAATCTAAGCATGTATAGCTGGCCCTTCATGCTAGGCAGATCACTCACTAAGAACAATAGGCAATCTATCTGTAATTAGAATCTGTTTTTGTCCACGGCTTAACAGATGAAAAAATATGGTGAACTCACAGTGAAATATTCGTTCCTATCTGTTGAGACATCTCTGTGTGCATCAATGGGCTACCCCCACACGTTATCATTCATGTAACTATTTTGTTTTTAAGCTTCTGTTGCCACAAAGTGAGGGTCAAGTCTTTTTTGTCTTACTTTTATCTAATTTTATCAGCCATGCATGGGTCACCTTTAATCACAGTTTTCCCTTGCTTTAAAGCCCCATCTCTAATAAAAATGGGGTAGTGCCTTGGTTTTACACATATTATCCCACCCCCATCCTGAAGCACTTACATTGCAGTTTCCTAAGATCTGATGCTGTTTGACATGATCCAAGTATGTATAGCCAGTGTAAGATATTGATTTTCCTGACTTAATCCATTTGTGTCACATTTCACACAGTGATGGAAGTTTCTGATGTGACAACACTTGGCTTGGTTCACAACCTTAAGGCTAGTGTCAGCTCCTGATGCACAATGATTGCACATTGCTTGTTGTGAATCCACCTTGCATGGTATGCAGAGGTAAAAGTTGGGTCAAATCACAGCCTGACTTCTTCTTTTTTTTTTTTTTTTTTTTTTTTTTTTTTGCATTCTGTCTGATAATATGAGCTGTTTCTGCCTTCTTGTACAAAGCTTACCCCAACTTGGATACTATGAAATTAATTAAAAAACAATACTTTTGCAATTAAATATTGCAAAACAAGAACATATGGTATCAATTGAAACTACAATGAAAGCATGAAACTAAATCTAGTGGTTTTTACTAAAAGAGTAGAAAGCTGCTCAGTGGAGCTGTGTTCTCTTCAAGTGTCCAAGCCTGTACAAGACAATAACTTTTATTTTAATTTAATTTTTTTTCCCTGCACATTTTTGGGTATTAAAAATGAACACAGGTTACCTGGGGCAAGTGAAATTTCTAATCCCTTTTGTGAATGATCCCCAATGTATTTTCGGAGCATTACAGTAAGAGCCCGGCATATGATGGGAATTTTGCAAGCCGATGCCTTATTCTCTTTTATTTTATTTTTATTTTTTTAACTGATCTTAAACATCGATCATAGTACAAAAAAATACACCTGGGTGTGCCTACATAGTATGGTTACTAAGGACAATTTTATTCAATGTAATTAATTAATTAAATTAATTATTAAATTAAAACGCGCATAAAATATACTCATATACACATAAAACCATTGTCTGTCATCAAGACTACTAGACACAAACCATCCTAAGCATGGCAAACCTCTTCATGCATAAAGCACTGTTAAGGTGTGAGCATTTTCAAAACACTAATTCAGGTCAACTGGCTTCCAGGACTGACCCAGTTTATGAGAACCTTATGCTTGTGAGTATATTTTTTTGCCTTTTTAATTACCAAAACTGACCTGACTACTGTGCTATGCCAGGGCGCTCCAGTATGTTTGTTATATTACAGGTGAGACATTTCCAGCCTATTTTGAGAGCTATGAGGTATAAATGAGCCATGGGTTGTTTTTAAGTAGTCAGAAGAAGCTGGTCTTGTGTAAATCCTAACAATAAACTTCTTTGATATCGGATATCTGATAAGAAATACCTATTTATCCTGAGTGAAATTCAGTGAGCTCACTTCTGTTCTGTATTCTTATCAGTTACAGTGTTCTCTGCCATCTCTTTGGACTGCAAAACACCATTCCCCATGTTGTGAAGAAGGAAATAGGGGGGGGGGTGGTTTGTCCTGTCCTAGGATGACAACCCTATATATAACATGGTGAGTGTTGTCAGCCTAGGAGGGGAAGTGTGTTATTGACAAGATCATCAGATGAAAATTAGGAAAAACAAGCCTGAAAATAGAAAAACCTAATGCAGCCGTAACTGAGGATCGGTAAGCTGCAATAAATTTAATTTGTATTTTTGGGTTTAATTAAATTTCAAAGGTAGAGTATTTTTTTACCCTTGTCTGTGCTCAGTATGCAAAACAATGTGTCGCATATGACAACACCCCAAAAATTAACACTATGAAATATCTAATCTGTTTTTGGATAAATCCAATATTTTTTGCATCAAGAGATTTAGGTTTCTTTAACATTTCATTTTTTACTTTAGCCATTTATGTTATTTATATTTTTGCTATACCCCCAAAAACAAATTTAAAATGCGTTAATTCCTCAGATCTGTGAACTGTAAGTGACCTTTACAAAACGTCTGTTAAAAAAAGTGCTAAGCATGCATGAAAGTATGTTTCATTTTCCATGTTGGATCTGATTACAGTTTCCATCAGCATAAAATTTTATTCTGAAAAGCCATAGCGAAACGAGTTTAATATGGTGGTTAATAGAGGTTCCTGTTTCTAACACCTGTAACTGGTGTGCTACATTGGTTTAATGGCGTGAACTGCAGCCCATCGTGATCACATTTTTTCTTTTCAGTTAGCAATGCCTCTGGTAGGTGCTCATTAGAATCACTTGTATATAAAGAACCAGCAGGTGCTACTTGGTTATTTCAGTCTTTATTAATTACCAAAATAGATTATTCTTGGCTACATTAATTAGCTAAATACATTTGTTTTCAGAATAGTGAACAGGCCACAAAAAAATGCTTATTGTGTCACTCATTATGGTCTCCTTGTATATAAACTTGAGGAACGCATAGTGAGGACATCGCCAATTCAGTCCCCATTTAGGTTTCCTCGCAAAACGTCATTACCAAGTTTCATTACCGTGTTGAGATGTAAACAAAATGTAATATAACATTATATATCTAACTATGTAACCAAATCACAGAAGTTACCATTACTACATCATATATTTTTACCTCTTGTGGTAGAGAATTCCACAATCTTGTAGCCCTAACAGTAAAGAACTACCCTGCGTTGCCTGAGGTCAAAACGCTTCTCCGCTAATCGCATTGTATTTCCTCGTGTCCTCATGCAATCCTTGCGACTGAATAGTTTTTTCTCTATGCTGAGATCACCATTGAGGTATTTTGTAAATTGCTATCATGTCCCCTCTCAGGCGTCTCTTCTCCAGGGAGAATAAATCAAGCGATTGTAAACGCTCTTCATAATTAAGGTCCTCCAATCCCCTAATTAGTTTTGTTGCCCTTCTCTGGAATCTCTCCAGCTCCAACACATCCCTCCTGAGGACTGGCGACCAGAACTGAACAGAATACTCCAGATGTGGTTGGACCAGAGTTTTATAAAGTGATAGGATTATAGTTTTATCTCTGGAATACATCCCCTTCTTTATGCATGCTAATATTTTGCCGGCTTTGGCAGCTGTAGCTTGACATTGCATGCTATTGCCTAGTCTATCCTCTACTAAGACTCCCAGATCTTTCTCCATTTTTGATTGTCCTTGCATATCAAAATGTTTGAAACCTGCTTTGGGGTCTTTTAATCAGCCTATCTACAGACAGCAGTCATATATACTTAAAAAAAAAAAAGGCCACTAAGAAGGAAGTGGTAAAGAAGGTTCTTTTTTTACGTATTTGGAAACCACAATTATTTCATTCATCATTAGTAAACCATCTGAAATAGATGGACCATGCAGTTTTAGGTGTGTTTATTTCTCCTCCTTGTTTTACACTCCTTTTATTGAGGAGAAATGCACAAGTCAATCTTTCTTTGCATTCTTTGTAACTACAGCATCATTTTAGTTTGTTTTGCACTCCTGAGCTGCTCCTACAGACAGCAAGGCAGCTCCCACCCTCCTATTCGTGTAGATAAATATTAATGAAAACCATACTCTGAATAGAACCAAAGTAAGCTATTTTAATCCAACAGTTAAATTACTTTCATCCAGTGAAAGACATAGAAGCTTAGAATTGATGGCAGAAAAAAGACCGAGTGGTCCATCGTGTCAGGCAGTATTTGATTGGCTACAATGGATTACAACATAGACGTCATAGCTCTTCTTATATACAATCTTTAGTGTGAAACATTGAAATATAAAGGGATTTTTAAATTCAGTCACTGTATATAATCTGGAAGTGTTAGTAGGTGTATTGGTGTTGGTAGGTGTATCTGGATACAAAATATTTTTTGCATAAATTATTTATATCTATAGCAGTATGGATTTGAAAATGTAATAGAAACACTCTTGTATGCTTCTAAAATGTAATGTCATCAAGAGAACCAAACATTACTGGCTGATAAAAGCTCGATGAAATAGCTTTAAAAAGTGCTAATTTTGTTGATCATCTGTAAAAATTGCACGAACGAGCCCTTTTGGTCCATTATAAAAAAAATGCTGATTTTCCTTCCCCATACAGGGATGTGTGTATTTTGAAGGGGGTTAAACAACCATGAAATTGCTTCTATAATGTGTCTTACATTCAATTTATTTTTCCTGGGTTAAAATTATGTTTGTGTTTTTTGGACTGCAGCCTCTTGAAAGCTCAAATACGAGATGTGTTTTATATTTTGGGTGAAGCATGTGTATAACTAGTCTAATGTTAGTATTATTGAGCTTTTATATAATAATTCATGTTTTATGCAAATTTTCAGTTCCACTTTTGATTAGGTTGGCAAGGCGCATTTTTGTAAAATTACTAAAATAAAAATTTATAACCACCAGTAATCAATACTGATTTATAGCTCGTTCCCATGGGAAAAATAAAGACTTGAGGCCCCAGGGTTATTTTTGCGTAACGTTGATTAATAACAACATAGAGTAAGGTGTTTTCTCCAGAGCCAAGGCCATTGCAATGTCAGCTAAAACAAGCGTGATGGCCATAAGGTCAAAAAAAGGAGTATAGGTTATAGACTGTATTTTCTTTCTCTGGTAATGTACAGCGTATCTAGAAAATATAAATGATTTCCGTGCCTTTACATATTTTTTCATAATACATGTTCCATGAATCTGTTTACATTCTTAAGTAAAGTATAACTGAAGCCTAAACTTTTTTTTTTTTTTTCCATTTTGGATAGAGTAGGAAATGGCTAAAACCCCTGTCAGTAGTTCCCTTAAAGTTGAAGCAAAACATCTCTACAACTTTATTGACACTACTTATCTGTCCCATGTTGTGCGGGCAGCTGGATCCTGTAAAAAAAAAAAAAAATCCACTGTACAAGGATCCTGGGCCTCCTTCTGACGCTGATCATCCGGCGCTGCGTAGGCTTTTAGATTCCGGTCTTCAGCCAGAATTGCTGTGAAGTTGGTTTGCTGGGGACCTTCTCTCTTCTCCATTGACAAAAATATCTTTCTTTGTTTTCACTGCATGTAAAACGAATAATGAATGGGGAAGATTCAGGCAAATTACATTATTGTCTCTCTATTCAAAGTGTGCTACATTTTTAATGGAGGAGGAAAGGACGGGCACGGCCGAACTTCTTTAGTTCTGCTAGATGTTTAAGGACAGGAAGAGCACCAGCATCCCTACACAAAGATTTCTACAGGATCCAGCTGTCTGCAGGACATGAGACATATTGAAAAGGTGTTTTGGGTTTTTTTTGGGGGGTTTAGCTAAACTGCGGCAGATTTTTATTTATTTTTTACCTAAACTGCCTTACAGTGCTTGTAAAGTCAGTGCTCACAATTACTGCCAGACCCTCTGTTATAACAAGCTATACTACACAGTGTATGTGTTTTTCTTTTCTAATTCTGTTGCTAATTACAGCTTTTCACATCACCGATGTATGGTCACGTGACCCCCCTCCCCGGATCTAAGGACTACAGAGGGAGGGGCTGTGATCCCCCTCTGACGTCAGTCGGGCGGTCATGTGATATACTGGCAGAGTGGAATAATGTATTTAGCTGCATAATCTAAAAAACGCACATACACAGTGTATTATATCTTGTTATAACAGAGGGGCTGGAAGTAATTGTGAGCACAAACTTTACTGCCACTTGGAAAAGTGGCAAGAAGGGGGGGGCAGGAAGGGGCAGGTTTGAATATCTGCTCACACACAGGAGCTGACAGGCAGAGGGGGAGAGGGAGAGATTGCTGGCTGACAGGAGCACGTAAACTGACCACTGTATCATGGATCAGCAGCCACACTAAGGGGGGACACAGGAACAGGCAGAATAAACCAGGTTTTTTTACAGCATAGAAAGGGAACAATGACACTGTGCAAGCTCTATGCAGGTTAACATGCTTTAAAGGAACAGGATCTTTTCTTTTTTTTTTTTTTTTTTTTTTTTTTTTTTTTAGGGATGCATCCTCTTTAACACCCAATCTAGTACACCTAACAGTAAGAACAAAATCCACTCTTAGTTGTACGTTTCCCCACTGGAAGACTTCCTCTGTATTGCAATTCTGGTGAAGACAGGGTGAATTTTTTTAAGTGGGGACAACAGTAAAAACCTAATAGGGGTTCTACCCCCTCACCACTGTATCCATTATTTCTATTTTTAATCTATAAGTTTGATCTGTTTTTTTTTTTTTTTTTTTTCAGTGCTTCTCTTTTTATTTATGATTTCATCCCATATTATTTTCCTGTTTAGCAAAGCAGCTATATTGGTTGTACCATCACTTATCTCACTGTTGCTTCAGGGCGACAGGAAATGGAAGCTTTTATTGATGTGGGTAGCATTAGTTACTGATGCCACTGCTATATATGTTTGATAAAAGCTCTAGTTTTCTTTAAAAATGGCTAGATACACATTAAAATTATTCTAGAATATCTGACTTTTTCTGGATATTATTTGAATAGCTAAAATGCAGAGATGCTGCCTTCCTTTGTAGCGTAATGATTAAAAAAATTTTATTATTAGGATCCTAGAAAACAGGAGAACAAGGTTGAGGCGCATTAGGAGGACTGCTGTCTTGCACTGCTCATGCCTTAGTTCTTAGGGTAAGCAATAAAATGGAAACAGTACTTGGAAAAATCTGATTATTTTATGCACAAGAAACATTGTTGAAAACATATGCAGAAAATAAAAAAGTTGTTACCCATTGCAGCCAATTAGACTGCACAATTTTCCTAGATTGGCTTAAAACATTTAAGCAAACTGCTAAGCGGCTGCTATAGATAACATTGGGAGTTCATAAATGTCTCCAATCATCACAAGAAGTCCAGGAAAGCATTAGCAAATATGCTATGAAGAAATCACATAGACCTTTTCATTCTCATTTGTATTATTAGAAGAAGATTGTTATGCAGTTCGTTATACCTTGCATCTCGGCATAAAATATGTGCCAATTAACTGATGCTTTGTGCTTACTCTGAGCGGCTGTACATCACATTTTAGCTCTAAAAATCTATCAAACAAGCTAGTATAATGTATTCTTCATGTAAAGAATCTACAAAAAAAATCAAAAAATCAACCTTTCTATACTCTAACCATTTCTATGATAAAGGATTTAACTATCTTCCATGGTTTTCCATCCAAGGATAGATTCTGTGTTTGGACAGTAGAATTTCCCAGCATGCTGGAAGACTTAATTGGTTATTTCTAATAAAGGGTGTTTTTGTGAATGCTTGTTATTCTTTCATTATGACATTATGATACTCCCATCTAATTAAAGCAGTGCCTAATTTGTTTTTGCTTGATGAAATTGCATTGAGTTTGCTCAGCATAAGTATCCAAGCAATCACGCAATCATCTAAAATCAAAAGTGGTTCTATAAAATCTGCAGTACAAAATAAAGGCATTTATTTAGCCCGTCTGTTCAAATCAACATGTATCAAATAGAAAAATCACTGATCGTACTGTTATTCCTCCATCAATTGCAAATACCCACTGCAGTGTCTAATGGCAGGTGGAGTAAGGGTTAAATTATAAAGTGTAGATTTTTTTTTTATTAATTATAGGGAATTTTTAGCGACAGCAGTTCAGTAATTTTTGTCTCCCCCAAGTACTTTTGGGTGGAACCAAATGCCACAGTTCTAAGGCTTTTTGTCTGTTAACAGAAGAATAGAGACAAATGTGTGCTGAACTGACAGCTCTTTCCTCCCCTGTCATTAAATTATTAACTGCCATCTCACAAAATATGGACTTTTTTTTTTTTTAGTAATCAAAAATGCTTTTTTCGAAGACACAAGACATAATTTACCTCTATAATCATTAGCGATGCCGCCCGGAATGTTCTGCGTTTTGAAGAATTTTGTCAAGTTTTCATTCTTTCTTTAAACTGCTGTAAAAAAAATGTAATCTTTTTGAATAATGGATTTTTTTCAAAAGACTGCTAGGTGGCCACAGCTTTGTCTAGAACAACCCTTTCACCTGCAAAATGCCCGACTTTTCTAGCTGACTTTTACCATTTTTCTCCCTTTTTAATATGATGTCTGTGTGCTTACTGTCTGCATGAAACTCTGCCTGGCTATCTGGGGTCATTTTTCATAATTTATTACCTCTAAATTTAGAACATTAGATTAGCACGTTCTGAATCAATTTTATTCAGTAGTTAAAAAAAAAAAAAAAAAAAGAATATTGATAGCCAAAGCCCAGGTAGTTGTACTAGCCAACCAAGTTTAAATTTACAACAGCGTGCCCTGTTAGGATATTGGTGGCTCTGCCTAATGCTAGCTGAATAAGCTAATACATATAACAATCCACATCAGATGCTTGAGATAATGTTAAACCACTGTAATGTTGGGCATAGTCAGAACGAAATTTGACCGGTTCAGCAGAGCCCTCCCTGTTCGACAAAAGCCGATTGTTAGATTGACTTCCGTCAAACATACATCCTTGAAAACTTTTGTCAGTGGCTGCAGCTGCTGATCAGTACAGTCTGACAACAGTGAATACAATGTCCCATTGGTGGGTATTCCTCCATCCATCTTGCTTTTGTGGATGGAGTAATCCTGTTATATATTTTTTTTTTCATTCAGAACACTGGTTATGCCGGGCTTATATCTCTCTCTTGGGCAGAGATGCTACAACAGGGTATCTCTGTTTTAGTTATTAGCCCATCAGACTTTAGCTGGCCATAGACAGCTTACATTTTGACCAGTTCCTGCTAAATCAGCTGATATTTGAGTCATGGCCCTGTAGGCAACATTCAGCTCAAGAAAGGACTATTTAAAAATCGACTAAGCTAGATGGAAAATTATCAGCTAAAGCAGTAAATGCATCCTACCACTGTTTGACAGTAGCATTGAATCTCCACTGTCACTATATGCATTCAGGCACCTGCAGCTGTCCAAATACTGTACAATAGCCAACAGTCGAGAGTTTGATTTTTGTCTTCTCATTTTGCAACTAGCTGTCTGGCTGTCATTCTGACTCACCAGTTCAATAGTATGTTACTTACCCAGAACAAGGATGTACCTTAGGTCTGTGGCTCAGTGTTTAAGTGGATCCATACAACAGCTAGACACCAGGCGGGAAAGGCTTTCTTTTGGATCATATATCAAGCCTTTCTTATTTATCCATCTCCTCATTCTTCAATCTTCTATATCTTAGCACTGTTTAAAATATCCAGAGAACCCTACATGGGTTAAAATTGTAGATATATAAATTTTATGTAATGAAATCAAAACCAATATACTGAATACAATCATACTGATTTGTTCTTTCATTTTGCAGGTGAAACTGCCACACCAATGCAGACCACAAGATACCCAAGTCCTGCTGAACTAGATGCCTACGCACAGAAAGTTGCAAACAACCCACTGTCTATCAAGATCTTCCCCACCAACATCAGGGTCCCCCAGCACAAGCACCTAAATCGGACTGTAAATGGATATGATACCACAGGCCAGCGCTACAGCCCTTACCCAATACACACAAGTGGCTACCAAGGCCTGCTTGCTATTGTTAAATCTTCTAGCAAGAGTGTAGTGAAGAATGTAGAGGGAAAACGAACTAAAATTTCTGCTGCACAGGTTGGTGTTGCTCCTTACACCATGTCAAGCACTTTAACACAAGGCCAACCTTGCAATGGGCAACTGAGTTATCTTGCAAATCATAAGCAGTTGGATGCACCAGTGCCACCCAATGTGACTGTGGCAACATCAGTCATTCCTTTAACAGGTAGAAATTTAACACTCCAACAGTCTAATCTGCCCTCCATTCAAAGCATAATTTACCAGATTAACCAACAGTGCCAGGCTCAAGCTTCTCACCAGGCTTGTCAAGGTGTGGTGGTTACTAACTCTAGTCCAGCTAAGCAGGGAATGACCAATGGCTTTACTGCAATGACCGGGGGCACTGTGGCTTATACGGGCACTGTCTTGCAAGACTGTAGAGCAGGCGCTGAGCTGGCACTAGGATCTGCCCAAGTGGTAGCAAAACCTGGATCCTATCAGGATGGCATGGACTACCTAATTTGGCAACAGAAGCAACAACAGCAGCAACTTCGGATATACAGTGGAGGCAGTGGTGGAGGTGGAGCAGTGAGCAAGTCACCAGAAGTGTGCCCTGGAGTATCTCGTCCTTATACACTTGCTAGTGCTGTTGAAAAAGTCAGTTCTTCCCCACTGAACTGTGTTGGCATGCATGGTAATTTTTCAGTGGGGCAATACTTTGCTCCTCCATGGAACAGTATCTTGGTCACTCCCACCAGTGACTGTTACAATCCCCTGGAACTTGCCAATGGTCACAGGGAATTGGGGGTACATCCATCAGATGGACTAACCAGCATCCCCAGCAAGACCCTTTGCAATACCTCTATCCTTAGCAGTAGTCTTCAGTCTTTGGAGTATCTTATCAATGACATTCACCCACCTTGTATTAAGGAGCAGATGCTTGGCAAAGGTTATGAAACAGTGTCTGTGCCAAGGCTTCTTGATCATCAGCATGCCCACATCCGCCTGCCCATTTACAGATAAAATTCTTGCTTTTTATGTAATGGTGGCCAACACTGGTTGTAATCTGTAAACTAGATTATGCTACTTAGCCCTAAGAAGGTATGTTTGTAAGTGCAGTGAGGGCAGAGGTGGTGTTGGGAAACACGCACTGCTCTGCAACTAGAATGCATAGCATTGCAGGTCATCCCCAACCAAGAACGGTTACCTCTTCCCCTCTTGCGCTTTCTGTTTATGGCAAGTGAAAGGAAGAGAATGGCTCTATCAACACAGGTTTTTCTTTCTTTGTCTCAATCAAACAGTAACAGAGAAAGAGCTACCGGTTGGATCTTCTTGATTCTCTATTTCTTTTTTATTTTGTTGTTTATTTTTGTATTTGTTGAAATCTCTATTCTTGTTTCCATATATAAACGTTGTGTTTGAATGCAGCAAAATTTCTCACCACTGTGGAATGAAAATGAAGGCAGTAGGTTAAGTATTTATTTATGTTATACAAAAGAAGATATTTTTTTCCCCCAATTTTTTTTTTTTTTAATATCTTTATTTTTAAGTATATGCTTTTAATTGTGAAATAATTATTATTTAAATTGCCAGACCAAATTAGAGAATATGTATCCCCAAACAAATTACAAAAGTTTTGTTTTAGGTATAGTTCTTTATTTTTTTTTATATATTTTTTTTACCATGAAGATATATTTCCTGGGTTAATTCTACATAAAGTAATTAGGAGGTATATTTAATGTTTAAATTATTACTTCATCCTCACATTTTGTGGAATATGACTATGTAACAAAACAAGTTATTCTTTCATGTTTACCTGACAAAGCCTACTGCTGTTTTTGGTGTTTGAAATCTGGATCGCAGGTTGATGTTTCATATCCCAGTATAATGATGCTTGTTATCACTACAATAACTGTTCATTGGGGGCTGTGAAAATGTGGGCTGTTCTTAATTTATGTAATGAATTCAGGGGTCTTCAGACATCGACATGTCATATGTCAAATGTTAGCAAATATGACCATTCAACAGTCAGCTGATATAGTTGCCATCTTTGTTTGTGATTACTTTGTAGTAAAATCTTACATACCAAATATAACACTGTAAAGGGTTAGTTGTAAAAAAAAAAAAAAAAAAAAAAGCAGGTATTGTAATTTAAAGTACCATGAGCCAAAAATACAAGTTGCCTTATATAGACTGGAAACATTCACAAACACATATGCAAAATTTTGTTACGTTGACAAAGATTAAGGTATTTGGGCAGGGACTAGGGAAGAAGTTTTTTTACATTCTTCATTTCACTTCAAACCAATTGCATAATACCCATTGGAGGGCTCACTCATACCAGACACTGTGCATTTCAAATTGCAGTAAAATCTACACACAAGAATTGATGCATTGTTTTTAAAAAGACCTTCTTGCACCAATGCATTAAAATTTGTTGGGGGACCATTTTGCATTCTCTGTTATTTTGTATATTGATTTTCATTTTGTCATTCAATTTAGCTGAAGTGAAATCACATTCCAGTTAAAACAAAACATATTAAAAAAAAAATGCATTTTGGCCTTAATGTAACCTTGTCTTCAGCCCACCCCCTTTTTTGTACAGCATAAGAAAAATATATTTATTAACACAAAAGGCTATTTGAGAATTTTAGTCCAGTGATTTCTTTTAAACATTTATGTAGACCTAAAACACTGGTTCTCAACTACACAGGCAACTTTGCCAGAACTAAAATGCCTGCTTATATATTTAAATTATAACAACTTTTTAACACCTTTTAAAATAGTCATCTCAGTGTTGTAATTGGTAATAATTAAACTATATTTTTTTGCCATTTACAGCTAATTGATCCACTTTAATCCGGTTGTGATCAGTATTGAAATTGCATATTTGTTTGTGAATGTTACATGCTACTTTACAAAACTCGTATTTTAGCTCAGATGGTATCTTTCTGAAAGCTAAGTATACAGGAAATTGTTGTAGAGTTCTACAAAGAAGGGACCATCGTGCCTTGAAAGTAACAATTTAATAGAGTCCTTTTCCTGTATAGTTTGCCTAAAACTAATTTCATTTGGATCTGCATGTGTTTTTACACTTAAACTTTTAAACTTCCCTGAAAATCATATTACCATATTGGTAAAAGAGTCAAGAATTCCTGGTTATACCTATTAAAGTCAAATATACTACAAGTAATATGTGATTTATACATATTTTTGTTTTTCCAACCTGCTGAATTTTTTTCTTTATCCTAGTTCTCTTTTTCTTGACAACCATTTATATGGTATTATTGACAGAAATCCTATCCTCTGGATATAAAAAGTAAGGAAGGAGACGTTTTATCAGCTGCACAGTGGAAAACAATGTCAGTGGATGATTTTCGCCAGTTTGGTGGACCATTTAGCCAGAAACGTCTTTTTTTTTTTTTTTTTTTTTTTTTATCAGTTCCAATATACTGCTAAAGGGAACTGTTTTTTAAGTATACTTTTATCTGTGGGTATGGAAACAAAAATTATCTCTTTATAGAAACCACAGTCATTTTTTTCATTGTACAATACACAGCTGCAATGCTGTAATAATTGTTTCAAATGGCTGAATATCCCTCCTGCAGAGAATAATGCTGGTCATACACGTGTAGAATTTCGGCTGTTTGCAGACTAAACGATTATTCGTCGGTCAAAAACGAATCGGCCACTAACTGACAGAATAAACTTGTTTACATGATCGTTTCCATGATTGTTTGATAACAATAAAAACCTAAATAAATTATACCAGACAGAATATTCTTTTTGCTTCGATTATAACATACACATATACACTATTAGTTGAAATGGTAAAAATTTTCGCTTCGGATCCATCGACATTAGCCAGGCCCACAGTCAAAATCATCGGTAATGTTGGGTCTACTAACAGCATGAATGTTGACCGATCTTTCCGAAAACGACCAGTTTAGAACAAACTTCTGTACATGTATGGCCAGCATGACATGGCACCTCCAGGGTCTACTAACAGCATGAATGTCGAACGATCTTTCCAAAAACGACCAGATTTGAACAAACTTCTGTACATTTATGGCCAGCATGACATGGCACATCCAGGGTCCAATAACAGCATGAATGTCGACTGATCTTTCCAAAAACGACCAGTTTTGAACAAACTTCTGTACATGTATGGCCAGCATGACATGGCACCTCCAGGTGCTTGCACAACACATCTGATCCCCATATAGCTCTCCTACGGCATCAAAATCCAAGGTGCCAATACCCAACCAGCTTAATAGTAACTGCTTGCCCCCAACAATGTCACTAAGCAATAATAAGGTGCATAGTGTGAGCGGGAGTCAGAGACAAGCAAGCTGTTCGGAGCCTGGAACCCAATTTTTTAGTGGTGAGTGGTGAGGTGCTACACAGAGATCAGATGCTGCTTGCAGACCCTTGCAGGTGCCCGCTATTAAGGGAAAGGTTCCGGTTTAGCAAAATGTTACAATTGTATTTAGGGTGTAACATGTTGCTATGCAGCAGCCGCCTCACTCCTTGAGATCCCCCCCTTTGACAGCAGGCAGGGGTTCTCCCCCGCAGCCGCTAACACATTTCAAATCAGAGCGCACAGCCATGTCATTCATTCACAGCAATCTGTGAATGAACAAACAACAAGTCCTGTCTGCCACTGCTGCAAACAGCTTGTAGTTCTCAATGGACTGTGAGCACACTGGTCAGCACGCTCATAGTATATTCACACCTTCTCCAGCTTTCAAACTAAAAGCCTGCATAGAGGTATGGGCAGAAAGCTAAAGTAGGTTTCTGCAGGATCCTGACATTGCATCTGCGGTTCACTGATGGAGGGTGCAATGCTTTGCAGGCTCCTGTGTAATAAATATATAATATTGTTTTGCCTCCATAAACATGTGGATTCGTTATTTTGTTACAAATCTTTTAATGACATTTAAGGATATTTTTAAAATCCTCCTATATTTGCTTTTAGGGGGAAAATAGAGCAGGTTTACCCTAAGAATCTGGGAGGATAGTAACCTGGTCCTTCTTTTAAACAATTTTATTTCTTTTTTAATCATATTTTTTTTTAAATCTGAAATTGTTAAAAATAGGCTAGACTGTAGATCTTAATCTTTCACAAGACATAATTGATTTGGCACCACCTACTCGATCTGTTTAATTAATCCACAATGCGTTCAAGTCTCTTTGGTGATGAAATGTTTAATTTATGGAAACCAGAGATTAGTCCTTTACTGTGGCTTTTTTTCCTTTCTCTTTCCATTGAATCTGTGGTGTTTTAGCCCAGTAAATGTAAGCCTTCCACTCAAACACATGCTTACACAAGATTGTGCTAAGGATGCAAATGGGTGTTCGAGCTTCATTGTTGCTGCTATTAACAGCTGAAAACATTGCTCTTCTACTCTGAAACACAATAATAAACATATATATTATCCAAAAAATCTATATAATCATGCCAGTGTTGCTTTACTGGATAAAATAAATTAATTTTGCTACTCTGTCAGAAAAGGTTGGCAGAAAATAAATTAATGAAAAAGATGGTAACGTGAATTTTTTTTTTTTTTCTTAGGCCATAACTTGCACTAGTAAAAATGTAGATCAGAAGAGAGAATGCAGGAGGTTATTTAAAGTAAATACAAAATAATAAAAATAAATACTTGAAAACTTGAATATAATTTTTGTAGTGTAATACTATTGTTTAATTTACATGCTGGCTGCTAAAAAAAAAAAAAAAAAAAAAATCAAAACTAAAAACATTTCCTCATACGTCAATCTCTCTCTTTTTTTTTTTTTTTTTCGCTTGAAAACAGATCTGCAAGAATAAGTTTGCCAATTCTGCCATCTAAAAAATATTTAATTGGTTTACATTCAGGACTTCTTTTTTTTTTATAATATTTCAAATAGATAATAGATCAGAAACGGAGTAATTTGATGTTAGAGTGTGCAACCTGTGAACATGAATCACTTTTATCTATTACAATGGCGTCATTGTAGAAGGCTAGCAGTATAAGTTGTACCATTCAATCTGTTCTGTATGTACAGTAATCTGTTTGTTTTTTTTTCCCCCTTGAACCCAATTAAATAATTGCTGTGAACAGAATAATGGAAACACTACACTGGTAGTAAACCTGAACTATTACACATGCCTGCAGGTTTCTTACGAAGTATAGCAGGAGCCATGAATTCACGTTTTTGTTTAATTCCAGGTCTTTTGGTCTGGAGGCACATCACAATGTTAAACCAACAAAGAGACCTGGGAATGGGTGGGCTGAATGTCAAATTTCCTGCTCAATTAGGTATATGCATAATATTCCAGGTTTCAAGCCTCCTATTTTTTTTTTTTAAGGGGGGTGGGGATTATGCAGGAATGTACGGGCGCCTCTATATCCAGTTTGGGAATCAGAAGATAAAACACAAATACCTTAATGTCTACATGGCAGTGACTCTGAGAACCATACTTGTAATGGGAAATAAATTCAACTAGGTCATGTTTTGGCCCCTGTTATAGATATTATGGATATTTCTAAAGCAAGAAAAAGTCCCAACACACCCAAGGACACATTTATGCTTTAACCCTTTGATCTCTTAATTAGTGCCTACACAAAAAAAAAAAATGTTTTGTTTGTGATTATAATACATGGACCTTCAGTTTATGTAGCCCACATGAATGTACCACTTAGGGTTCCTGCACGGGGTGAAAACAAAATCTTACCACCTATGTTATTGGGTGCTTCACACCCTACATTTACCTTTCTGATAAAAGCACACAACTAGATGACATTTGTGGTCAGGATTTTCAGATTTGCCTTTGTGCGTGAGCTATTAAGGACCATTTTTCTGACATAAGGGTGCACTTACTGTAAAGTCTGGTGCGTTTAGTACAAAACGAAATACTCTTTTACAGATTATTGTTAGCACACACTTGTACACTTTTTGTGACCAATAATTACTCATGAAGATATTATCCTTTCCTCTACTGGTATCTAGTACTCAACAGAGGGAGACTTTCAGATTCTTACTTAGAATATCTTTTCTACAGTTGCTACATTTTTTTTTACATTTCTTTACTCTTGCTGGTTTTTATTCTCATACTCTTTCACCTTTGTTCTTAAAGTATAACTAAAATGGTGGTTGCATTGGACAGGCTAGCAAGTCCTAAATAATTTTGTAGCGGTAAAAACAGAGAAAATACTTTTTTTCTCCCTCAAAACTATGTGTGAACAGGTTGAGAGGGGGTAAGGTCGGTGTGTGGATGTCATCGTTTTTTAGGAGACTGCCTCCCATAGACCCCTTTTTCCTACTACACGGCATCCTGCTTTTTTAATATATAGGGTGCCAATGAATATCAACACTGTTCCACCCAGTATAGGGCAGAAATTAGAATTTTTTTTTTTTTTTACCAAACAGATACACCTTAAGAATTTGCCAGCATATCAACAGTCTAAAGCAGTGATGGCGAACCTTGGCACCCCAGATGTTTTGGAACTACATTTCCCATAATGCTCATGCACTCTGCAGTGTAGTTAAGCACCATGGGAAATGTAGTTCCAAAACATCTGGGTTGCCAAGGTTTGCCATCACTGGTCTAAAGCAACCATCACATTTTTGTTACATAAGACTTTAACCTTCCATCTACAGGTCATTCTATATATCACAATCCATACATTTAACATCTGTATCTTTATTTCTTTTCAGTTACACATAAAAGAGTTCTGTTTTTACATAGAACCCTAATCTCCTTACCATCACTTTTCTAAACCATGTCCCGCGTAATGAATCTTTGAACAGTTGCTAATTTTAAAGTGCACACCATCCCGTTTTATCTATTAAACCTTTCAAGAGTTTCATATTGGAAAGTGACAAATTTAGCAATACATCCATTCCTATTTCACTACACTGAAAGCTGATGAGATCACATCGATTGAAGGGTTGCTCTCTCCTGCATACAGGCCACTGTGAATTCTGCACTACAATTGTTCTGAAAATCAAAAGCTAAAAACATGAACATGTACCTTCTGATATTGCTTTCCCAGAGTAAAACTGAAATATTATTTGAACTTTGCCTCCTGTCTGTTTCATTTCAATTTCCTGTATTTATTGTACAGTTTATTAAAAGTGCAATTTATCTACTGAAATAAGTGATGTTTACTTTATTTGGAAATATATTACTTTGGAGACTTTGAAATAACAATGTGGTAAATAGCATAAACTCCATTACGAAACATTTCCTGCCTTGAACAAGCCACTCTGGGAAATCCTTGGAATTGTAAAAAAAAAGGCATATTTATATGGATAATTAAATAGGTTAACTTTTTTTTGTAAATATATCTTAAATAACTGTGCACACATAATAAAGTTAGAGGTTTTCCAAAAACAAAATCCTTAGTCACTTTTTCCTGTGTACCAATACCATCAGTTGTGGGCATCCCTTCCATGACATTTTATACCATATACCTCTATGTTCTGAATTGTTCAATCAGAGAGGCTAGTACCTAGTTGAAATTCAGAACGGTATCCTTTTATCTGCCAAAGGATTTGCATTTAATTAAATGGCAGCAGCATAGTTTGGGCAATATCATTGGTCAAAACGTACTTGAGCCTAGACAATGGAAAAGCAAAATACTGACGAGGCCTCTGTTTGTTTGTTAGCTTGTTTTCATTAACACATGTGCATGCAGCAGAGTCTGATTGGCTCCTAAAGCTGCCCCTTGTCTCCCAGTCTGAACTCTGCCATGCTTGGGACTCGGAGACTGAAATCAAGCACAATTCTAAAACTTAAATTTGGTGCATTTACTCACTTGCCGACCGCTGCGGCAGGCTGTCTCG
Source organism: Pelophylax lessonae (assembly GCF_965119305.1). Taxonomy (NCBI): domain Eukaryota; kingdom Metazoa; phylum Chordata; class Amphibia; order Anura; family Ranidae; genus Pelophylax; species Pelophylax lessonae. Next base: position 298,415,394 of record NC_138768.1, on the reverse strand, counting down.
GCTGCGCGAACAGCCGTACCTTTACATGCACGCGCCTGCCCCTATTAGGCAGCATGGAAGCCGATCCACGGGGGTCGGCAGCCAGGATAGCCGCCGGGCACCTGCGATCGCTCCCCGTGGAGAGAGAATGATGGTCAGTAGTTGTAAACACAGCAGACCGTTGTCCTCTCTGGAATGAACACAGGGTGCCTGTGATCTTTCTATTTAGGAACACAGGTCTCTGTGTTGATTCCACAAGTTCCTCCCCCATACAGTTAGAAAACACCCCCTAGGCTCACACTTAACCCTTTGATCGCCCCTGCATTAACCCCTTTCCTGCCAGTGTCATTATTACAGTAACAGTGCATATTTTTAGCACTGATTACTGTAGTAATGTCACTGGTCCCCCCAAAAGTGTCAAAAATGTCAGTTAGGGGTCCGATCTGTGCACCGCAATGTCGCAGTCCAGCTAAAAACCGCAGATCACCGCCATTACTAGTAATAAACAAAATAAATAGGTAAAAATTACATAAATCTTTTCCCTAGTTTGTAGACTCAATAAATTTTGTGCAAACCAATCAAAATACGCCTATTGGGATTTTTTTAACCAAAAATATGTAGCAGAATACAAATTGGCCTAAAAGGATGAAAAAATTAGATGTTTACATTTTTTTTTTTGGAATGTTATATAGCAGAAAGCTCTATTTGTGGGGAAAAAAAGGACATTCATTTTATTAGGGTCACATGACCGCGCAATTGTCAGTTAAAGTAACGCAGTGCCAAATTGCAAAAAATGGCCTAGTCATTAAGGGGGCAAAACCTTTAGGTCCTTAAGTGGTTAAACTACATTTGATTATATGTTCTATTGCATTCATAGTTACATTCACTGGTGTCCTGTAGTTGAGCTTTACTTATATACAATTATATAGTTAATGTTTGGAGATATAGAGAATAGAGAATAAATGTGGCACTTTCTTCATTCTGTCCAAGAAAAAAAAAAAAAGGCAAATTAAATTAACCACTTCAGCCTCAGGAAGTTTTGCCCCCTTAATCACCAGGCCATTTTTTGCGATACGGCACTGCATCATTTTAACTGACAATTGGGCTGTCGTGCAATGTTTTACCCAAATAAAAATTATGTCCTTTTTTCCCCCACAAATAGAGCCTTATTTTAGTGGTATTTGATCACCTCTGCGGTTTTTATTGTTTGCGCTATAAACAAAAAAAGACCAGCAATTTTGAAAAAAAAACAAAAAAAAAACAGTATTTTTTACTTTCTGCTATAAAACACATCCAAAAAAAAAAAGAAAAAAATCTAATTTCTTTATCAATTTAGGCCAATTTGTATTCTGCTACAAATTCCAAAAAGGGTATATTAATTGGCTTCCACAAAAGTTGTAGCATTTACAAACTATGGGATAGATTTATGGACTTAGGCGGCGATTAATGATTTTTAGCGAGACTGCGACATTGCGCTGGACAAATCTGACACTCAGTGACACTTTTTGGGGACCAGTGACACCAATACAGTGATCATTGCTAAATAATATGCACTGTTACTGTATCAATGACACTTGCAGGGTTAACATCAGGGGCGATCAAGGGATTAAGTGTGCTCCTAGGGAATGCTTTCGAACTGTGTGGGGGGTGGTCTGACTGCAGGAAGAGAGAGATCTGTGTTCCTGATTAGTAGGAACACACAGTCTCTCTCTTCCTGTGTGATAGGACAGCGATCTGCCTTGTCTAGATAGGCAGACCGCCATTCTGTCATTCTCCTGAATGATTGTGGGTGACTGCCAGCCACCGTGGCCGCCGGACCCACTGATTGGCTCCCGCTGTGTCTAATCACAGCGGAAGTGCAGCTCCGGTGGCACACGCGTGCCCCCTGGAGCCCTTCAACAAAATCATATGCAGGTACGTGATTTTGCACTTAAGGGCCGCCCTGCCGCAGTAAATGTATGTGGGGTGGTCCTTAAGTGGTTAAACAGTTTAGCCACTTTTAGGCCTCACGCACCCATGGCACCTATTTTAAACCCTTTTAAACGCCAGAACCCCTGGCAAGAAAAAGGCTGCTTAAAAAAATGCAGTAAAAGTCGTGTATTGCACATATTTATGCGCATCTAGCATTTAACCTCCCTGGTGGTCTGATTATGTCCAGATTTCTATGCTAATAGCGGTACATTGTTTTGCATAGAAATCTGTTGTTTTACATTTTAAAACTCGCCTTCCCCTGCGATCCCCGCCGTCCTCCCACTGTCCTCCCGCACCTGTCTTCTGGTTCCCTTCCCTGCGTGTGTTGTGACGACAGGGGGTAGAACCAGCGGCAAATTCAAAAATGTCAATACACTTAATGACATGATACAAAGATGTGATTCTAACGGATTACACTGTATCATGCCAATTCACCACAGGATTTCACCCAGTGGCTTTTCCAGTGCCCTGTTTGTGCTTTTCCAGTTCTATGTGCCTGTAAAATTGAGAACGACCATGGTGTCCAAAAAGCATTCTTTTTGCGCAAAAGCGATTTTAGATGAACTGGAAAACAGCGACTGCGAAACTGAGTTACTTGAAGAACTGAGCGATAGTGATTAGTGGGAAAATTCGTCATCAGGTATGGAAAGTGACGACTGCGATGATTCTGATGTCTCTTTCTGGCACATCGCTCCGTTGGAAATTGTGAAGAATCATTTGATATACTTCCCAAATTCCACAAGCTATGTGCCAGAAAGAGACATCAGAATCGTCGCTGTCGTCACTTTCTGTACCTGATTACAAATTTTCCCACGAATCGCTATCGCTCAGTTCTTCAAGTAACTCCGTTTCACTGTCGCTGTTTTCCAGTTTGTCTAAAAGCGCTTTTGCGCAAAAAAACGCTAATGGACGTCATGGTCGTTCAAATTTTTCCAGGCACATAGCACTGGAAAAGTCACCAGGTGCAATCCTGTTAAGATCACAGCTTTGTATCATGTCATTTGTGTTTTTACACCTTTGAATTTGCCGTCGGTTCCACCTCCCTGCTTCGCAACGCTCACAGGGAGAGAACCGGAAGGCTAGTGCCGGCAATCAGCCATGCACAGAGCGGGGAGAGACTGTGAGGAGGATGGGTAGGACGGCAGGGGATCGCAGGGAAGGTGAGTGTGATTCTGAGGTAATCCCAGGTGTGGCTCGGGGTTACCGCTTTTGGTACTGAAAATGAACCCCGAGCCACACTCGGAAATACCGACAGGGAGGTTAAGAAAAAACCATGTGGTACTACAACCCCTGAATTTAGTGTCCTCTGAGACAGGTGCAGTAGTCTATGCCAGGATATATGCTGTACATACCATACACGAACAAGTAGAAAATCCAGCACCTACTTGACTGATGATAAAATAGTTCAAGTTTTATGACCAAGGCCCTAGCGTTGGGGAAGAAACCTGTCAATTTTTTTTTTTTACAGTATATATGATAAATATTAATGCAAGGACAAACAGCGCAGATCTGGTATAATAGACCTTAAAGTGCTCAACGTGACTGAATATGTATAAGTATAAGTAACTCTATAGTACAGTAAAAACACCCCGTGAAGTGAATAAATACATAGAGTTCATAAATAATAATAAATATATGGTGACAGCCCAAAAACAAAATAACAGTCCAAAATAATAAATGCTTCAGCAGGTAGCCAGTGAAGGTAGCTGAAGATAAGATAAAGTGCTCAGGTGCTGAAAATCAGGTGCAATAGCATGCTGCAATGGTGTGGTGACAGGGTGACTCAATCCTCTCCCTTAGGTTCTTCCACTTACCGGACTATATGGACCCCCAGACCTTATAGTATAAGGGTCATTCAAACAGAGTCCGGCATGTATTCCAGGAAATGATCTTTAGATCCTGGCTGCGACCAATGAATAACTCCTATTGGCTCCCGGCAAGATTTGGCCATAAGGAAGGGAGAAACCCAAATAGCGTAATATTGCTACAATAAGTTTATTAAAACATCCAAGAATAAAACTCACATTTAATCTGATAAGTACAGGTGGTGAATGTCACGTATCGGTAGATCTCTGGGATTACGGTGTGCAGCGGGCCCCCTTGGCTCCGGCGTGTGTTCCACCGCTACCGGAAATGACGCCACGAAAGGCGTGGAACCGGAAATTGTGTCGACGCGTTTCGCCTCCCACTGGGCGTTATCACAGACGTATTTCTGGCCACAGGGCGGGCGGTGTATTTATACCCCTCCGTCCTAATAATAATGATGCACCTTTTCCTGTTGGGTGTATCTGGCTTTGTATACACCCAACCGGAAGTCATTTCCAGTATATATGGTATACAATAACGGAAAAAATGCAATAACACATAGTAATTCCCTAGATTTTGGGATTGAGTGGACGAAGATTTCCCATCAAGATGCGTACAGACTATTACCGAAAGTACGGCTATCAGTCACCCCCCTATTCTCATTGGGATGGCACATCCGGGATCAGTCCTACAGTGATAACATGGGGGATACTTATGTGATAATAATATATAGTATAAAATGATAATGGTAGCATATCTTAAATTATATTATATTACTGGAATAGTAATATATAAAAATATGTGTAAATATATTAATTAAAAGTTGGGGACACTCAAAATGGGCTTTCTAACTGGGATATCCATCATCCCTTTACCCAAAACCTAAGAAATTGGATCCAAAGACAATTGTTGTATATATTAAAAATACATTAAAAATACATAGATATACAATACTTCAGCATGTATTAAAATGTGTATTATTGTTATTGAAACTGTGTCCCTAGAATAAATCTGTGTTGGGATGGGACAACGGGACAACTAAAAGAGAGGGGGACCCCTCTATGCTATACTCCCCTTAAGCAATCTGAATAAAAATAATTAAGAAATTGTTGATACATGCTATAAAGTGCTGTAATTCTAGAATCAATTCCGAAAAATTTAGATAGACCTCTAAAACTTTGAAGAAAGTTAAAAAATATATATATTAATAAAAATAATTAAAATTCATTTTTGGAGAATTTTTTAAAAGGTTATGGCGTATAAAGCAATTTTTTTATTTTGAGTGTCTCTGTCTACTTTGCCTATGAAATTTTGTATTTCAGTGAGGTTTTTAAAGCATTGGTAGAACAAGAGATTGAACTACTAAATACTAAGGCCGGAAAGAAACAGGCGGACATTGACCTTGGAATTAAAGCATTAGAGAATAGGGGGGGGCTTGGTCATCCTTAATAAACAGGACTACCTTGACGAACTCAATAGACTCGTGGGGGACCAGGAAACATATGAGAAACTCAAGGGAAATCCAACAAATAAAAATAAAGCTAAACTGAAAAGAATGATCAAGAGGGGTGAATTAATTACCAAGAAGGAAGCAAAGTACTTGGTTCCAAGTGCCCCCCCACACCTGTCATCTACCAGATCCCCAAGGTCCATAAGAATAAAGACAAACCCCCGGGCCGACCCATTGTCAGCGGGATTGAATCTGTTTTCAGTAGATTAGGGGAATATTTGGACTGTTTCCTGCAACCCCTGGCAAAAACCTTTCCGGCCTACCTCCAGGATAGCAAGGAGGTCATTCAAGTACTGAAACAAATTGATACCCATCAACAACAGATCCTAGCAAGTGTGGATGTAGATTCCCTATATACCAACATACACCAGTCGCATGCGTTGGAGGCCCTCACCAGGTCCGATATGTCTGAGGAGCAAATCGACTTCCTTTTACAAGCCCTGGAACTGGCCATGAGTGAGAACTACTTTTGGCACAGTGGAAGCTTTTATAGACAAAAAAAGGGCGTCGCCATGGGCGCGAAATATGCCCGGTCGGTAGCCAATATTTTTCTCAGTAAATGGGAAGAAGAGGTCATCTACAGTAAAGAGAGGCCAGAATTACGTCTATACAAGCGATATATAGACAATATCCTGATTGTGTGGGAGGGGAGTTCAGAATCCTTTCAGGATTTCATGGAAGAAATAAGAATCAATGACTATTCCATCTCCTTCTCCGACACATGGAATAAGGATAGCATCAACTTCCTTGACCTAGCCATTTACAAGAAGGATGAAAAATTATGCACCAGGACTTACTTCAAAGAAGTTGACCGGAATGGATACATTCCTAAACACAGCTGCCACCATCCTAGGTGGCTCAATGCTGTACCTAAAAGTCAACTGATTAGGATCAGGCGGAACTGTGACGATGAAAGGGACTACAATGAACAAGCCGATACTATTATCAGTAGATTTGAAGAAAAAGGGTACAACCTACAGTCCTAGAAAACCAAAGAAGAAGTCCGCCAACTAGATAGGAAGGAGATGATCAAAACACGCTCCAAGATTAAGAATAACCAGTATGGCACCGCCTTCATGACTGGTTTCACCTGCCAATATAGGGATGTAGAAAAAATAATACAAAAATATTGGCATATACTACAAAAAGACACCATCCTTGAACAAATATTGCCCAAGAAACCGCACTTTATTTACAATAAACCTACCACTTTGAGGCATAGACTGGCCAGGAATGTAGTAAATCCCCCCAAACCCTTAGGGACATTCCTAGACCTGGTGGGTTTCTACTCCTGTGGGAGATGCGTTATGTGCAAAACCTCCAAAAATAGGTTAGGAAGACTACACAGTTTAAGTCCAACAGTAATGGCAGGACTTACAAAATTGATAAATGTATCACATGTAATACAACACATGTAACCTACCTCTTGGAATGCACATGCAAACTCCAGTATGTAGGTAGAACCACTCGCCCACTTGGAGTCCGGTTACGAGAACATGTGACCAACATAAAAAATGAGTTTAAAAAACATAGCCTTTCGAATCACTTTCGACTGGTTCATAATAAACACCCTTCCGGACTAAAATTCTGTGGAATTGATAAGGTGGTACCCAACTGGAGAGGGGGAAATCTTACCCAGGGTATCTCACAGAACGAAGGAAGGTGGATATATTTTTTAAAAACACTCCACCCCCATGGGCTTAATATAGATTTCGATCTAAACTGTTTCCTATCCAATTGGTAAATTTTGTGTAATTTTAACCTGCTTTATACGCCATAACCTTTTAAAAAATTCTCCAAAAATAAATTTTAATTATTTTTATTAATATATATATTTTTTAACTTTCTTCAAAGTTTTAGAGGTCTATCTAAATTTTTCGGAATTGATTCTAGAATTACAGCACTTTATAGCATGTATCAACAATTTCTTAATTATTTTTATTCAGATTGCTTAAGGGGAGTATAGCATAGAGGGGTCCCCCTCTCTTTTAGTTGTCCCGTTGTCCCATCCCAACACAGATTTATTCTAGGGACACAGTTTCAATAACAATAATACACATTTTAATACATACTGAAGTATTGTATATCTATGTATTTTTAATGTATTTTTAATATATACAACAATTGTCTTTGGATCCAATTTCTTAGGTTTTGGGTAAAGGGATGATGGATATCCCAGTTAGAAAGCCCATTTTGAGTGTCCCCAACTTTTAATTAATATATTTACACATATTTTTATATATTACTATTCCAGTAATATAATATAATTTAAGGTATGCTACCATTATCATTTTATACTATATATTATTATCACATAAGTATCCCCCATGTAATCACTGTAGGACTGATCCCGGATGTGCCATCCCAATGAGAATAGGGGGGTGACTGATAGCCGTACTTTCGGTAATAGTCTGTACGCATCTTGATGGGAAATCTTCGTCCACTCAATCCCAAAATCTAGGGAATTACTATGTGTTATTGCATTTTTTCCTTTATTGTATACCATATATACTGGAAATGACTTCCGGTTGGGTGTATACGAAGCCAGATACACCCAACAGGAAAAGGAAGTGCATCATTATTATTAGGACGGAGGGGTATAAATACACTGCCCTCCCTGTGGCCGGAAATACGTCTGTGACAACGCCCAGTGGGAGGCGAAACGCGTTGATGCAATTTCCGGTTACACGCCTTTCGTGACGTCATTTCCGGTAGCGGTGGAACGCACGCCGGAGCCAATGGGGCCCGCTGCACACCGTAATCCCAGAGATCTACCGATACATGACATTCACCGTCTGTACTTATCAGATTAAATGTGAGTTTTATTCTTGGATGTTTTAATAAACTTATTGTAGCAATATTACGCTATTTGGGTTTCTCCCTTCCTTATGGTCAAAACTTGCCGGGAGCCAATAGGAGTTATTCATTGGTCGCAGCCAGGATCTAAAGATCATTTCCCGGAATACATGCCGGACTCTGTTTGAATGACCCTTATACTATAAGGTCTGGGGGTCCATATAGTCCGGTAAGTGGAAGAACCTAGGGGAGAGGATTGAGTCACCCTGTCACCACACCATTGCAGCATGCTATTGCACCTGATTTTCAGCACCTGAGCACTTTATCTTATCTTCAGCTACCTTCACTGGCTACCTGCTGAAGCATTTATTATTTTGGACTGTTATTTTGTTTTTAGACATATATTTATTATTATTTATGAACTCTATGTATTTATTCACTTCACGGGGTGTTTTTACTGTACTATAGAGTTACTTATACTTATACATATTCAGTCACGTTGAGCACTTTAAGGTCTATTATACCAGATCTGCGCTGTTTGTCCTTGCATTAACATTGATAAAATCCTTTTGATTTCACGCACAGCAGCACTTTTGGAGACACTTTATATATCACCATAGCGCAGCTTTAATCTTTCGTTTCACATATATGATAAATACTTTTATGTCTTGATGGATATTGAATAAAGCTTGAACTATTTTTTCATCGGTCAAGTCAGTGCCTGATTTTCTACTTTCTTCTAGCGTCTAGCATTTAAATTTTAATTGAAATTCCCCCCCTTCCTTCTTGACTTGCATAAAGGTGTTTTTCCAGGCTGAAAAAATGCCCATACTACACACCTTTAAGTAACTTCTACTGAAAAGACTGGTGCAAAATGTATTTTGTATATACAGCTTTCTCAGATAAATAATCAAGTGGATTCTGTTTCACTATTTCAAGAATCAGAACTACGTGAAAGGCTCCCTAGCAGATTTTCAAACTGCTTTGTTTCCTGCAATGATATTCCAATTTACCAGACAGTCACCTCTCCTGTGTATAGATGAAAGGTACACTTACACAAACTATACAAAAATGTTCTTTTTCTCCTAGTTTTGGATAGAATTGAGAAGAGTTAGAATGTTTGTATTGCTGTATCTTTTTTAGGGGATGCTCACTCACTGTTTATTCTTTTGACTAGGGATGAGCTTTGGGTTCAGGACAAACATAAGTTCAACCTGAATTCAAGTCAATCGCAGTTTGGAAAAATGGTGACCTAATGCTGTCATTCGCAACTATAGCAATCAATAAATCACTTATTGGTCTCTGAACTGGGATCAGATGGCTTAGAAGGACCAATAATAGGGCATTTCTTATGATCCAGCTACCTTCTTATAAAAGTAATGTTTCCCAGCAGCCTTTTGTAAGTATGAGTAGAAGACAGAGTAAATAGAAAGAGCTGAGACATTTTTTGCAGGGCGAGATCATTGCTGCTATACTATACACTGTTCAACAGTGCTATACACACTGCTGTGTTGTGCTACATTATAGTGAACTGCATTGTGGTGGGCTACATATTTTTGGGCAACAACCATAAAGACTAGGTGCCAAGGAGTTTTAGTGACAGTACATACACTGTATATAACAACAATATGCCCATAGCTGCAGGAGAGATATCCTCGGGAACAAGGATGCTACAAATCGTCACATAAAGGAGCTCTCAAAAAAGTGCTTAGGACTGTAGTCAATGGATACACTGATGTTGCAGAACTTCCAAAAATTAGCTTATTAACATTAACCTGGGGATGACTTCACTGGCTGAAAGCTGTCTTGGCTGGAAGCTGTAAAGACGTACAGGCAAGACCTGTTGTGGGCGGGGTCACCATGACAATGCGTTTCGCTACATAGAGCCTTATCAAGTCATGTGTGCGTGTGTGTGTGTTCTTCAGCCCCTAGAGCGCCAACACTTGCTCCCTGATAGCCGCAGGATTGACTCCAACTTGGCTCCATCCCATTGGTCTGGGCTTCTGGCCTCCATCATAGGGTTAGTAAAGCGGACATCCCATGGAATTTTACCTATGGTTACTATGTATTTACTCCCACAATTTTCCTTCCCTTCCTTCATGTTAATAAACTGATTGTTGGAAGTTCTGCAACAGCATTAGTGTATCCATTGACTGCAGTCCTAAGCACTTTTTTTTTTCACAGTGCATAGCCACAACAGTCCCTTCTAGGACTACCTTTTGGTGTGTGTGTGTGTGTGTGCGTGTCAGTGTCAGGAACAACTTCAGTTCTGCCCCTGAGATTTAGTGTTTTAGGTTTATTCCGAGGAAGATATATTTTATTTTAAATATAATTTTGCTAGGGCTTTTTATGAACCTATTCCTGACACAGGTAAACCTTTATTTGTAGCACATCACTGCATACTTGTACATTACAATTTAATGAACCAAATCCTCAATCCCCCAATTGCTAATAAAATAAGGTTATCCCCTATATTTATAATGTCAGGGAGAAGCAAGAGTTCTGCACATGCAGCTGGGAGCAAGCAGGTTCTGCGTTCTCAAATTAAAACTACTCTTAAAGTAGAACTTCACACAAAAGGGTAAGTTCTGCTTGTTTGCATCCCCCCCTCCACTGTCACCTTTGGCACTTTTTGGGGTGGGGGGAGCGGGTAAGTGGTTTTGACAGGTGCATGCTCCTACCTCTGGTCAGATGAGCGATCTAAGCTGGAAGTTCACCCCCACCCTTTCCCCTGTAGTCTTCTTAGACACATTACAGGTCCCAGAAGACTACGGGACCATTCACAATGTGCAGCATGGCTCGAACATGTGCAGTAGGAAACCGTCTGTGAAGCAGCAAGGCTTCACTACCATTTTCCCTTACTTGAGTTGCCGGTGCCTGCACCCCAAGCCAATTGAAAATGGTTGGGGTGGAAGACATGGCTGGATCCCTGGACAGGTAAGGGTCCTTATATTAAAAGTCAACAACTACAATATTTGGAGCTGATGACTTCATTTTTTGGGGGGAGCTTGGTGCTCCTCATATAACTATATGGTTCAGTCTTGGGAGTCTAGGTGGGACCATTAGCTGGATCTTGCACAGTATACACCAAGACTGGCCATACATTATACAATTATCTTGTACAATTTTCCCTTAGATTTACCAAAACCATATAATATAAGGTCAAACCTAAACACTTGTTTATACATTTGTATTCAATCGGCCAGGCCCTTGCACTACATAGTTGAAGGTAAATCTATAGGAAATTGAATAAGAAAATTGTATAATGTATGGCCAGCTCACATGGATGTACCAATCCTTACACCTGGCTGTCTATTCTTTCATGGAATGCACAGGTTTTCAACAGGCAGCCTGTTGAAATAAATGACAGGTGGCCAGCTGCAAAGATCTTCAAGGCAAACACACCGTACAAGTGCACAGGTATAAAATGACATTAACACATCGAGAAATAATTACAAAGTATATAAATTTATTGTAAATGTGGGATGTCCCCCCCAAAAAAAAAAAAAACATGCGGCAATCAAAACCAGCTCCGTGATTAGTCTATGATTCCTAAAAATGACCAGCGAAAACTCCACCTGTACTACATCGATGTGGCCGAAGAACCAAATCTTGTGAGACTGGTAAGGAAGCAAAAGGGACTCCAATCGAAGATAAGAAAAACCACTTAGATAAAATAACAGCGTCCACTTATATATGGGACCATGTCCAGCAGCCAGGAACAGCTGCATGTTGTAGTAAAAAAGAGAGATCCAGCTTCCCACCTGGTGGCCAATCAGGGGAGAGCGGGTAGCCGCACCAGACCACCAGTACCGACAGTAATGTTTTGCTAAATTTCTAAAAAATGTAAGTGATAAAAAGCTAAAAATAATGCTAATTTGTAGATAATAAATACATAACACTGGAAAAATACTATTGGCAAGTGGGCCTGGACCAGTTTTTAGCTCTCTGCACTATCAAAGGTTGTGTTTCTGAACCTCCTATCTTGTATTACAGACCAATGGCTTCACACTTCTTGAGTAAGAAGAAACCATTATCTTGTTTTCTTTTTTAACATAAGGGCATTCCTCTCTCTACTGTCAATTTCAGGGTGGGATTCCATGTAGCCATCACCTTTGCAAAGCCAGTGTCTGAGTTGGAAGAATTATATTGCAAGGAACCCATTTTTTTTAATTTTTATTGCATTTTAAGGTACCTTCCAGGTTGCATTGAAGTCCCTCTCAATGTTCAACATGATTGCCTTACAATAAAATATATATATATATATATACAGTATAAATATATTTTAAAAAATCTTTAAATACTAAAACGCATAAAAATACCTCAGCATGCAAAACCTCTGCCTCTCACTTTACCCCTGGCAGACCTTGTTTTTTTTTTTTTTTTATAAAGGGGAGCTTAATTAGATTGAATGTAACTAGAATTTAAATTGAAGCGCCACACTACTGCTAAGAGGTCCAGATACAACTTTGTTTCATTAAAAGTCAGGGGTACAATCAAAGAAAGTATCTAACGTGTTTCAGAGATCCAAGAGTCCCCCTTCATCAGGCCTAGAAAGAACATAAGATGATTTCCATATCAATCTGATATCAATAAAATATCCCCTCCACGGGGTCATAATTAAAACGAAATATTCAATTGTAAAGAGAATGTGAACATTATTATACCAAAATGAATACATAGTGCTGAATGATATAGTTTCAAAAAAAGGGATAAAAAAAATAATCATCACTATTATTAAAATTAATTATTAAAAAAAATTATACTATAAGGGTGATATGCTAACCTAATCAGAATTAAAAAAAGAGTAAATTACAGTATCTCACAAAAGGGAGTACACTCCTCACATTTTGTAAATATTTTATTATATATTTTCATGTGACAACACTGAAGAAATGACACTTAGCTACAATGTAAAGTAGTGAGTGTACAGCTTGTATAACAGTGTAAATTTTCTGTCCCCTCAAAATAACCCAACACACAGCTATGTGAATAAAAATAATATTAAAACCCACGCTAAATAAATAAGTGTTAGTACTACCTGCAGCTGATGTACACTTAGAATAAAACTAAGAAAACAATGAAATACAATATTAAAACAGCGCTACCAGGCATATAAAAATGAAAATAAATGTAAGGTGCACTAAAAATCTCTCAAATCAATATTATCAAAAAAGTGCATCAGTGCTGAAAAAATATATACTCATATAATCACATAGATAAATACAATTTATGTACCATATAAATGGTTAAAGTGCAGAAAAAAATATAATAAGTATAAAATGCCAAGATGTGCAAAAGTGCAATATATATATATATATATATATATATATATATATATATATATATATATATATAGATATAGTGCAGTCAAAAAATGGTGAATAGTCCACTTGTATATAAAGTGCTGAATATTGTGCTCCACACAAAAAGTGCCCAGTGCTTCCAAAGAACCCTCTTGAATCTCAGACAAAAGAAGGGGAAGGAAATTACGTCAACGCGTCAAGGACCTTGATGGCGCCCAAGATAGGCGGGCGAAACGCGTATGACGTAATGACGTAATTTCCTGTTAGTTACATGTCACACCATGTCACTTCCGCAAACCACCGTGGAACGCACGCCGGCAGCGTACCCAGAAGTGTATCGGCTAATTGTGACTACCGATCTTTTCACAATGCTGTGACTTTTCGTATGTTTGTGAGCGACTTTTTATAATAAAATTACCCTACGGGCTTCACTATGTTCGGCTCCTTCCCCTTCTTTTGTCTGAGATTCTAAGTGAGGAGGAATCTTGGAGGTGATCGAAGGTTCTTTGGAGGCTTATTCCCATTGTTATCCTGGGGGACACCAAGGCTGTGTAGCATCCTGCATCTGAGGCTGGAGGCTGATTTGGAGGTGTTGCTTGATATACATAAGGCTCTTAATTCTCCTAAGTCTGGTGAGTGGATCCCCAAGAGGGTTCTTTGGAAGCACTGGGCACTTTTTGTGTGGAGCATGATATTCAGCACTTTATATACAAGTGGACTATTCACCATTTTTGGACTGCACTATATCTATATATATATACTGTATATATATATATTTTTTGTACTTTTGCACATCTTGGCACTTTATACGCAGCTATTAAAGAGGAAGTAAACCCTCCTCAGGAAGTTGTACCTATAGGTAAGCCTATATTAAGGCTTACCTATAGGTACTGTAAATATCTCCTAAACATGCACCGTTTAGGAGATATTTACCTTTAATGCAGCCAGTGACGTCACTGGCGCATGCGCTCTGAAGGAACGGCAGATCGTGCCGTTCCTTCAGAGCCCCGTGCCGTGACCGTCGGCTCCCGCGCGCGTGCGCGGGAGTGACGTCACCGCGGCTCCGGCCAATCAGATGGCCGGATGCCGCGATCCCGGAAGACGGGCGACTATACATGTCGCCCGTCATACAGGTAAGCGGACGGCACGGCGGGGGCTCGTTCTAAGGTAAGTATTTCATAATGAGCTAGTATGCGATGCATACTAGCTCATTATGGGTTTCTCTTTCAGGATTTAAAGAAGAGGAAAGAAAAAAATCTCGGTGTACAACCTCTTTAATGTCTAAACTGCTGGCAACATCCCTAAGTGCAAATGTCCGAATTGGGCCCAATTAGCCATTTTTCCTCCCCGGTGTCATGTGACTTGTTAGTGTTACAAGGTCTCAGGAGTGAATGGGGAGCAGGTGTGTTCAATTTGGTGTTATCGCTCTCACTCTCTCATACTGGTCACTGGAGGTTCAACATGTCACCTCATGGCAAAGAACTCTCTGAGGATCTGAAAAAAAAAGAATTGTTGCTCTACATAAAGATGGTCTAGGCTGTAAGAAGATTGCCAAGACCCTGAAACTGAGCTGCAGCACAGTGGCCAAGACCATACAGTGGCTTAACAGGACAGGTTCCAATCAGAACAGGCCTCGCTATGGTCAACCAAAGGAGTTGAAAGCACATGCTCAGCGTCATATCCAGAGGTTATCTTTGGGAAATAGACATACGAGTGCTGCCAGCATTGCTGCAGAGGTTGAAGGGGTGGACGGTCAGTCTGTCAGTGCTCAGACCATACGTCGCACACTGCATCAAATTGGTCTGCATGGCTGTCGTCCCAGAAGGAAGCCTCTTCTTAAGATGATGCACAAGAAAGCCTGCAAACAGTTAGCTGAAGACAAGCAGACTAAGGACATGGATTACTGGAATCAAGATTTGGTGTCATGCGTGTGTGGCAGCAACCAGGGGAGGAGTACAAAGACAAGTGTGTCTTGCCTACAGTCAAGCATGGTGTTGGGAGTGTCATGGTCTGGGGCTGCATGAGTGCTGCCAGCACTGGGGAGCTACAGTTCATTGAGGAAACCATGAATGCCAACATGTACTGTGACATACTAAAGCAGAACATTATCCCCTCTCCTCTGAGACTGGGCCGCAGGGAAGTATTCCAAAATGATAGCAACCCCAAACACACCTCCAAGACGACCACTGCCCTGCTAAAGAAGCTGAGGGTAAAGGTGATGGACTGACCAAGCATATCTCCAGACCTAAACCCTAATGAGCATCTGTGGGTCATCCTCAAATGGAAGGTGGAGGAGTGCAAGGTCTCTAACATCCAACAGCTCTGTGATGTAATGCTCTGGTAAACTCCATACCCAAGAGCGTTAAGGCAGTGCTGGAAAATAATGGTGGCCACACAAAATATTGACATTTTGGGCCCAATTTGGACATTTTGACTTGGGAGTGTATTCACTTTTGCTACCAGTGGTTTAGACATTAATGACTGTGTGTTGAGTTATTTTGAGGGGAAAGCAAATGTACACTGTTATATAAGCTGTACACTCACTACTTTACATTGTAGCAAAGTGTAATTTCTTCAGTGTTGTCAAATGAAAAGATATGATGAAATATTTACAAAATGTGAGGGGTGTACTTACTTTTGTGAGATACTGTATATATTTTTTCTAACCCATTTTTTTTTCTGATTAGGTTAACATATCACCCTTAATGTATAATTTTATTAATAGCGATGATTATTCATTTATTTTTCGCTCTTCCTCTCTCTTTTTTGGAACGATATCATTTAGCACTTATGTACTCATTTTTGTATAATAATTATGACATTCCCTTTACAATTGACTATTTGGTTTTAAATATGACCCTGTGGAGGCGATACTGTATTGATTGTATCAGATTGATATAGAAATCTTCTAATTTCTCTTTCTAGCCCTGATGAAGGGGGGCCCTTGGACCCCCGAAATGTGTTGGATACTTTTTTGGATTGTACCCCTGACTTTTAATGGAACAAAGTTGTATCTGGACCTCTCAGCAGTGGCGTGGTGCTTTAATTTCAATTCTCGTTATATTACATTACTAGGCAAGGAGATCCTCTGCAGTGTAGAAGCTGCCTGCCCAGGAACCAGATCATTTTCACCAACATCCATACCTTAAGATAACAATACAAGTAAGACAACCCTTTGCATTTTCACTTTCCTCAACTAATTAACCACTTAAGGACCAGGCCTATTTCTAAAACTTGTTGTTTACAAGTTTAAATCAGAATTTTTTGCTAGAAAATTACTTAGAACCCCCAAACATTATATATATATATATATATATATATATATATTTAGCAAAGACTCCAGAGAATAAAATGGCGGCCATTGCAATATTTTTAGTCACACGGTATTTGCGCAGGTCTTTCAAACGCAATTTTTTGGGAAAAAATACATTTCATTGCATTTAAAAAAACGAAACAGTAACGTTTGCCCAGTTTTTCTATAATGTGAAAGATAATGTTTACGCTGAGTAAACAGATACCCAACATGTCATGCTTCAAAATTGTGAACGCTCGTGGAATGGCGATAAACATTGGTACTTCTCCACAGGCGACAATTTAAAAATTTCTACAGGTTACTAGTTTAGAGTTGCAGAGGAGGTCTAGAGCTAGAATTATTGCTCTCGCTCTAACGATCGCGGCAATACCTTACATGTGTGATTTGACCACCGTTTACATATGTGGGCGTGACTTGCATATGAATTCGCTTCTGTGCACGTGCTTGGAGGTATGGAGCGCTTTAAATAATTTTTTTTTCTCATCCTATTTATTTTACCTTTTATTTATTTATTTTTACACTATTCTTTAAAAAAAAAGTTTTGATCACTTTTTTTCCTATTACAAGGGATGTAATCATCTCTTATAATACAAATAAGCAGGACAGGTCCTCTTTAATGTGAGATCTGGGGTCAAAAAGACCTCAGATCTTACATCTACACTAAAAAAGAAAAAAAAACGGCTTTTTATAGCCGTTGGGAGGAAGCGACGTATGACGTCGCTCCAGTCCTCCGAGGCCATAGAGTCAAGTGGGGGCCATCTTGCCCTCACTCGACTTCCTGCCTAGGAGGGGAAAGTACCGGATCGTTTTCCCCGCTACTGACGGCTCCAGTAAGTGGGGAAAATGACCGGGAAGGTGCCCCCCTCCCGCGGGACCATTTTTATGTGAAAACCACCCGTCCTGTAAAAAAATACCAGGGTTATGGCAGCTATCTGCTGCCATAACCCCAGTATTTAACTTCAAAGTAGTGACATAAAACTGCGGCGGACAGTCCGGAAGTGTTTAAAGTAAAACTATAGGCAAAACTTTTTATTTTTTATTTTGTATTGAGTAAGGGAGTGGTATAACCCCCCGTAAGGGTTATTTTTGCCATCTGTGTCCCATTGGGGAAATTTACCTTCACTTCCTGTCCCATTGCCAAAACAGGAAGTGAAGGAAAATCCCTGCAAAATAAGGAAATCTTATGGGGCTCCCCAGGTCACCAGAACTAGTGTTCTCATTGGAAGATTTCCCCACTATTACTTTTCTGGGGACAACCTAAAATTTGGGGTTTCCTTTTACTTTCAATTTCAATAATAATTGTAACAGGGGCACAGACAGCAATAAAGGCTGACAGGGGTTCTAGTCAATCTCCACTCTATCCAAAACTAAAAAAAAAGTTTTGCCTTTAGTTATACTTTAAATTTAATAGCAGCTTTGTCAAACGGGGCTGCTTTGGTGAACACAACTGTGTGTGATGATGTGCTGCACACCAAGGGCATTTTTGCCTGTGTCAGCCACAGAGCTTCTTCACACTGCCCCCCAGGGCTGCTGTTAGAAATCATGGGGCCATGTACAGCCTACCTGGCAGCCCCCCCCCCCCCCCGCAAATTTATCAAGACAATACTTTCACTAAAAATACACAGAAATCATTATTAGCGGACACAAACATAACAGAGAACCTGTGTGAATTAGCCCTTTATAATTGTTTTTTACATTAAAAAGAAAAAAAATTTAACTTTTTTTTAAATGTTAAATTTTTTTACAATTATTTTATTTTACAGTTTTTTAAAAAGGGGGGCACACAGGAAGGGGGGGGGGGGATCAGAAGCAGGCAGAACAGGGATGGGGATTGGTGTCGGAGAAGCAATTATAGGAATGATGTCCTGTGTCTGTGTCTCTCCCTGCAGCAGGTGAAAGCTGACAGGAGTCGGAAAAACTGTCTTTCAGCTGCTGCAGAGAGCCACACTGGGCTTCCTTTTGTAATTGCCCCTCCTCCCGACCGCACCGATTCCCCATGCTGTTGGGGCCCCCCTGTGTGCCCAGGCCCCCTACAGGAGTACTGGTGGTCCCCCCCTATCCACGGCCCTGCTGCATCCCTCATATATCTGTACATGTTGAAGGAAAATTTGGGGAAAGACAGGAAGCCTATAGCTGTAGGATTGTTCACTTGATTCTTTTTTTTTTAACACTTGCTAGGGGGTATATAGGCCTAGGACTTTTGTTAGGGGAGTACCAAGGTTGCATTACTATACTTGCCCATGTTTGTTTTATAGGGCAAGATTGGTCTTATATGTAAAACATTATATATATAGAACTTTAAATAAAAAGCACACATGTAAATAACATGTAAAATATAACAACCAAAAACACAACATCCCTTCTATGACAGCTCATTTGCCCCTTCATAGGAAGAGTGGCCATAAAATTCCCCCTCAAATGTTCATGCTTCCTGCCCTTGCTCCTGCAATGTGAAAGGGCAGGCAGCCTTTTTCATTTTTGATAAGCTCCCCCTCAATGCCAGCATGACATCTCTTTTCACCCACCCACGCACCCACCTGCACCCCATCCCTCGGCCTCTTTTGACAGAATTAGCAGAAGAGGAGAAAAATGGCTGCTATGTGCCCTTGAGGAGGAAGAAAAGGGTGCATTAGCAGTACTCAAAATAAAACAGCTGCTTTGCTACCCCGAGGAAGGGTGTGGGGGGTGGGGATGCATTAGCAGCACTCTAAAAAAGGAAAATGGCTGCTCTGCACCGTTGGGGAATGGGTAGGATGTGCCTTTTGATTCTGGCTTGCCTCCTTGAGGTGCTGCTCTGTGGTGCGGAGTCAATGGGTTTCCTCATGCATCTGGTACCCAAATGACTAGTACTTTCACTACAGCTGAAATATAAATAAAAAAAAAATAATAATAATAAAAAAAAACTAAGTAATGGGTAAAAATAAAAAAGTATAAAAAAGTAAGTAAAAAGGAAAAAAAAAGAACGTGCTGCATAAAAAAAAAAAAAAAAAAAGCTCACAAACTGAACTGTGAATTTGTTTTTTTTGTAGACCAGTTTGAATGAAGTTTTAGCCTTTAGCTTTGCTAGTTTTTTTTTTTTTTTTAATAAACTGTCTACGGCCTTGTTTACACTTGCAGTTGGGGGACAGTAAAAAAAAGCGGTTGAGCCTCGTTTGTACTGTTCCCCTCTAAGCTGCAAAGCCAGCTGTATCCAGATATACCCTCACCGGCCACTTTATTAGGTACACCTGTTCAATTGCTTGGTAACACAAATTACTAATCAGCCAATCACATGGCAGCAATTTAATGCATTTAGGCATCTAGACGTGGTGAAGATAACTTCTGATCTGAGTTAGCGGTAGTTATGTGGAGGAAAATGCCTTGTTGATGTCAGTGGTCAGAGGAGAATGGGCAGACTGGTTTAGGATCATAGAAAGGCAACAGTAACTAAAAAAAACACTCGTTGCAACCAAGGTATGCAAAATACCATCTCTGAATGCACAACAATCGAACCTTGAAGCAAATGGGCTACAGCAGCAGAAGACCACACCAGTTTCCACTCAACTACGAACAGGAAACAGAAAGAAGAGAGGATACAATTCGCACAGGCTCATCAAAATTGGACAAGAGAAGATTGGGAAAATGTTGCCTGGTCTGATGAGTCATGATTTCGGCTGCAGCATTCAGATGGTAGGGTCAGATTTTGGCGTAATCAACATGAAAGCATGGATCCATCCTGACTTGTATTAACGGTTCCGGCTGGTGGTGGTGTTATGGTGTGGGGGATATTTTCTTGGCATACTTTGGGCCTCTTAGTACCTATTGAGCATCGCTTAAACGCCACTGCCTACCTGAGTATGGTATCTGACTATGCCCATCCCTTTATGACTACAGTGTATCCATCTTATGATGGCTCCTTCCAGCAGGATAATTCACCATGTCACAAAGCTCAAATCATTTCACCACTGGTTTCCTGAACATGACAATGAGATCACTTTACTCCAATGTCCTCCACAGTCACCAGATCTCATCCAATAGAGCACCTTTGGGATGTGGAGGAACTGGAGATTCGCATTATGGATGTGCAGCCGACAAATCTGCAGCAACTGTGTGATGCCATCATGTCACTATGGAGCAAATTCTCTGAGGAATGTTTCCAACACCTTGTTGAATCTATGCTATGAAGAATTAAGGCAGTTCTGAAGGCAAAAGGAGGTCCAACCCGGTACTAGCAAGGTGTACCTAATAAAGTGCCCGGTGAGTGTATACAGTATTGAGGTGGCAAAGATGGCTGCTTGTACAAAGATGGCTGCAAAAGTATTAATCTCTTGTCTCTCTCTTGATATCTATCATGTTTCATGAGCTTTCAAAAGCTAAAAATATATCTAATAAGCTGAGATATTCTGCAACAATGAAAATTCCCAATCTCTCATAAAGAAGAACTCCGTCTGGACATCTTGATCACAGAACAATTTATATCTGATTTAAAAGTCCCCGAAAAATTCTCTGATGAAAATCACAGACATCGCAATATAGACTTTTGACCCTATGCTTACTGTAATAAATTACTAATCCTGATTGGACAATAATATCTTAATACAACCTACTTTTCATACGTCATATGGTATATTTAAACTCCAACACGGAATAATAAGTTAGATCATTTTGATTCAGCCATTTTGAGTCTTATCTGATCTCTATATGTAGCTACATATTTCTAATTTAGTATCACTGACTAATAGGTAACAGGTATTTTGTACCTGAAGGAAAAGATTCCACGACATCTTGGCGAGCCAGCCAGGAGAGGTGACGTCATCTGCGGACGGAGTGAGACATCTGGAATGCATTGGATGCCCTGAAAATAACTGGCCAGGTAAGCCCATTGTCTGCTTACAATGTTTTTCAGTCCATTCAATGACATCAAGGTAACTCTGTTTATTTTTGACGTAATACCCTCTTAAAAGAACCTAAACTCTTATTTGGTGTATATATTGTTGCTACTAACACTTGTTGCGAAAGGTGGGGTTGGGTCAACCCTCACCGCGCAGGAACGTGACCCACGATGTCTCATTTTGTAGTGTCCATTTGAGATGCAGCAAGCATTACAACCATGTAACTAATTAACCTGTCATTCTATATACTCCTGAGGTTTTCTGCCTGTATGCTCTACTATATATATATATATATATATATATATATATATATATATATATATATATATATATATATATATATGTATGTGGTAATAGTTTGGTTCTAAGTGAGAAATTATCTGCCATAGTAATTGTTTGATCATTGTGGAAGAACAGTAGGGGATTGTTTTTTTTTTACTGTCCAAATGCAAACCCAGGTCAGGGACTTGGGAGATCTAAGGCAGTTTCTATTACAGGGTAATAGTGAGATAATGCGTAACAGGGTTACCATCGATTCAGCTGACCAGGGGTCAGTGCCAAGGGTCATTAGGACCACTGCCTTAGATTATATGCTCCGGGAGCATGTTTTTTTTGTGTGACAGCCTATTGTGGTTTTTGTAAATGAAACAAGTAGACAATTCTAGTTATAAAAGAAGGATCTATTGATATATGGCAGATTCCTTGCAGGATGTATGAAGCAGACTTAGTGGAAGCTGATTTGTTAACAGCAGTTTTATGAAAAAGGGAAAATACAGCAGGCTCTGTGTCTTTTGTGTAAAGGAGGAAGTGACACCCCCCCCCCCCCCCCATCTCGCGTGGCTTCTTCTCCGTGATACAGAGACAAGGGAGAAGATTGTTTCTCTATCTGATAAACAAACAGCATAGAATAGGATAGGAAAATTATAGCTAATGAAAAATAATATTCCACCCGTGGCCCGTGAGAAAGGGAATCTTGGTGCAAAGTTTTGAAAATTAGCTGCTTGCCAAGGGGGTTCAAATGTAAATATCTTTTTTCCTATAATAGTTATTTAATTCATATTTGGACATTAAGGGTTACCACAATTAACGTGACCATTGAACCCTATTGGCACTGAGGCAAAAGTTTTAAATTAGATTAACTTTTTATCTGATTATAGTATTTAAGTGGTATTTTAGGGGCACCCTCCATAACCAAAGGGGAACCTCTGATCAGATTTTAGTAAAATTGGGACAAAGTCTTTAAAGGATATTTGTTTGAAAGATAAAAGTACGCTAATTCCTGTCATTATGGGTGTATAAAAGAAAGTGACCTACTACAAATTGTATGAAGACAGGACATTAAGCAAAGAAAAAAAAAGAAGTAATTTTACAGATGAAAAAAACAAAACCCTAAGTTAGTAACGCGACTGTTTCAGTTTCAGAGGCCGTGTCCGTAAATTTGTTAAGAGTTGACATTCTGACTGTAGTAAGAGCTAATATCAAATATTATGACGGACAGAACAAACATTGTTTTTGCAGATGACTACACTGAACACAATTTCTCACAAGTAGATGAGAGTACACTCCAATTACCTGTGCCTGATGAGTTGTGGGTGGTAGACAAATGTGAGGTAGGAGTACTGAATGAGCATCTAGTGATGATCAGGTCGAAGCCAGAGGGCGGTGCCTCCAGTCATATAGATGGGAGGGCTCTCCTTTGCTCCCACTGAAGTAGAGACGGCATTAATCCAGTGTGTAGATGACTTGCAGTTTTGCCATCTCTGACAACCAGACGGTCTATCTTTTTAAATTAGGAAGAGATAGAGGAGATAGTTTGTCTAAATGAACTGAAGGAGGGGGTTACAGGTTGCCGCAGCCCTTTCTCTTCCAAATTATATGAAGTCATTTACTCTAATTTGTAATGAGTTAAATGGACATGTACCTTGGGTTATCACACAAGAACATAGAGGTAGGTAAAAGCCACTAGCATATGTTTCTTGCCCACTTAACCCTGTGATAAAAGGAACCTCAGCTGTGTGAGGGCTGTAGCAACCTGCAAGGAGCTGCTGGATAAGACCAAACAACTGATATAGTTTTGGGACATCCTCTGATTATAATGCTCTCACATGTTGAGTAGTGACCATATCACAATAAAACGGTGCAATGTGTTGAATCCTGCCAGTTTACTTCCAGCACAGGAGCAGGCACTAGAGGGGGAGGAAAAAGTGTTTGTTTAATACCACTCATGACTGCTTTGAGCTGATGATGGCAGAGTCTGAATCTTTGAGCCCTGCCAAAAAGGCTCCTCTCTCAAGCCCTGATGAGACCCTTTATGTAGATGGATCATGTTTCTACACAGAAGAGGGTAAGCTTGTAACTGGGAAAGCAGTAGTAACAACAGTAGTAACAGCAAAATAAATAAAAAAACAAAAAGGAAAAAAGGAATGTAGAGACATTAAATCTAAAGTTTTAAGCACAAACAGCTGAGCTGATGGCTTTGGCAAAGGCCTGTTACATTGACATGATTTTGGTCCTATTTTTGAAAGCTTGTAACTTTTGACCTCAGCTGGTAAGCCAATAAAGCATGCAGATATAATAGAGACTGTTCTTAGTCTTTCAGTGTCCCACCAAGGTGGCCATTTATTTAAATAACCAAGGCACATGCAAGAAAAGACACAGAAGAAGCTGCAGGAAATGCAAGGGCTGACAGGACAGCGAAAGAGGCTGCACTGGAACAAGTCCCTATACGGGTACTGATATTTGCAGGAAAGCAACCAACTCCAGTAAGTATGGCAATCTTGATATCATTGCAGAAAAAGCCCCCTCACAGGAACGTGAGAATTGGTAGAAGAAAGGTGCAACACAGGATGTAACTGGTTGCTGGAGGATAGAGGAGCATTTGTGTCTGATCCCAGGCCCTATACCTGAGGGTGGTAGCCGCAGCTCACGGACCGTGTCATAACTCAAAGACTCTAATGACCACCTTGGTAATGAAACACTGGTTAGCACCAGGTTTTCCTGGAGTAACTGCAAACCATACTGCTTCTTGTCTTACCTGTGCTAGGTACCAGGCTGGTAGAACTGTAAGCACCACACAAAAGCACTTCCTAAGCCAGACTATCCTTTCCAGAGAATTCAAATAGATTACATTGATTTCCCACAGTCAGGTCCCTATGCACATGCTTTGGTTTGTATAGACATTTTTTTTCAGGATGGCCTGAGGCCTGGCCAATTTCTAGGGGTACAGTACAAACCACAGCAAAAAAGCTCTTGTCCGAGGTAGTGTGCAGGTATGGAATTCCAGAAACTATCAAAAGTGACAGGTGTACTCACTTTACAGGAATGGTTCTACAAGAGGTCCTATCTGCACTAAATATTGAGGAAGCCTTTCACACTCCATATCACCCACAGAGTAGCGGGAAGGTAGAAAGGTAAAATGGAAAAAAAAAAACAAGTTGAGTAAAATAATAGCAGAAACAGGTAGAGTACCCACCTATTGTTTTACGTACTCTTTGGGTGCGCTCCTGAAGCAGGACTCTATTTACCACAGCAACTGCAAGCCACACACTCAGATCTCACTAGATGTGTTGCAGCTCTTCAAAAGCAATTGACAAAAATGCATAACAGTGTGTTTTCATCCCTACCAGATCCAAATGAGGATACTAAAAGTCATAAAGTAAGGCTTGGTGATTGGGTAGTAATCAGGAGACACGTCAGAAGGAGTCTCGACTCTCGGTTTGACAGGCTACTAAGAGTGCAATTGGTTACACCAACATCCCTCAAGGTAGAAGGGAAAGATACATGGATTCCCGCCAGTCATTGCAAAAAGGTGGTACAAAGATTTTCTTCCAATTTTTGATATGTATAGAAATGTTGGACAATAAAGGGACAGACAACCCAAGGCCTAATGCGCTGTTAAAGTTTAAATACTAGGTAACCAGGAAGTCAGGATACTCAGGGTGCTAGATATGTTACACCCAAAGTCCCAGACTATACCTGTGCTAGTAAACCCACTTGCATTAGAGAATCTAAATCAGACAGAGTTTTCAAAATCCTATAGAAATATTACCAGTGCACGAAAGGACATGTTAGTTCCCCTGAAAATTGCAGGTCTGATCAAGAATAGTATTCTATGGAAATAAAACTGATCTAGGAAGGGTGGACTGTTCACAAGCACTGATAATCATATCCTGCCCACAGCTGACTGTGAACAGCCCATAAAATGAAACTTGCATGCATTACAAAAATGAAACTGTTAAACATAAAATATAAGCCATATTGAATGAGAATATGGACATTTCTCACCTAGAAGAAGCCCTCAGGTTTCTGTTGTTCAGACAGCAACTGGGGTATTATGCAGAAAAGTTATTAATACCTATTTTCGCCCCAGGGTGGTCGCATTTGGGGTTGGGAACCTATTATGCCTGTGGCAAATAAGGCCCATAGTTGACTTTCTCAGTGTGCCACAGGAACATGTACTATAGCCTCTTTGATTCCAATGGTGTCCGCCCATCCTAATGAACACAGTCCTTTTGGAGGATTTGCCTTGTCCTAAGTATCTCCTAAAATGAAGAAAGTGGGGGTATTCATATTGATGCTTATGATAATTATGATCTCTGGTTACATATTGATTAAAATAATTATGTGTTTGGTTGATAAGGTTACCAAGGCCAAGGAGACAACCTATTTCAACTCTATACAGAAATAAGAAGTAATTGATGATGCTGAGTATGCTGTAATGAGACATCTGTCACCTCAACCCCCCATTTATGAAGAAATTATTTCCGCCTCAGAAACTTACCAAGACTCGGACACCCCCCACTGAGGTTTGCCCTCTGGGCCAGTGTTCCAAGCGTAAGGGGCTGCTCCCTTGGAGGGATCTGATAAGTGGATAGGTAGTTAGGGTGATCAGTAAATTCTCAAGAGGGGGGAAATGAGGTGGCAAAGATGGCTGCTTGTACAAAGATGGCTGCAAAAGTATTAATCTCTTGTCTCTCTCTTGATTTCTTTCATGTTTCATGAGCTTTCAAAAGCTAAAAATATATCTGATAAATTGAGATATTCTGCAACAATGAAAATTCCCAATCTCTCATAAAGAGGAACTATGTCTGGACATCTTGACCACAGAACAATTTATATCTGAATCAAAAGTCCCCGAAAAATTCCCTGATGAAAATCACAGACATCGCAATATAGACTTTTAACCCTATGCTTACTGTAATAAATTACTAATCCTGATTGGACAATAATATCTTAATACAACCTACTTTTCATACGTCATATGGTATATTTAAACTCCAACACGGAATAATAAATTAGATCATTTTGATTCAGCCATTTTAAAACTTATCTGATCTCTCTATATGTAGCTACATATTTCTGATTTGGTATCACTGACTAACAGGTAAAAGGTAATTTGTACCTGAAGGAAAAGTTTCCACGACAGTATAAATTAGCCTTTATAGCTTTTAGATCTGTTGTGGCTCCTACTACCACTGTTTAATGCAGACCTATTATGGTTGATTAAAAATCTGGTGTTGAAGTCAAATCTAAAAAAATAATTGTTGAAATGAATGAGATTGTGGGGCTTTTGCTGTATTTAAGCCCCCCATTTAAAGGACATTTAAAGGTATGTTTACATTTTATTTGCATTGGTACATGCCTCTCATGGCAGTACCCAACTCCCCTTGCCCTTAGTTTTACAATAAATTGCCTATTACCCTTAAAATATCCAGAATAGATTTTTCAAAATTTGCCAACCATTGACTTTGTGGGGGTTCAGATTCTAGCCCACAATTTTTGGACTTTCCAATGGCTACATGATTAGTCCACGAGCCAAAACCGAGCCAATTCTCTCATCAGTACGGTAGTCTTAGGTTCCTCCCCATCCCCAAAGTTCCTCCCACACTCCAAAGACATGCTGGTAGGTCAATTGGCTCCTGTCTAAATTGGTTCTAGTATGTATGAAAGTGAGTTTGAAAACTTGATTTTAAGCTCCTTGAGAGCAGGGAGTGTACAATACAGTTATGCTCAAAAGTTTGCATACCCTGGCAGAAATCGTGGCATTGATATTGAAAATAGGACTGATCATGCCAAAAAACTGTATTTTATTTAAGGATAGTGATCATATGAAGCCATTTATTATCACATCGTTTTTTGGTTCCCTTTTAAACCATAATAACATAAATCACCCAAATGGCCCTAATCAAAAGTTTGCATACGCTGAAATGTTTGGCCTTAGTAAAGACACACAGGTTAAAATGGCAATTAATTAAAAAAAATTAAAAAATTTGCCACATCTGTGGCTTTTTAAATTGCGATTAATGCCTTTGTACAAATAGTCACAGAGTTTGTTAGCTCTCATGTGGATGCACTGAGCAGGCTAGATACTGGGCTATGGGTAGCAGAAAATAACTGTCAAAAGACCTGCATAATAAGGTAAAGGAACTTTATTAAAGAGGAAGTAAACTGCCTTTTTTTTCTTTCCCTGCAAAGTAAATGCATAATGTGCTAGAATGCATCGCATTGCATTATGTGACACTTGTAAAAGAAGAAAGTGCGCTAGGTCTGTGATAAGCTGCTACCAGAAAAATAATGTGAAATGTAAAACTGGGTGGTGCGCTATATCAATGAATGTGAATGCATTAACTGTGCATGAAACTGAATGTGCAAATCAATATATAAACATATTAAGCAAATATAATGAAAACAAAGTCCCAAAGTTTTCTTGTTGAAAATCCAAATGAATATTCAGTGACTGATGTAAACAGATGGTGACAATTCAAAGGTAGCTTAGTGATTCCCTCCACCTGTGTGAATTCCTCCTTTTTAAAGTTTTTATCACATTTTTATCCATTAATTATAATGTATGTACACTAGCGGAAGTCAACAGGTGGCGACGATACATGGCGAGCAATCTTAACACTCCTTTGGAAGTTGAGAATAGATTGTCTCAGAAGCAGGCGCTACCCCAATAATATATATCCGCATTATGGAGAATATAGAATGATTAGATAAGTTCTAACCAATGGAAAGACGTGAGATACTTCCGGAGCTTCCATTGTTGACACCGGAAGTGACGCGGCTCCATTGAAAATAAAAGGACGGAAGTGACGGCGCGCGGGAACCTCCTATCTCTGAAGATAACCAATCGGTGGAAACGCGTTAGACAGGAGGCGTGCCGTCACGACGTCGCTCGGGATCCGAGCTGCAGCCGGACCCGGGCTCATTAGAATTTCCTCATCGCTCCTTTACATTTATTCGCTGTTTCAATCCACATACATGTAAGTGTATCTTTCCTTTAATAAATAAAGTTTTAAAGGTAATGCACTATAGCGGCTATTCTTTTACATGTAATTGTTGGATGATACGATCTTCCTGCTGAGTCTACCCAACGGTTGCTTGAACATCCTGAGAGACAGCCATTGCAGTCCAGGAAGTTGTGGCAAAGTGCTTTATTCATACCGATCTGGTAAGGGGCCAAGCAGGCTCATATGCATGCACGGTGGTGAGCACGGATCGTTGTGGGCTTGAGCACAATTATCGTGTGTTTATATTTGTATAGAGGAGCACTTACTTTCATCCGTCCGATAAGGAGGAATTCACACAGGTGGAGGGAATCACTAAGCTACCTTTGAATTGTCACCATCTGTTTACATCAGTCACTGAATATTCATTTGGATTTTCAACAAGAAAACTTTGGGACTTTGTTTTCATTATATTTGCTTAATATGTTTGTATATTGATTTGCACATTCAGTTTCATGCACAGTTAATGCATTCACATTCATTGATATAGCGCACCACCCAGTTTTACATTTCACATTATTTTTCTGGTAGCAGCTTATCACAGACCTAGCGCACTTTCTTCTTTTACATTCCATAATTATCCACTTTGAGTAGCAGCAGGTCATTATGGATATTTTTGAGTATCATAGCACACGCAAACTTCTAGTAGATGAAATTTTCACCAAAACTACCCAGGAGACCACAGATTTAAGAGGAATCTTTATGAGATTGAAAAATGTGATGATATCAGAATTACATGCCTCTTGGGACATAGCGTTTCTCGAGAAATATGTCCAAAAAAAAAAAAAAAATGGTCCCCAGGAGTCTAAGGTGGAACATACACCCAGACCAGGGAGACCAAGACCTCATTGAATGGTTTCAATTTTTCAATGCGGCAGGGATGGGCTTATTAAATTTCCTCATTGATAGGAAGAGGAAAAAAGTTTTAAAACTGAATAAAGAGATACTAGAGATAAAAGAGAAGTTATTACCTTCTATGCAAGAAGAAGCCTACAAGATATATAATAAGGAATTGAGGGAAATACTGGCTATGGAGGATGAAGAACAGAACCACCCAGTTTTACATTATGTGACACTTACCTGCAAGGAAGCCCACGTTGTCCCTGCTGCCAGCCACATCCATCTTCGCAAGTCTTTCCTCCGGGTCTGCAGACTCCAGTTGTATTACTGTCCGGAGCCACATTAGGTCAATCCCGCGCATGCGCACGGGATCCGCTGGTCACGACACAGGGCTCTGAAGAAACAGCATGGTAATCAGAGTGCATGCGCCGATTACGTCATCGGCTGCATGCAATTTTAATATCTCCTAAACCAGGGGTCTTCAAACTATGGCCCTCCAGTTGTTCAGGAACTTCAATTCCCATCATGCCTAGTCAGGGATCTCTTGATACCAAGCCAAGGTCAGGTAGGCCAAGACAGACTGCAGCCACAACTGCCAGAAGATTTGTTTGGGATACAAAAAAACCCCACAGGTAACCTCAGGAAAAATACAGGCTGCTCTGTTTAAAGACTGTGTGGTTGTTTCAAGGAGCACAATGCGACGATACTTGAACAAAAATTAGCTGTATGGTCGAGTTTCTAGAAAAAAGCATTTACTGTGCCAATGCCACAAGAAATCCTGGTTACATTCTGCCCGACAACACCGAGACACGCCTCACAGCTTCTGGCACACTGTAATCTGGAGTGGTGAGGCCAAAATAGAGCTTTATGGTTACAACCATAAGCGATATGTTTGGAGAGGGGTCAACAAGGCCTATAGCAGCAATAATACCATCCTCGCTGTGAAGCATGGTGGTGGCTCACTGATGTTTTGGGGGTGTGTGAGAGCTAAAGGCATGGGGAATCTTGTGAAAATTGATGGCAATATTTAATTATAATTTATTTGAATTTAGTTTAATACTGCTTAAAGCCTACGCTTATTCTGCTGGTCAATTTGTACACATAGCTCATTAAGTAGCCATGATAGGAAATTGCCACAATTTATACTTTAACTTTTTCCCAGTCGGGCCATAGGTTCCCAGTACAGATGTGCAGGTTTTAGGTTTGGTTTTGTAAAAAACTCATGGAGGTCTTTAATACAATGTTTCTTCAGTTTTCATCGACCCACGCATGTTGTAATGAGAAGCACAGCTTTGTTTATTATTGATGATCTAACAGAAGCATGCTAATGATTTCACCTGCAGTTCTGTGAAGGGATCTGGAAATTATAAATGGTTGTCAGCCACCAAATTCTACTCAAATATTTTCTTATGAATATGGACCATATTTGGCAGAACAGATATGTTAGCAGCTGGCATTTAAATTACACTTTAGCACAAATACTAAATCTCCAGGTTAGAAGAGTATAGAAATGCCCCTTTTCCTCATTAAAGCAGAAATACATATATGAGATCTCTTTTACCTGCCTAATAATTTGTATTTCTATCCATCTAGTTCTAAGAATTACATACACTATATTACCAAAAGTATTGGGATGCCTGCCTTTAAAGGCACATGAACTTTAATGGCATCCCAGTCTTCGTCCGTAGGGTTCAATATTGAGTTGGCCCACCCTTTTCAACTCTTCTGAGAATGCTGTCCACAAGGTTTAGGAGTGTGTCTAAGGGAATGTTTGACCATTCTTCGAGAAGCGCATTTGTGAGGTCAGGAAATTATGTTGGAGAGAAGGTCTGGCTCACAGTCTGTGCTCTAATTCATCCCAAAGGTGTTCTATCAGGTTGAGGTCAGAACTCTGTGCAGGCCAGTCAAGTTCCTCCACCCCAAACTCACTCATCCATGTCTTTATGGACCTTCCTTTGTGCACTGGAGCGCAGTCATGTTGAAACAGGAAGGGCCAACCCCAAACTGTTCCCACAAAGTTGGGAGCATGAAATTGTCCAAAATGTCTTGGTATGCTGACGCCTTAAGAGTTCCCTTTACTGGAACTAAGGGGCCAACCCAACCCCTGAAAAACAACCCCACACCATAACTCCCCCTCCACCTAATGATTTGGACCAGTGCACAAAGCAAGATCCATAAAGACAAGAATGAGCGAGTTTGGGATGGAGGAACTTGACTGGCCTGTACAGAGTCCTGACTCCTGACCTCAACCCGATAGAACACCTTTGGGATGAATTAGAGCAGAGACTGCGAGCCAGGCCTTCTCGTCCAAATCAGTGGCTGACGTCACAAATGTACTTCTGGAAGAATGGTCAAACATTCCCACAGGCACACTCCTAATCCTCGTGGACAGCCTTCCAAAAAGAGTTGAAGCTGTTATAGCTGCAAAGGGTGGGCCAACTCAATTGAACCCTACGGACCAAGACTGGGATGCCTTAAATGTTCATGTGCGTGTAAAGGCAGGTGTCCCAATACTTTTGGTAGTATAGTGTAGTTCTGCCACACAGCTTAGTCCTGAGCGGGTTTTCTCTGCAAAGCGAAGCAGCGCACCAATGATCTCATCTCACTGTCATACTGGTCTCTTCACTATCAGCATGTTCCTTGTTTGCACATTAGCACTGGAACACAACAATTTGGTTCTTTTTGCTGCTTCTTCCTCTCCCAGTCTGAGAGCTCCAAGTCTAATTCAGGTACTTACAATGCTTGCTTATTAAAAATAATATTAATAATATGGTGTATTAATAAATACAGAGTTGAGCTTTAAGAATCTCTATCAAAATTGATACAAGTAACAGATTTTAGAGGTTCTTTATCAAAAAAAATCTGAATATGACTCCTCAGGCTTTTGTCACTGGTGCCAACAGTACTTTATGTCTGCAAAAGCATTTGCAATGAAAATTGCTTAATCTGTTTCTGAACATTTTATTAACTGATTTATAATTTCAAATTAATTTGATATTGACACATGTTTGCACACATAAACCTGCCAATAACCTGAATTTTAAACAGTTTTTTTTAATACTTTTTAAATACTGTTATTTACTTAAAAGTCAAGCCTTCACATCATATAAATATACATTTTTTTCAAACCATTGTTATAACTAATTTACCTTTTCAGCGTAAGACTTGTAATAGCGCATTATTAGAATCTGATTTCCATCTGTCAGTGATTTGAATCTCCCTAATTATTTACCCTTCAGTAACGATACTATCAAATGAAATACAAAGAATGCAATATTTTCTAGCTAAATGTTTTGCTGCAAAATCCTCCTCTTACAGCTACCAAATTGTGTACATGATTACAGTGAACTATACAGTACAGGAATATTAATGCACCAGAACCTGCTACATCTGGTACAGAGAGACTATTATGAGCTCAGTCATTTTTCATACTACTCTTGTATATGCTTTCTAACAGGTTCAAATAAGCTTAGCAATTGTTGTCCATTGATTGATTTGATGGACATAAGGTCACAATTATTTCCGCAAGATCGTTTTTTTAGGGGATGTGCCAACATTTTCGTAGGCCTATATTTACTCTTGAAATGGTTTGATAATGATTTATAAATCTTGCTCTTACTCAAATATGCACATCAGTGTTGGTTTTAATGCAAAGAGACTAAAAAGTAAAACTACAGACTTAAATACACTTGGCACATCATCCATGATTCAATTCTTCCTATGATTATTTTCTTCACCTACTAACTATGGTATGCTCCCTTTACCTTCTCTTTTCCCCTAACTGTAACAGTTTCATTATGTGTACTGCACTCTTGTCCCTGCATTCCCTGCTGCTTATCCAAAATATGGTCCCACTGATGCTCTGTAATGCACTCAATCACAAAGGCCTCCTCGTTATCTGTATTATCCCTCCTCTGCTCTCCCACTTCTGCCACATCTGCTTTCCAAAACTCAATAAATAAAAAATCTCAAAGGGCACTATAACCCTAAGCATACCTAGACTCAAAATAGGGGGGGTGCACTAGTGCGACACTAAAAAAAAAATTAAAATTAGCACAAAATGATAAATATCATAAAAAGAAAGTGTATTTGTTCCTGGAAAAAAGCCCATATAAAAACACCGTGGCATGAAGTACACATTATGGCAACGTCAGCAGTCTCTCTTCCAAGCAGGAGCTGAGGAGGCTTCCACCAGCAAACCATGTACAACCTATAAGTGAAAATAGAAAAGAGGAAAATGCAGATACCTAAGTGTAGCATTTAACCTCCTCCCACCTCCCCCCAAGATCTGTGACACTTCTGTGTGTAAGGATGATTTTACACACAGAGCTGTCACAGATCCCCCACAAACAGTACACCAAGTACCACTGTCACCCCTGTTCCCATACACATCTCCCAGTCCCCATCACATCTGTACCAGTGCACAAAACATCTGTCAGTCCCCCATCACATCTGTACCAGTGCACAAAACATCTGTCAGACCCCCATACCATCTGTACCAGTGCACAAAACATCTGTCAGTCCCCCATCACATCTGCACCAGTGCACAAAACATCTGTCAGTCCCCCATCACATCTGTACCAGTGCACACAACATCGATCAGTCCCCCATCACATCTGTACCAGTGCACAAAACATCTGTCAGTCCCCCATCACATCTGTACCAGTGCACACAACATCTGTCAGTCCCCAATCACACCTGTACCAGTGCAAAAAACATCTGTCAGTCCCCCATCACATGTGTACCAGTGCACAAAACATCTGTCAGTTCCTCATCACATCTGTACCAGTGCACAACCCATCTGTCAGTCCCCCATCACATCTGTACCAGTGCACAAAACATCTGTCAGTCCCCCATCACATCTGTACCAGTGCACAAAACATCTGTCAGTCCCCCATCACATCTGTACCAGTGCACAAAACATCTGTCAGTGTCAGCTGGTGGCTGATTAAACATCTGTTTGTGTACCAGTGTCCCACAAATAGATAAATAAAACATTTAAAGTGCCCCCATGCTCGTGTGTAAAGGCGAACGCACACGTTGCTCCCATACGCATACGTAAACAGCAATAATACTACACATGTGAGGTATCGCTGCGAACATCAGAGTGAAAGCAATAATTCTATCACTAGACCACCTGTGTAACTTTCAAATGGTAACCAATAAATGCTTAAAAAAGCATTGCCTATGGAGATTTTAAAATACCAAAGTTTGGGCCATTTCACTTGCGCGCTCAATTTTAAAGTGTGATATGTTTGATATCTATTTACCCAGCCCAATGCCATATTTTCTGTTTTACCAAAAATGTGGGTATTATATTGTCTCTGTGTGCATTGAAATTTATTCAAATGTATTTATGCATTAGTGTGTAAGATTGCGTTCTAAAAAACTGCTGCTCTAATACCATGTGTCAGAAGAAGGCCTGGTTTTAAAGTGGATTGTGGCTGAAGGTGCTATTTGGATGTTGCACTTATCTATATGGCCAGGCTGTGAAAAAGTCTCCCACGTGTGGTATCGCCATACTCAGGAGGAGTAGAAGAATGTTTTTTGGGGTGTAGTTGCAAGTATGGAAATGCCATATGTGAGAAATAACTTGTTAATATGACATTTTTGTGAAAAAAAAAATAATAATAATAATTTCTTAATTTTGCAAATAATTGTGGAAAAAAATAACAACTTCAAAAAACTTGCCATGCCTCTTACCTTTCACTCTAGACTGTCTACTTTCCAAAAGGGGGTAATGAGGGGGGGGGGTTATTTATACTATCTTGACATGTTAGGGCCTCAAGAAATGAGATAGGCCGTCAGTACATCAGGTGTGATAAATTTTCAGTGATTGGTACCATAGCTTCTAGACTCTATAACTTTCACACAGACCAGATATTATACCCTTATTTGGGTTATTTTTACCAAAGAAATGTAGCAGTATAAATTTTGGTCAAAATGTATGAAGAGAAATTACCTATTTGCAAAATTGTATAACAGAAACAAAGAAATACGCATTTTTTTTTCCAAAATGTTTGGTCTTTTTTTATTTGTAGCATAAAAAATAAAAACCCCACTGGTGAATAAATACCACCAAAAGAAAGCTTTATTTGTGTGAAAAAATGATTAAAATTTAAGTTTTGGGTATAGTGTTGCATGACTGCGTAATTGTCATTCAAATTGTAACAGCGCTGATGTCAGGTCACCTGTGGCCAGGTGACAACTGCACCCTGTTGGAGGCAGGGGCGCAGCGCAAGGTAGTGAACACGATAGCAGACTGCTGCGGATGGACCGGAACGTGAACCCAAGATTCCCCAGGGCGCGGAGTCTAAGACCCAGCAGGTGTTCACCAGAGCCTCTAGTGGTGAGGATGGACTTGGCTGCAGCTGGGCCCAGGTCGGGGCCCCTGGGGTCCCCCAGGTCACACTCCGTAGGGAGAGAAGGGAAGCAGCCACTCAGGACACACGGAATGGAGAAGGGTAAGCCGAGGTCGGGGTAACAGGCAGACAAGGTAACCAAGGGACAGACCAAAGGTCAGGGTAACAGGCAAACAGGAATAGTCAGAGACAAGCCAAAGTCGGTACACAGAAAAGTAGATCAAGCACACGGCAAACAGGAAACTGGAACCAAACACTGTTGAACAGCAAAGCAGACCTGCAGTGCACTGGTTAATATAGACTTCCTGTGATGACCTGGGCGGGGCAGGAACAGGAAGTAGAGGTGATAAAAAGGAACCAGAAATGCAGTCTGGCCTCTAATACAGACATGAAGGGACAGGTAAGCTTGCCCACCTTATTGCAAGTCCATGACAGTTGAAAGCTGAAAATTGGCCTGGGAAGGAAGGGGGTCACAGTGCCCAGTATTGAGGTGGGTAAAAAAAAATGTAAAGAAATGAAAAACAATAAAAATTCACTTATACTGTATGTAAAATGTATTAAAAAGCATATCCATAAGTTTCCAGCAAGTGGCAGCCTTCTGGTGGATCAATGGTGAGCAAGCCTGGAACCAGGAAGTCAACCAAAGGAACACCAGGAAGAACTAATATGAGCAGAAAACTGTATGGGGG
Organism: Pelophylax lessonae; assembly: GCF_965119305.1. NCBI lineage: Eukaryota > Metazoa > Chordata > Amphibia > Anura > Ranidae > Pelophylax > Pelophylax lessonae. The sequence goes on along the minus strand of NC_138768.1, from coordinate 298,378,665 downwards.
AGATTAACTAAAACTGGAGCACTCCGAGTCTGGTGCAACTATGCATGGTAGCCAATTAGCTTCTAACTTCAGCATGCTCAATTAAGCTTTGACAAGAAAACTTGGAAGCAGATTGGTTTCTCTGCAAAGCTGCGCCAGATTTTGCATGCTCCATTTTAAGTAAATCTCCTATGTGTATATTACATTGATGATAACCACTGTGGTCAGCAAGGAATTGTTACAGGCTGACCAGATTGCAGTGATGATGTCATACGTGATGTAAATAGGCATGGCTACACATTTTTTTAGTTGGGCACCCGGACAAATTTCAGTTGTCAATTTCAGGTGCTAACATTGACAAATCTACCCTGAGGTTTGAGAGAACATAAACGAGTAACGGTGTACACTTTTCAGTTTAATCATGTATATAGAAAAATGGAGCCATGTGGGTGTTCCTATTGTTTTTATTTATCCTGACTGATAAGGAATTAATCATACAGGCTGAAACACATTTGATTGTTTTCAAAAGGCTAGTAACAGATAGGACACATCAAATATGTTTCTCCAGTCAATGTACACCAAGCCAAAAACAAAAACGGTCAGCTGAAAAACATTATTAATTACAATTGTAATCTTAATGACACTGAGCAAATATATGGGTTAGTATCCAGGATCACCCTTAAACTTAAATTAACTAAAATAAATAAATGACACCACACCTTTCTTTTTGTTGGAATAAAAATTCTTTAGGCCGCGGCCATTTATTATTTGCAATAAAACATAAATAAATAAATATTTTAAAATACAACAATATCTGAAATACTGTAAGCCACCCGATCACCAAGATCCGGGTGCCATTAAAATGACACATCATCAAAACTTTATCCATAAGACAGGAGGGAATTAAGTCCCTCCTGTCAACCCCCACACCGCGGCCTTTTCAATACAAGTGCCTAAGTTGGTATTGAAAATATCCAAGCCGATTTCTGAAAGGTGGGTGTCATCTGACCTGTATAAACTATTCACCCAACCCTCTAATTCTAGGTGACGGAAAGAAAAGAAACCCATCTGAGGTAAAAACTTCTCAACTGCTTTATTAATGCGCTTTCTTATTTTCTCAAGTGGTTTAAGGTGTTTGAACTTATGCCATGCTAGTCTCGGGACAATTTCGGAAAAAACCACCAAAATGCTGGGGAAGTGCAACTTTATTAACTGAAAGTCATCCCTGATCCTAAAGATCAAGTCCAAAGTCCTATCCTTACCTATGTCGTTGCCCCCGAGATGGACGATGAGTACATCCGGGGGGCAATTAAACTGTAACAACCTAAAAATTGCGAAACGAAACTCGGACCATTTCATCCCTCTTTTGCTAAACCATAATACTTTAAATTTTTTGAGATCCAGACCCAGGTTCTCCTTGTAAGATCTGCTTTCAGCTCTCAGTCTTGCCCAGTGTACAAAGGAATGCCCCAGGATCCAAATCACCCGCTGTTGACCTAAAAAGATTATGAAAACGGATTAGGACGAATGTAAGATATGTAAGCATTCGATTTCCACCTACCTATACCTTTAAGCACCTCACCTTTCAAACCTAATCTAGCCGCCTCAGTGGCAGCCCCTATCCTAAACGAATGGGATGACAACTTTTCCTGCTCTAAACCCAGCTTGTGCAAACATTTATTAAACACACTGTTGAACTGGTATCTGGACAATGGTTTACCAGACATATGTACAAAGAATAGCTTACTATCCCTCGGCCTGACCCGTTGAAACCTTTTTAGCAGTAATACAGGGCAAACTTTGGAGCCTAAAAAACTGTTTAAATTAACCCATTTGCCTACACCCAGTTGGTCCGTTTTAGAATAACGGATAAAGAGATGTGCTTTGTGATCCGAAACAATCAGGTCGGAAGCAAACAGACCAGCATCTTTAAATCTACCATCTGGGATCAATTCGGAGATACGCAGAGCTGCAAAAAACATTAGACTAAATGCAGCCTGAAACAAAACTGCCTCAAATTCCGAATAACAGACAACATTGCAAACGGAACAAAGCTGTTCCAGCAGCTCCAAAGTAACCGGCTTTCTAAGGTCCTTACCTCGGTTACTTTTCCTGTAACCCTTGAGAGCTTGCTTAACTGAAAAATAAGACGTGCATGGTGGCAGGTCCCTAAGTCTGTTAAAAAATGATATCCCCGCCAATATTCTATTGGCGTGTGACCAAGACATCCGTTTCAGGAAAAGAGAATTAAGAAATAGTAAAACTGAATTTTCCGAAATTTGACTTGGCTCCAAATCACGTTCGTGCAGAAAAGACACCCACATGACCCAAGCCGACTTATATCCAGCTAGGGTGGATGGGGCCAAAGACTTGTCAATATTATTGTTGATAAGCTCTAGACCAGGTCCCATAAATGTTGTGGGTAAGGAAAGCCCGAACGATCCGCCTCTGGGTAAATGCTGAAAAACTTCTCTACCTGCAGGCGAGACAGAGAATCTGCCATGGAGTTGTCCTTACCAGGGATGTACTTTGCTTTTAACCAAATATTCAGTTGCAAACATTTGAAAACTAGAAATCGCAGCAATTTTATTACCGGCAAAGATTTTGCTGACAGACAATTGATGGCGAACATGATGCCTTTATTGTCTGTGCTAATTAACAAACGCTTATTCCTATAATGATGACCCCATATCTCAAGCGCCACCAAAATAGGAAAGAGCTCAATCAGCACACTGTTCCTCGTGTAACCCATGGAAATCCATCTCCTGCACCAGTTATCCGCACACCAGTGGGACCTCCAGATTGCCGCGAATCCCACGGAACCCGCCGAATCCGTATATAAGCAAAAATCGGAATCTAGAATAAAATCTTCTTGCCAGATTGATTTACCGTTGAATCCTATTAAAAATTGTGTCCACACTAACATGTCTTCACGTATTTCGTGAGACAACCTGACGTGCGCTGACGGCGATTTTAGTCCTGAAATTGCAAGATACAGTTTTCTAGAAAAAAGTTTACCTAAAGGAATGATTCTAGAGGCGAAAGCCAATTAACCTAATAACGATTGCATTTCCTTTAGGCAAACCTTGCGTTTGCGGATCACTGTCAGGAGTAGTCTAGTTAGTTTTGTGACCTTTTCTTCTGGGAGACTGAATTCCATTAAAACTGAATCTATCGTTATCCCTAAAAATTCAATTCGAGTGGATGGCAAAGATGTCTTTTCCTGAGCCAAGGGGACCCCAAAACCTCTGCAAATGTCTTGAAAAGTGTTCAGCAGAAACAGACAGTCCTGTGACCCACTTGAGCCCAGGAAAAGAAAATCGTCCAAATAGTGAATACTGTTCCTCAAACCTGACTTCTGGTCAACCACCCATTCTAAAAATGACGAAAAACACTCGAAATAAAAGCAGGACAGAGAGCACCCCATTGGTAAACATCTGTCAAAGTAAAATAAATTCTCAAAGAAAAAACCTAAAGAGTTGAAACATTTCGGGTGAACTGGTAAAAGCCGGAAAGCTGACTTGATATCGGCTTTAGCCATCAAAACTCCTTTACCTAAACGCCTAAGCTTAACTAACGCATCTTCAAATGAAGAGTACTGAACCGTTGCCCATTCATCCTCTATTTGATCATTCAACGATCCTCCCTGCGGATAGGACAGGTGATGAATGAGCCTATAAGAATTAGGCTCCTTTTTCTGCACTATCCCCAGGGGGGAGAGCCGAAAATTCTCAAAAGGAGGAGAGGTAAATGGGCCCATAAATCTACCCAAACTGATTTCTTTGTTAATTTTGTCTAAGACTACTTCTTTTAAACCACTAACCGATTTTAGATTCTTCACAAAAGTACACCCTTGACCTTCGAAGGAGGGGAGCGAAAAACCTTCACTGAAACCCTCAAACAACAGGTCAGCCTTCAACTTGTCTGGGTACCGTTGAAGCCAGGTTAACATGCTTCTAAGATTCACTGAGGATGAAGCTTTTGGGAATACCGGCAGCTGATTGATTTGCTGTCTGCATCCTCTTGAAGCATTTGGCGATTGGATGCGCCCCCGAACAGAAGGCGCATTCATGTTTGCAACGACATGAGCCAGGCCATCGGCATTGCGACTCGTTAAAGTTAAAACAAACTCCTTTTTTAAAGCTAGTGGACGTTTGTTGAGATTGTTGTGTGTAATTTGATCTAGCAAGAAATGGCTTCTGGGGAAGGAAAAGGTCCAGCCACAGACTAACATCCTTAACGCCCCACTTAAGATTGGGTTGTACAGCTAACTTCTGTCTAAAAGCTACGTCATAGCTGTACCACGCTGTTCCACCAAAGTGTTTATAGGCTTCTAGGATGATGTCCATATGTTGGAACAGCCCCAAGCTCTTGTTGGGAAATCTCTCGCAAACAACTGCAGAGTAAATAAAAAATGCTTGAAGCCAGTTGTTAAAAGACTTTGTAACTGGCCGTTTCCTATCCTCTTCTTCCTTCTTATCTGTCTTGGAGAAGAACTCCTTGGAAGATGGCAATAAGGAAAGGATATCAATAAAGGCTCCTTGCCAAATTTTATCTTTCATGGATTCCGATAAATGAAAGCCTAGGGACGAGACTTCACATGTTAATGGTTCCTTTAGGGCCACCTCAGGCAAATTTTGCTCCCGAGCCAACCTAAAAGAGTTGACATTTCTTTCACTATTTGTGGTGCATTGGCCAGGGACCGAACCTGGGTGTGATTCCCTATTCATGTCTTCTCTAACCTCGCCACAAGGTGGCAACCATACTTCACTAGCATTGTGGCTAAGCCTTTGATCATCTCTTTCCATTAGGGATCTGAAGTCAGAGAAGAATTTACCAAATAAACTAAACATGTCATCTTTAACCGGCCTTCTGCCAGACTCACCGCTTAGAAAATCAGAGTCCCTGGCGTTGCCGCATCCTTACTGTCGCTCCGCTCCACCTGTGGGAAAAAAGATCTGCCTCTGTGCAGACAGGTTACCGCTTCTCTCACCTGTCACCCTGTCGGGCTGACTTGGGGATGAGTGTCCTCTGTCCTCTTCGGCCGCTTGCGTCCCCGCCGGCCGTCCTGCTGCTGCCGCTGCCTCCGCTCTTGAAGCCGCCGATGCTGCTGCCTTTGCCGCTGTCGCCGACCCGCTACTCTCCTGCCGACTCGCTGACCGCTGCTCCTTCTGCTGCCCGGGGTTCCTGTGGGGAGAAGAAGGGGGAGAAAATCTGCGCCGGGGCGTCCTCTTCCGTTTCCCGGAGACCGCGTCACAACCGGAGGTGACGGAACTTCCGCGGCTGCGCATTGACGAATGCGACCGCTCCTCCTCATCCGGCTCCGGTGACGCCATCACTCCTCCGCCGGACTCCGCCATGCTCTGGAGACAACTCCCGGCCTCCGCCGCTCCGCTGCCGATGGGTCTTCTCGCCCCGACATCTGCTGGCTGGCCGACCGATTCTTCCAACGGCAGGTCCAGGCACCGACGGATCCAATCCTCGCCTCCAGCGCCGCCGGCCCTCTCCATGAGACGTCTCATCAGGCTCATCTTCGGATCACGGTGAGAGTCTTCAGCCTTCACTGCACAACAGCTAAGTAACTTCTCAAGTTGATAGCTGCACACACGAGACTTGAACCCGTCGACCTGTCTTCCGAGAAGCCGGGGAAGCCCGCTGAGGGAAGCTGAAGTTCTCTTCTTGGTCTTCACAGTGATGACTGAATGAAAAAGGCGGCAGCGAGCCCCTTAAATAGCCCAATACTGAGCCAGAATCAACTGGTTTATAGCTCTAGACCTACTAATTTGAGCGGGAAGATGACTGTTCCACAAAATCTCCCCAGATACAGGGCTAAGATTTGGGCGGGAAAACCCCGCAGTTCAAAAAACTCCCTAGCTACAGCCCTATAATGAGCGGGAAAATGGACACAGGAGGGCCAGGTCAAAAGTTCATATGACCTCAGTAACCCAGGCCCACCTCAGCCTAACCTAGCACCTACTAATGTTTCTCAATAGGCCTAACTTAATTTGTATATTAACTGCCCTGTTAACTAACCCATGGGGAAAATAAAGGCATAAAATATGCCCATTTTCCTTACATTTATAGCAAATTGCAATTGAAAGAGGAATCACATGAATTAAAAAAAAAAAAACAAACAATATTCGGGTGTATGTGACAAGCTTAAGAAAGGCATTTTTAACAGAAGAGCATCATCCGAAGCTGTCCTAAAGAGTTATTTTGAAGTTCTAGAGAAACCTGTGCCCACATATCCTAGTTATAGTTAATAGAAGAACTGGTGCATGTAACAAAACTATTTTAATTAATGGATTTGGTGAAGGCTGAAAGTTTCTATCATGTATATGTTTCCCCTTGGCGTGTATATCAGAATGTGATGCCTCAGTAAGCTCAGAAAACATTTATGAAGAGAACTTTCTAGGGCTGAAAACCCACAGAATGAGAAATCCCTTTAGCTGCTGACTTCACTATATCCTTAGCAATACAGGTAATCCACAGTATTACTGACCTGGCCCACGCTAGCACAGCACAGAGATTTCCACTGTGAACAATAGAGAGGCTGGCATTAGTATAATTGTATTAAACTGCACACATACTCAATGCCTCTATCACTTGGAGGCTTGTCTATCTCAGCTGCCTTAAAGAGAGGAGCATATGGTGTGTCATTACCAAGGCCCGGGGCCTAGCAGAAAATAAAGCTTAACACTAAGAAAGACAAACAGATGTATTTGAAGGTTCCTGGCTCATTAGAGGGAATGCTTTATCTAAGAAGGAATTTGTTTAGATTTGTTTTTATTCGGTCTCCAGGCTTCTGAAAGGAAGGCAATTTGTTGCTGTAATAAAGCCTGTAACCCACTAGACATCAGAGAGGCCTGCACTCAACACTTGTTTAGATGGTGCCAGAGTATTAAAACAGACTTAACTGAAGGATTCGTCAACCTCGGTCCTCCAACCTTTAGATAAAGACACGGGCTGCGTGACATGGGTTTTTGAAGGCCACCACAGCCATTTTATTTACCAAATAAAATAAAAACATCACATTAGCATAACAATAAACCATAAAACAATTTCAACAATGCAACCAGAAGGGGGTCTTTGGGTTTCCTTAAAGGCACATTTTATAATTAGAATTACCCATGTCCTCAGCTGCGTCCCAACTGGCTTAAAGACATCAAGAACTCACATTTTTACATTCCCCCACCCAGTTTTATAATAATACCAATAATCAATGACTCCCCAAAGACTCCGTGACCTGCCAAGCTGCTGTGACAAATATTTTTTTTTTTTTTGTATATATGTTCACAACTAAATAATACCTCACCACAACTCTGGACACAGCATGAACCATAAATACAGGGCAGGAGGGTGGGGAGGTTTCTGATTTGCCTGAACTTTACAGAATGAATACTCAGCATTCCTTGAACAAACCTCCTTTGCAGCTTCACCCTGCCCATCTGACCTTCAGCTGCATCCCAACCAGTTTAAAGACATTAAGAACTCACACATTGTTACATCCCCCCCCCCCCCCCCCAGTTTTATAATAATACCAATAATCAATGACTCCCCAAAGGCCCCGGGACCTGCCAAGCTCCTGTGACAAATTATTATCTTTTTTTAATATATGTTTGCAACTACATAATACCTCCCCACAACCCTTGACACAGCATGAACCATAAATACAGAGCAGGAGGGTGGGGAGATTTTCTCTTTGCCTGAACTTTTAGGAATGAATACTCAGCATCCCTTGAACAAACCACCCTTGTAGCTCCACCCTGCGCACCTGACCTTCAGCCTCAGGGAAGACCTATGCTCCTTCCACACTGATCTAACATTGTTTTGGCCCTTTTCTTACCTGTTCTTCCCTTTAGTCATGCTGACCCACTGTCTATTTTCTCTTCCCTGGGTCTCACTATACATGTGCAATATTGTTTAGCTCACAGTATGTAACATAATGAAAAGCTTCTGTTGTCTTTGCCTGCAACTACCATTAAAAAAAATCCTTATACCAATATCAGTGATAAGTTAGAAACAACTGCACGACTTCCGGTTTCCGGCGCCGAATGCAGTAGTCGCCATCCACGCCGGCTCCTGCGATCGGACAATAAAACGGCTTAAATACCGGCTAACCCACTTCCCTCGGGCCCCCCACAGCTCCGTACACCCCAGGGCGATCCCCCGGTGCCTTCCAATACCCGGCATGGATACATTTCTGGAGAAAGGCGGCCCGCGCAATCCGCCGGGTCCGCCGCAAATCGAGGCCCCGGTCTCGGCCTTCCCGCATGGACACGGCTGCTTCTGCGGCTCCCACGGTGCCCACCCTGGGTGACCCCCAGTCGGATCGTATAGCGCAGACTGTGGTGGCACTGCTGTCCCCCACCATAATAGCGGCTGTGCAAACGGCAGTGGCGGCGGGCATGCAGGACTTTAAAAAGCAGCTCACCGAACATACACACAGGCTGCAAGAAGTGGAACAGCGTGTGGCAAGTGTGGAGGAGGAAATATACAGCTCTCATGGATTTGAGCAGGCACAGGAAAAGACAAATCAATTCTTGCTCCAAAAAGTGGACGATTTGGAAAACAGAGCGCGAAGGAGTAACCTCCGCTTTATTGGGATACCAGAGACTGTGCCACCCTCTGCGATCCCTGACCTGTGCTCCAAGAGGATTCCGGAGGCTCTGGGACTGAAAGGAATCTGTGTGGTCGAACGCGCCCACCGTATGGGGATACACTCTTCAGAACGTTCCTCCCCGCGCCCGATCATAGCCAAGTACCTGAACTACGCCGATAAATCGGCGATCCTCCAGAAATTCAGGCAATCCAAATCTTTCCAGATTGACGATACAAAAGTCCTGATTTTTGCAGACTACTCCATTGAGGTGGCCAAGAGACGAAAGGCTTTCCAGGCAGTATGCTCACAACTGCACCAATCCCAGATCAAATTCACGTTGGCATACCCAGCTATCCTTAGGCTACAGGCACCTTCAGGTGAACAACTGTCATTCCAGGACCCCTCGGAGGCGGAAGGCTTTATACGATCACTCCGTACGGATGGGTCTGACCCCATGCACAACAAGTCGTCCTCGGCCCAGCGCTCCCTGATCCCAAGGAGCCCGCGTAAAGAATCTCCCAAACGGCAAAAATATTCTGAGGCAGTTAGCGGAGGGCGATTTCTTCCACATCGCTGACTCGCCATGGACCGCCACTTGTAATTCTTACCTCCTCCTAGGAGACCCTGTGGACACGTAATGTATCTTCTCTTCCACGTTGCTGTTGCGTATTTCAGATTGCCACCGGAAAGTTGCGGGCATTGGAGGTAGCTACCTCTGACCCGTTTTTTCTCTGCATTGTTATGTTTAGTTTTTTCTGTGCTATACACTTGGGTTATAATCCTATAAACTTTCTTGTTACGGCTGATGAGTTATAATACTGTTATATGCTGTCACTGTGGAGGACCCGGGCGCTCCCCTCGACTATTGCGAATAGGGGTTCAGGGTTACCCCCCTCTATTTATTTTTCCCTCTTTTTTTTAATATAGAGGTGATTTGGGTTGGTTTTGTCCACAGACCTGCTGACGTCCGTACCAAGGGACTTGTCGCCTTACACAGTTACAGCATTCGGAAAAAAGTGAAGTCCATGATGTATTTTTTTCCAGATGCCTTTCTGTATTTCGTTTTCCTCCCCCTGATCTCTTCACCCATGTCTGTCCCCCCCAATTCCCCTTCAGCCTCCTCGGTTCCACGGTTGAAATCAGCTCCCCTGGGGTATCTGTGTTCAATGAGTGTTAGACGCATGTCCATAACATATTTGGTAGTATACGCACCCATTCCTGCCGTCTACATCTATAAGCGGATGTATTGTCATGCTCCATACCATCATCTATCAGACCCTCCATGAGGATTTTGTCATGGAATGTCAGGGGCTTACGGTCCCCAATTAAAAGGATGAAGGTATTGAGACATCTCAAGAGGCTCAAAGCAGACATAGCATTACTACAGGAGTCCCATTTGTCCTCAGAGGACTTTTTCCGGATGAAAAAGCTGTGGGTGGGCACGGTTGTGGGATCGGCGGCTCTGGGCAGGAAGGCCGGAGTCCTGATCCTGATCCACAAGCGTCTTTCCTGTAATATCATTTCCCTCTCCACCGACACTAGCGGTAGATTTGTCTCAGCGCATATGAAGATCAATGACAGCGAAATACTACTGACAAATGTTTATGCTCCCAACACCCCGGACCAGTCCTTTTATAAAGAACTGTCCTCTCACTTGCTTACCTACCCTCAGGTCCCACACGTCATAGGCGGTGATTTCAACTCCCTTATGGACCCCCTACTGGATAAGTCTCGGTCCAAACCTAGAACAAATAATTCTGATGTGTCCACCTCTAGTCCTCTAGCTCAGTTAGTAGAATCCCTCCACCTCACAGATGTGTGGCGACTACAACACCCTGCCGACAGGGAATATACCTTTTATTCGCACCCTCACAATGTGTTTACTAGGATAGACTATTTCTTTGTCTCGGCCAATGCCCTAAGGAGAATTGAGGACCCAGAGATCCATGAAATTGTAATTTCTGACCATGCCCCTGTATCCTTGATCTTAGACCCCCCCGGCAAGCAGGCGGATACTAGTTTGTGGAGATTCCCGGGGTATTTGAGCAACGATGCGGACTTTCAGACCTACCTAGCTGGGGCATGGGCGGAGTACTTGGAGGCAAATGCCCTGCACACCTCTCAACCCAATTTGTTTTGGGAGGCGGGCAAGGCTTTTCTGCGTGGCAAAATTATATCATACGCCTCGGCATATCGGAAAAACGCATCCAAAAGCTACCTTCAGGCCAGTGAACGTCTCCGCCTGGCTCAACGACAGCTGTTGTCCGCGGACTCTCCCGCTAACCGACAAGAGTGGTCCCTAGCCAAGCAGGCCTTTGACACTTGGGCGGACAAGTTGGAAGGTATTAAAAGTGCACGCTTCTCTGCCACGCTACATAAATTTGGGAACAAGGCAGGTAAATTACTGGCGAGGTTGTGTGGGGCGCCCTACACTCCTACACACATTGCTTCACTCCGAACCCCATCGGCAAAAACTGTGTCTACCCCTTCCGACGTTAAACGGACAATGAGAGACTTCTATGCATCCCTGTACTCTCCAGACCCCTTCGACATTGAACAGGCGCGTTTCTTCCTGGACAATGTCTCCCTACCTAACCTTTCTCCTACGCAACTAGATGCCTTGAATGCACCGGTGTCTCTCGAGGAGATCCAGGACATTGTAAAACAACTCGCTCCCAATAAAGCCCCGGGCCCGGATGGCCTCACAGGCAAATTCTACAAGACCGCTTGGGAGACCATAGGACCTACTCTGCTGGAGGTATATTCGGCCATCTGGTTGGGTGGCTCGTATCCCCCCACGGGCAGCCAGGCCATAATCAAGCTGCTGGCAAAGAAAGGGAAAGACGCCCTGGAACCCGGTTCCTACAGGCCGATTTCCCTGTTAAATTTGGACGTGAAGATTCTATCCAAACTTCTAGCATCCCGACTTGCCCTGATTATGCCATCCCTGATTCACCCGGCTCAATCCGGCTTTACCAAGGGGCGGTCAGCGGCCTCAAATCTCCGAAAGGTGCTTCTGGCCTTGGACCAGGCCAGGGTTTCCTCGTAGGCGGACCTGGCTATCATCACCCTGGACGCGGAGAAGGCCTTCGACAATGTGGGCTTTGACTGGCTCTCTATGGTTATGTCTTCCTTTGGCTTCTCAGGACCATTCACTCATGTTGTCGAAGCTATGTATGCCTCTCTGGCGGCCAGGTTGTGGGTAGCCGGGTCCCTCACCGACGAGTTCCGCCTGTTTAAGGGCACGAGACAGGGCTGCCCCTTGTCTCCGTTGCTCTTCAATTTGGCTCTGGAGCCTTTATCCAGATTCTTACTAGAAAAAGCGCCACTCCACGGTATTCCACTTGGCTCTAGGGAATTACGCATATCATTGTTTGCAGATGACGTTTTGATTTTTACTAGTAACCCCTCAGCTGATATGCGCACCATTATCTCCATCTTCGATAAATTTAAACTGTGCTCCGGTTTGCAGATAAACTATGCTAAAAGTGAAATCCTCCCATTAGGTAACACGTCCCAGCCCACCTGGGCAGCCTCCTCTCCCTTCACTATAGCTACTTCACACATCACGTACTTAGGAATCAGGATAGGTAGGCTCCCTTCTTCCATCTATACCTTAAACTATCCCCCGCTATTTCAGAGGATCTCTCGTGAGTTAGATGGTTGGATGGATCTGCCTATCTCGCTCCTGGTGAGATGCCACCTTGTACAGATGGTTAGCTTTGCACTGTTGTTATACCCTCTGCAAACGCTCCCGTTATTGCTTAAACACAACGACATTAAACTGCTGAATCGAGCTATCTCTAGTTTTATATGGCGCGGTAAACGGCCTCGCATTTCTTTCAAAAAATTATGTCTGCCCAGGAGCGAGGGGGGTATTGGCCTCCCCGATATCAGGTTATACAATCTGTCTTGTCTCCTCCAAGTATCTCTGGACTGGCTCTCCGGCTCCTCCCATTACTCCAACTATGTCTTGGAAACGCACATGTCTGCCCCCTACTCACTGGTTGCATTGTTGCATGCTAAATGGAAAACTATGCCCCCAAAGTTGCAGCATAACATCCTCTTGCGAGATACGGTGATCGCATGGAGAGAATCTAGGAAACGTCTGAAACTCCCTTCATCTATGTCCAAATATTTGCCCATAAAGGACAACCCGGCCTTTATACCAGGCCTGCACTCGGAATACTTCAATGTGTGGCAAAGGTCGGGCCTATTGAAATTCTCAGACCTCTGTGACCCCGCCACGGGAAAACCTCGGGTTGTACGTGACATCTTGGATACCTATAATTTGCCTGCCTCTCATGTTTTTCCAATCCTGCAGTGCCTAAGTTTCCTTCGCTCCTCAGGTGCCTCTGCAAACGCTGGACTTGTGGACCCGTTATTGGACCCTCTTCTCGACTCAGGGACTTACAGCATCTCCGACATCTACAAACCCTTTCAAAAACTAACATCCTATCACTTCGCTGGCTCCTCAGCGGCAAACTGGGCCAAGGACTTCACACTGGAGGACATTGTCACTAAGATATTCCAGGGGTATAATCGCACGTTACGCTTGACTCCTAACGAGACTTGGAGAGAAACGCAGTTGAAAATTCTTCATAGGGCGTATATCCCATTTACATCTAAAGCAAATGATCCTCTCACGGGCCTCTGCCCTCAATGCAAAACCACCCGCCCAAACCTCCATCACAGGTTATGGTCGTGCTCTATCATAGCTACTTTCTGGGATCAGGTGTTAGCATTCATCAAATGGGTAACGCTGTTACAACTGCCGAAGGACCCCCTCCTTCTCATATTCGGACACTGGGACAAACAGCTTCAGGTATGGACTAACCGTCCACCCCCACACCCGCGGAGATGGGTGCTCATTTGTTTGTTGATAGCCCGGAGAGTCATACTCGCCAATTGGATCTCCGCGGTGGGCCCTTCTGTAACGCAAGTCCACCGTGACCTCTTGAGTCTCATGGTCAAAGACCAGCTCAATACGGATTTCAACCTCCCCTCCTCAGCAACCCGCTTCTCGGACACCTGGCAGGACTTTCTGGATTCACTACCTAAGGAGGTGGCCAGCACCTCGTCTGTGGTTAACTTCATGTATAATACTTCAGGGTAGTATGATAATGTTATGGTATAGATGCTTTTGACTTACTCCCCCTCCCCCTCCTCCCCCCCCCCCCCCCCAGTTCTTTTTTTCGTTCCCTAATTGCTCTATAGCAGATATGCATCCCGCAGTTTAAGAGTTATCTACGTGCCATAGATCCATCCAACTAGGGTTCTAGTACGTTTATGGTTAAGTCATTGAGTAACTTTCTCTGTCTGCAGTATCATTTAGGTCGGTCACGAGTCTCTGTGTTGTGCTCGGCTTCTGACCTGTAAAATGTAAAACGTGTTGTGTCATTGTAATCTCTGCAACCTTTTGTATCCTAGCAGATGTTTTAATAAAGTTTCTTTAAAAAAAAAAAAAGAAACAACTGCAACTGAATACTAACTTTGCAGTCAGGCCCAGGTTGGCAGTGTCATGGTCTTACCTTCTTGCTGTTCTCCTTCGTTTGACATGTGCTGGCGGCCATCTTGGTTTCTGGGTTTCTTGTAGCCTCCCACCCTGCGGCTTCTCCTTCCCACTGGGAGGAGCTGGATGCCTAGCTCATATATATAGGAGGTCTGTGGCTTCAGTTCCCTGCTTGGTCCTCCTGTGTTCACATGCTTCTAAGACTGCTGCTGCTTCTGGTTCCTGATCCTGGCTTCGTCTGACTACCTTGCTGGTTCCTGATCCTGGCTTCGTCTGACTACCCTGCTGGTTCCTGATCCTGGCTTCGTCTGACTACCCTGCTGGTTCCTGACCTCTGGCTTCGCAAGGACTCTGCTTCGGTTTCGCCATCCGTTTGGACTTTTGCTTTACAGCTTGATTTTCAATAAAGCCTTCTTATTTTCACTTATCTGTTGTTGTACGTCTGGTTCATGGTTCCGTGACATTAGGACCAAGCCATGAATTCTGACGGTACAGGGCCATCCTCGCTACCCACGCTGGTTGCCAGACTTGATCAGCAGGATCACCTGTTGGGTCGGTTCGCCGTGGCGTTGCAAACCCTGCTTGAACGCACGGTCCCACAGGCCATGAATTCTGACGGTACAGGGCCATCCTCACTACCCACGCTGGTTGCCAGACTTGATCAGCAGGATCACCTGTTGGGTCAGTTCGCCGTGGCGTTGCAAACCCTGCTTGAACGCACGGCTCATTTCGCTCCCGTTGCCGATGGGTCGGTTGTCGCTCCTGGGCCCGCTCCTACTGCCGCTCCGGTTGTTGCGCCAGAGTCTACCCCGACACCTGTTGTTGCGCCTGCGGTCTTTCGGGGTATGTCCGGTTCTGCCCCCCTTCCACAGCGCTTTGGGGGAGAGCCAACTCAGTGCCGAGGTTTCCTTAACCAGGTGGGCATTTATTTCGAGTTGCTGCCACATGCCTTTCCTACTGAGAGATCAAAGGTGGGCTTCTTAATCTCGCTGCTCTCGGACAGGGCCTTGGCCTGGGCCAGCCCTTTATGGGAGAACAACAATCCGGTGGTTGCCGAGTTTTCCGGTTTTGTTGCTTCTCTTCGGAAGGTATTCGATGTGCTGGCTCGTGCTGCCTCTGCTGCGAAGCTCCTTATGTCCATCAGACAGGGTTCACGATCCGTAGCTGAATACGCCATTGAGTTTCGTACCCTGGCAGCAGAGGTGGGCTGGAATAATGAGGCTCTGGTCGCTGCTTTCTCTCATGGTCTCTCGGATGTCTTGAAGGATGAGGTTGCAGCTAAGGACCTACCAGTGGAGCTCGAGTCTCTTATTTCTTTCCTGATTTTGATTGACACCAGACTCAGGGAGAGACCTTCCTTTAAGGAGAGTCTGCAGAGGCCTCCTAACAGATTGGCGCCTACCTTTGCTGTCCCACCCGTGCCTCCCTCTCCTCCCACGCCTCCTGGGGATGACTTGTCTGGGGGTGAACCCATGCAGCTGGGGTTTGCTCGCCTGTCCGAGGGGGAAAGGGTACTCCGGAGACGCGAGGGCCGATGCATGTACTGTGGTCTCGGTGGGCATTTTCGGTTGGCATGTCCGAACCGTCCGGGAAACGCTCGCACCTGAGATCCTGTCGGGGGCAGATCTTGGGTGGAGTCTCCTCGTCCCCGGTTTCCCGTGTTGACAAACCACTGATCACTGTTGTCCTCTCCTGGGTCGGGGGCTCGGTGACGACCCAGGCGTTGGTGGACTCTGGTGCTGGTGGTTTGTTCATTGATAGTGTGTTCGCTGCCGCCAATTCCATTCCTCTGCAGGCTCGAGGTTCTCCTCTGGCTCTTGAGGCGATAGACGGCAGACCCCTTCTGCCGCCACATGTGACTCATGAGACCCTTCCAGTGGGGTTAGCCATTGGTGCCGTCCACAGAGAGTCGGTCTGCTTCCAGGTTATTTCGTCTCCACACTACTCGGTGGTCTTGGGGTACCCCTGGCTCCAGAAGCATAATCCGATTTTCGATTGGAGATCGGCCGAGATCCTCTCGTGGTCTCCGCAGTGTGGGGCTAGTTGCATTCATGGGCCTGTCAAGTTGCTGTGTACTTCCTCGGACTCTCTGTTGCCTCCTGAATACGAGGAGTACCGGGATGTATTCGATAAGGTGCGCGCAGTTGCCCTACCTCCGCACCGCCCATACGATTGTGCCATCGAGTTACAATCTGGTGCCGTTCCCCCTCGTGGCAAAGTCTATCCACTGTCGGTAGCGGAGAATGAGGCCATGGAGGAGTACGTGAGGGAGGCGCTTTCACGCGGACACATTCGCAAATCCTCGTCCCCGGCAGGGGCTGGATTTTTCTTTGTGAAAAAGAAGGGCGGTGAGATGAGGCCTTGCATCGATTACAGGGGTCTCAATCGCATCACGATCAAGAACGCTTACCCGATACCCTTGATTTCCGAGCTGTTCGATCGCCTTAAAGGGGCCACGGTCTTTACCAAACTCGACCTGAGGGCGGCATATAACCTCGTAAGGATCAAGGCGGGCGATGAGTGGAAGACCGCGTTTAACACCAGGACCGGTCATTATGAATCCTTGGTTATGCCCTTTGGGCTGTGCAATGCGCCCGCAGTCTTTCAGGAATTCATCAACGATGTTTTCCGTGACCTGTTGCAGCAGTGTGTGGTGGTCTATTTGGATGACATCTTGGTATATTCTGAGTCCATGGAGACCCACATTCTGGATGTCAGACGAGTGTTGCAACGGTTACGAGAGAACAAGCTGTTCGGTAAGCTTGAGAAATGCGAATTTCACCGATCCCAGGTAACCTTCTTAGGTTACATCATTTCCGCTGAGGGGTTCTCCATGGATCCTGAGAAGGTTTCGGCTGTCTTACAGTGGCCCCAGCCCAGTGGTCTTCGCTCCCTGCAGCGCTTCTTGGGCTTCGCCAATTATTATCGGAAGTTCATCAGGGACTTTTCCATGCTAGCCAAGCCTCTCACGGATCTGACCAGGAAGGGCAGTAATTCCCAGGTCTGGCCGCCCGAGGCCATCCGAGCTTTTGAGGCTCTAAAGTCCGCCTTTGTGTCGGCTCCGATTCTGTCGCATCCCAACCCTGGGTTGCCCTTTGTCCTCGAGGTGGACGCGTTTGAGACGGGAGTAGGCGCCCTTCTGTCTCAGCGTAGAACACCAGAGGGTCCTCTGCTTCCTTGTGGGTTTTACTCCCGGAAACTGTCTTCCGCGGAGTGCAACTACCAGATTGGTGACAGGGAGTTATTGGCCATCGTGCAGGCTCTTAAAGAATGGAGGCACTTGCTCGAGGGTTCGGTGGTTCCGGTCCTCATCCTGACGGACCACAAGAATCTGACCTACCTTTCTGAGGCCAAGAGATTGACACCACGTCAGGCCAGATAGGCTCTGTTCTTGTCACGTTTTAATTACGTGGTCTCCTACCTACCCGGTTCCAAGAACATCAGGGCGGATGCCTTATCACGGCAGTACTCCGACCTGTCCAGGGAGGAGTCGATTCCGACTTCGGTCATACCTCCGAATCAGATCCTGGCCGCCATTCGCACCAGCCTGACCTCTCCCCTGGGTGAGCAGATTTTGGCGGCTCAATCTGGTGCTCCCTCTGGGAGACCCAACGGCAGATGTTTTGTGCCTGAGGAGTTGCGCACTCGGTTGTTGCGAACCTACCATAACTCCAAGACCGCGGGGCATCCTGGAAAGAATCAGCTGTCCTGGGCTGTTTCACGTCTGTTCTGGTGGCCTTCCCTACGTTCCGACATCGCCGCATATGTAGCGGCATGCTCCGTTTGTGCCCAGAGTAAGTCCCCTCGGCACCTTCCGTTGGGCCTTCTGCAGCCCTTAGCCACCGGAGAGCGCCCATGGTCACACCTGGGGATGGATTTCATTGTGGACCTCCCTGCATCCCGAGGCCATACGGTCATTCTCATGATTGTGGATCGGTTTTCCAAAATGTGCCACTGTGTTCCTCTCAAGAAGTTACCCTCTGCACAGGAGTTGGCCACGATTTTTGCCAGGGAGGTCTTCCGGTTGCACGGTTTGCCCAAGGAGATTGTGTCGGATCGGGGAAGTCAGTTTGTGTCCAGGTTCTGGCGCGCCTTTTGCTCCCAGTTGGGGATTCATCTCTCCTTCTCCTCGGCCTACCACCCTCAGTCCAATGGGGCCGCAGAACGATCCAATCAGGCCTTGGAGCAATTCCTTCGTTGCTATGTCTCCGATCACCAAGACAATTGGGTTGACCTCCTGCCTTGGGCTGAGTTTGCCAGGAACACGGCGGTGAACTCTTCCTCTGGGACGTCTCCCTTCATGGCCAACTATGGGTTCCAACCTGCCGTGTTATCGGAGGTATTCTCTCCCCAGGATATTCCGGCTGTGGAGGATCACCTTTCCGTCCTACGTGCTTCTTGGGTACAGATCCAGAAGTCTCTTGAGGTCTCTGCGCAGCGCCAGAGACTCCAGGCTGATCGCAGACGAGCGCCTGCTCCTTCCTACCAGGTCGGAGACCGTGTATGGTTGTCCACCCGCAACCTCAACCTTCGAGTGCCCACTCCCAAGCTGGCGCCTCGCTTTGTTGGTCCCTTCCGAGTGCTTCGCAGGGTAAACCCGGTAGCCTATGCCCTTGCGCTTCCTCCTGGCATGCGGATCTCCAACGTGTTTCATGTCTCCCTGTTGAAGCCACTGGTGTGTAATCGTTTCACTTCCTCAGTTCCTCGGCCTCGTCCGGTCCAAGTGGGCAATCGTGAGGAGTATGAGGTGAGCAATATCCTGGACTCACGCCTGGTCCGCGGTCGGGTGCAGTTTTTGGTTCATTGGCGTGGTTATGGTCCAGAGGAGCGTTCCTGGGTTCCCTCCGCAGATGTCCATGCTCCTGCCTTGCTCCGAGCCTTCCACGCACGCTTCCCTCAGAAACCGTTCTTTACTCCGCGGAGGAGGGGCCCTTGAGGGGGAGGTACTGTCATGGTCTTACCTTCTTGCTGTTCTCCTTCGTTTGACATGTGCTGGCGGCCATCTTGGTTTCTGGGTTTCTTGTAGCCTCCCACCCTGCGGCTTCTCCTTCCCACTGGGAGGAGCTGGATGCCTAGCTCATATATATAGGAGGTCTGTGGCTTCAGTTCCCTGCTTGGTCCTCCTGTGTTCACATGCTTCTAAGACTGCTGCTGCTTCTGGTTCCTGATCCTGGCTTCGTCTGACTACCCTGCTGGTTCCTGATCCTGGCTTCGTCTGACTACCCTGCTGGTTCCTGATCCTGGCTTCGTCTGACTACCCTGCTGGTTCCTGACCTCTGGCTGCGCAAGGACTCTGCTTCGGTTTCGCCATCCGTTTGGACTTTTGCTTTACAGCTTGATTTTCAATAAAGCCTTCTTATTTTCACTTATCTGTTGTTGTACGTCTGGTTCATGGTTCCGTGACAGGCAGTCTGGGAAGTCTGACATTTGCCTGCATGGCCAGCACTTTTTTAAAACATCCGTGGGCTTTAGGTTGCTCGAAATGTATCCAAGACCTAAATGTAGGCCCCAAGTTCTAGATAAGGGTCTGCACAATATTGCATCTATTGAAACATGGCAAAATCAGATCAAGCACACAGTTGACAGGAATTGTATGCCAAAACAACACTGTTTGTAGACAGCTGACCATTACAACTACAGTATCTCACAAAAATGAGTACTACCCTGACATTTTTGTAAATATTTTATTATATCTTTTCATGTGACAACACTGAATAATTGGCCCTTTGCTACAATGTAAAGTAGTGAGTGTACAGCTTGTATAACAGTGTAAATTTTCTGCCCCCTTTAAAATAACGCAACACACAGCCGATAATAGGTATATAATAATAAAGCTGCGCTTATCCTAACATAATTTATATCTAAAATCAATAAATATAAGTGAATAAACAATAAATAATGTGCTTGATCAAATAATAAATGATTAATATATTCAAACACAGCCGATAATGTCTAAAGAGCTGGCAACAAAAGTGAGTACACCCCTAAGTGAAAATGACCAAATTGGGCCCAATTAGCCATTTCCTCTACCCAGTGTCATGTGACTTGTTAATGTTACAAGGTCTCAGGTGTGAATGGGGAGCAGGTGTGTTAAATGTTGTGCTATCGCTCTCACTCTCTCATACTGGTCACTGGAAGATCAACATGGCCCCTCATGACAAAGAACTCTCTGAGGATCTGAAAAAAAAAATAATTGTTGCTCTACATAAAGATGGCCTAGGCTATAAGAAGATTGCCAAGACCCTGAAACTGAGCTGCAGCATGGTGGCCAGGACCATACTGCAGTTTAACAGGACAGGTTCCACTCAGAACAGGCCTTGCTATGGCCGACTAAAGCATTTGAGTGCACGTGCTCAGTGTCATATCCAGAGGTTGTCTTTGGGAAATATAAGTATGAGTGCTGCCAGCGTTGCTGCAGAGCTTGAAGGGTGGGGGGTCAGCCTGTCAGTGCTCAGACCATACGCTGCACACCGCATCAAATTGGTCTGCATGGCGGTCGCCCCAGAAGGAAGCCTCTTCTAAAGATGATCCACAAGAAAGCCTGCAAACAGTTTGCTGAAGACAAGCAGACGAAGGACATGGGTTACTGAAACCATGTCTTGTGGTCTGATGATACCAAGATGAACTTATTTGGTTCAGATGGTGTCAAGCGTGTGTGGTGGCAACCAGGGGAGGAGTACAAAGACAAGTGTGTCTTGCCTACAGTCAAGCATGGTGGTGGTAGTGTCATGGTCTAGGGCTGCATGAGTGCTGCCGGCACTGAGGAGCTACAGTTCATTGAAGGAACCATGAATGCCAACATGTACTGTGACATATTGAAGCAGAGCATGATCCCCTCCCTTCAGAGACTGGGCTGCAGGGCAGTTTTCCAACATTCTAACAACCCCAAACACACCTTCTAGATCACCACTGCCTTGCTAAAGAATCTGAAGGTAAAGGTGATGGACTGGCTAAGCATGTCTCCAGACCTAAACCCTATTGAGCATCTGTGGGGCATTCCCAAACGGAAGATGGAGGAGCGCAAGGTCTCTAACATCCACAAGCTCCGTGATGTCATCATGGAGGAGTGGAAGAGGAATCCAGGGGCAACCTGTGAAGCTCTGGTGAACCCCATGCCCAAGAGGGTTAGGGCAGTGCTGGAAAATAATGGTGGCCACACAAAATATTGACACTTTGGGTCCAATTTGGACATTTTTACTTAGGGGTGTACTCACTTTTGTTGCCAGCGGCTTAGACATGAATGGCTGTGTGTTGAGCTTTTTTTGCAGGGACAGAAAATTTACACTGTTATACAAGCTGTACACTCACCACTATACATTGTAGCAAAATGTCATTTCTACAGTGTTGCCACATGAAAAGATAAAATAAACGATTTACAAAAATGTGAGGGGTGTACTCACTTTTATGAGATACTGTAAATAATCTGGTAGGACATGTCCCATTCCAAAACTATGCACAGTAATATGGAGTTGGCAACTCCTTTGCAGCTAAAATAGCCTCCACTTTTGTAGAAATACTTTCCACAAGATTTTGCAGTGTTGCATTTGTACCCATTCTGTGAAAGGAGCATTTGTCTGTTCAAGAAGACCTGACATAATCGCCATTCCGATACCCTTCACTGGAACCCCCCAAATTCAATAATTTGGATCAGCGTCAAAATACTTTTGCTCATGCAATGTCATTGTGATAGGTGGCCACAAACAATTGGTCATAAAGTGTACAGGACACCGCTGAAAAGACTCTCATTGTACAGCAGCATCTAGAAACTATAATGTGAAACATAAAATAGGTTAAAAGTTTCTCATAAGCTGGCAATTATTACTGAAACTCAGTGAGAACAATAGCTTTCCTGCAACCTTATGTCAACACGTTGGAAATATGAAAAGACACTCATAATATTCTCTTTAAGTGTCTTTAGGTGATTGTAAATATAAAAAATAATATTACACTCCGTCCCACAATTATTTGTCATACATAGAAAATAGGTTGAGCTTCATATATCCCCTTTAATCTGGAGGGTGTGGATAAAGCCTGCCAGACAACATTTAGTGACTGTGTACATACAGTATATAGTGATAGAGTTCTTCAACTGTAGAAGTATCTTTGTATCATGCTCAGTTTATGGTCCTCCCATTCAACAGCTTTACATTTGACACGCAGTATACACTGATATGCGCTTTAAGCAAATTGTCATAGGTAGTCAAACAACCTGGCTTACCTGTGCATTATCATAAATTAGTTAACCAAGTGAGAATTTCCATCTCACCTGACTGATATTTTTATGGGTTGGTAATCTGTATTTGTTTCTAAAAATCACCAGCTTGTCACACCTCCCTGCAAAAAAAAAAAAAAAAAAAAATGGATGAAATTGTACTGTGGGCCCCATAACTTCTTAAGCTGGATACACACTATCCAACTTTTGTGGTTAGATTTCCTTCAGATTTACCTTTTCTATGTAGTGCAGGGGCCTGCCAGATTGTATACATATTGAAAGTGTTTAGGTTTGACCTCATATTATATGGTTTTGGTAAATCTAAAGGAAAAAGTATTCACAAAATCTTACAGTGTGTATGGCCCATTAGTCATATGGAAAAATATTGAACCTTATATTATTTGACAGAGACATATCAGTGACCTTCTCATCTTACCACAGAGCTTGGGAAATATTAAAAGCTACGTGAACTGATGCAGACATCAGATATATAGATCTACGATACAATTGATCTTTTAATGGTGATTAAACAGTTTTGTCAATTGTCTTATTTAAACTTACATGTAAAAACTTTGGCTCGTATTTTCTTCTATATAGGTAAGGAGAGTCTAAAGTAATTAAAGCTTCTTTGCTGTTTTCTTAATGCCTATTTTTGATGGAAAGCTTCTAGCCTCTTACGTAGCTAAGGACATTGTTCTGTAAGCTTTATTAGGTCTTTGAAGGTTAGGTATAAACATGGTGGTGTGGATTAATACTTCAAACAAAAGTTTTTGTGCTTATTTTTTACCTTCAAAAGGGTTAATCTGTCTTAAATACGGTCGCTTGCAAATTACCCTTTGTTCCACATTTCACATCTCGTTACTGCTGTTTTGTTAAACAGGCGATTCAGTCTATTGAGAGTAAAAAAGGCTCAAGCAAACAGATCCACTTTGCTGACGCTTGTGTTCATTTGAGGATAAAATGTAATCAGGAAGAGGTTTCTTTTCATCTCCTAACAATGTTTAGAACATATAGTCATTTTTGTCTTGAAACTCTAATCTTTTATCCCTTTAAGTTGAATGGTTATAGAACCATATATAATGATGAAAAAAACACCAACTACACCCACAAACACTTTGTACAGACCAGTATAGGTCCACTCAAATGCTGAACTGCAGCACCAATAATTCTTGCACATCTAAAGGCCCGTACACACGAGTGGAAATTCGGCCGGGAATTTTCGTCTGACGACCGATCTGCCGATTTTCGGATTGTTAGTATGATGCTTCCGACAACCGACTCCGACTTTTCGGCCGAAAAAATCCTGGTGTGCAGGCTATAACATTTTTGTCAACCATCAAAACACGTCCGATTTTCGTCTCATTAGTACAGATTTCGATGGGGAAAAATCTTGTGAGCAAGACTAGGCATGCTCAGAGATGAAAGAACACATAGAAAGCAATCCAACACATGACATCACTTCTGAAGTAGAATTCTGTCGTGCGGGAAAATTCGTGTGCAGTCTAGAGCACGTTCCAACCAACAGACATGACTCTGGACAAAAGACGGACGACCGGTCGGTGGAAATTCGTTGCGTGTGTACGAGGCTTAACAATAGAGAAATGGTCAAAATTTCCAACCAACTTTTTTTCCCCTGATGTCAATATCCAGATGTTCTCTACTACCATGTTTAAACACCGTGATTCTTCCTTAAAGTGGGCTGCCAAATACAATTTTAAAGTAAATCTAGGTAAACATGTTCTAATTATATTTCTAGCTGTGTATAAAAGCTACCTGATCCAAATCACTGTTTAAAAATGCTTCCATTTCAATAACAATTGGAAATCAGATTGAAAACTCATCCATTATAAAAAGGCTACAAACCCCGAAGGAATAATAGTAATTCTACAATGGTGTAGGAACAAAGGTTGTAGCTGTTGCAACATCCAGTGCTCCATGTTGCCCAAGGAGCCCTTCTTTCATTTTGTCAAACAGGGATGGGGCTTCAGCGTGCCAAATCATAACACCACAAGGACATGATAGTTTCCAGTGGACAATCATCAGGTCACAGAAAGCAGCAAAAGGAAAGTAAAAATAGGCTTATCTCATGCAACCTTCCCCAACTGATTTACTATAAAGAGAAGAAAAGGAAAACTGCTGTGTCTGTTGGGACAGAAAGTTCCCATGATTAGAATTGAACAGGGAGTAGTGGCATCCTGGAAAATGGTCAAATGGTAATCCAACAAGTAGAGATCCGCATTGCTGATCCCGGTTCTGTTAAAGCTTTATGACAAAGAAAAATAATAAGTATAATGGTGATTGCACTGTGAAGAATGCATATGGGGAGGAGGTGTTATTGTTAGTGCCAACAATAGAAAAATGTTGCAACTGTTGATTTTTTTTTTTTTTTAATTTGTACAATAAAGATTATTTTGTAGAGGCAAAGAAGAGTGTTTTCCGAAAACTGAAGATATCAACAAGTCTAGGTTCCATAAAAAAGTAAAAAAGTAAGGGCTTTATTCCTCATTTTATCATATTAGGTGGAGCCATGCATACTGATTTGTAATGCCCCTGGAATAACGGTATATTTAGAACACTTTCTTATAGCTCAGATACATTTCTATATTGGAGAACTGTAAATAAGGGGTTTTGAATGAACAGTTTACCCAGGAGCATAATAGTTGACTTTTATAGCACCACCCACTATACTAAAATGAGGAACAAACCGCTTTTTATGAATTTCTGGTGAAAGTGAGGCAAGCAGTCATTTTCTGATCAAGAAGGCTTTACTTTGCCCTCCACTTGTGCTGAACAGTGAAGAGCTTTTTGGTTGCCTAAAGTCCACCTATCATAACCTTCATTTTTCCAGACTAAATAACATTTTTCAGGTTAAATGCATTTGATATTACCTTGATTTCTGTACGCCTTTAAATTCAATATACGTTGGTTTGGATGCTCAGTTTGGGCAAGAAAAAGAAAGGACAAATTTTCCACTATGGTCCATAAGTCTTTAGCTTTGCCACTGTATTTATACCATCATCGTACACTCAGGTATGTAAGTGGTATGTAAGTGGAAGAAAAGAATTCTGAGAGTGTGGCACCAAGCAAACCTGACTTAAAATAAAGGAACAATGCACTATACCTGAAATATTGACTTCTCACACTGAATACAGTGGACCAGTAGGAGAATTGTTGCAACATTTTTTGGGGATTTATTACTTGTTACGACCAAGTGCCTAGGAGTTTGATCATGTGAGCAACAGCATTTTCTCCAGGCAAGTGTTTTAACTCACCTACTACTCTTTATTTATCTCATTAAGACAGGTAATTTAGCTTTAGGCTGCTAAGTACAGGTTTGCACTGTGTATGTGACTCCTCTTCCTCAGCATCTACAGCAGGCGTCTCCAAACTATGGCCCTCCAGTTGTTCAGAAACTACAATTCCCATCATGCCTACTCATGTCTGTGAATGTCAGAGTTTTGCAATGCCTCATGGGATGTGGCTGGAGGGCCGTAGATTGGGGATCCCTGATCTACAGTAAGATGAGCGGGTCTGAGTCAGGAACAAGAAAAAATCCCCCTCTAAAGAAACAATAGTAGATTTCCTTTCTGTGATGTCGTAACAGCTAAGATTAGCTAATTTGCATTTACATGTTTGTGTTGCATTAACAAGCATTGCATTAAGGTAGTCCATTCTTTTGAATGGGCTACCTATTGTACCAAGGCAAATAAAAAGGTGTGGGCACAGTTTATAGCAATACAGTACACAGCAACAATGCATTACAGTGTGCAAATGTGTATGTGGTATGCTGCAACACATGTGCCTTGGGAAGGTGTGTTTGGGTGCCATTCAAAGTGAATGGCAACGCCCACCAACACACATAGCATGTGTTATCACAGTGCAACAATGTAAATCCAGCCTAACTCTTTTTGTTTAGACCAGAGTCCTTAAAAATAAAAAACTCCTTTTTCTAAAGCACATGTGTCAAACACAAGGCCCGCGGGCCAAATGCGGCCCTCCAGGCCATTTCATGTGGCCCTGACACCTCTCATGCAGCTGCACCATGCCCATTGCCTCAGCAGTCCACAAAAGAGAGGACAGATCTCCTCCTACAGATCCTGAACTTCTCCTTGCAGCCATGAAGGTGCTTTTCTCTGCTCCCTCCCTCCACCCCCCTCTCCCCCCAAGGAGTGTCAGTGGGCTCTGTGCCAGTCTACACCTGTCCTTCACAACATTTAGTCTTATTATTAGTTATTACTAAAACCAGTAATAATCAAATACAGAGGCAATTATTTAATATGATAAAGAGTAGATGCATTTATATAGTCTTGCAGATACAAGCGGCCCTTTGAGGGCAACCACAATGATGATGCGGCCTGCGATTAAATTGAGTTTGACACCCCTGGTCTAAAGTATTGGGATATCTCATGTGACACCTGTCATCAAGTGTATGCGTTGCTGAATCTCAGGGAATATTACTTGATGATACCTAGACCTTGATGACTTTTTTTTTTTCAATTTTCTGAATACAGAGTGATTGGCACCCTGTGGGTTTAGAAGACTTTCAAACTAGAGAATCTAATGACAAACTGATGACACCATTGCAATCTCATGTATGGTATATATTGATTGACTAGATGGAAAGGGGGGTTCCGTGTTAATCAAAATGTGAACACACATTTCAGACTTTCCTTGCTCCTACAATCCCTTTCATTTACCCTGAACTGAGAATATAATGTCAAATTTCTCCCTCAATAAAATTGGCGGTAACACCTAAAATTGTGATGCCAACATGCGTCAATGTCTCTGTATTATGTATGAAATTTAGTCCAGCAGCATAGTGAATAGAACAGCAGAACGATGACCTTACTGTTACAAAAAAGCAGTTATACAAGAAGCAGTCTGTATAATTTCCCAATATTTTAAGAGCTTCTAAATTTCAAGTGAAAAGCAAGGCCCAAACATCAGTGGAAACAGATTATTATCCACTTGAGCCCCAGAAGATTTACTCCCCTCATGATCAGGACATTTTTTGCTATACGGCTTTTTGTTTCTTTAACTGAGAATTATGCGGTTGTGCAACGCTGTACTCAAATAAAATGTATGTCCTTTTTTTCCCCACAAATAATGCTACCATGTTTAGGTGGTATTTAATCACCTCTGCAGTTTTAATTTTTTTGCGCTATAAACAAAAAACGACTGACAATTTTAAAAAAATAAAATAAAACAATATTTTTTACTTTCTGCTATAAAACACATGCAATAAAAAAAAATTAACTTAGGGCAATATGTATTCTGCTACATATTTTTGGTAAATAATTAATTGGTTTGTGCAAAAGTTATAGCATCTACAAACTATGGGATATATTTATGGAATTTTTATTTATTATCATTATTAATTATTATTAAGGTTTTCTATAGCGCCAGCAATTTACGCAGTGCTTTACAATATTAGAGGGAGACAGTACATTTACAATACAATAAAATACAAGAGGATAAAGAGGGCCCTGCTCAGAAGAGCTTACAATCTAATTTATATTCTACTAGTAATGGCAGCGATCAAAGACTTATAGCGGGACTGCAATATTGCGGCGGATAAGTCGGACACCTAACTGACTCTTTTGACTCTTTTTTGGGAATCAATGACACTAATACAGTGATCAGTGCTAAAAAATTGCGCTGTCACTGTACTAATGACACTGGCTGGGTGGGGGTTAACATCAGGGGCGATCAAAGGTTTAATTGTGTACCTAGCTGATGTTTCAGTGTAATGGGGAGCTTTTACTAGTGGAAGCCATGGATCGGTGTTACTGCTTTAGGCTGGATTCACACCTAATATTGATGTGGCTTATAGCAGGGGGTCCGGTGCGTCCCCGTTCGCTGTTTCAGGGATGAATCAGGCCTGAATTTTTGCCTGAATTTGGGCCTGAAAACGGAGCCAAAGACGCACAGGATCCTTGTGCAATTCACTCCACAGCAGCCACAGGGATTTTTGAACTGGTTCCATTGAGAGCCGGGCACACTCTCCTGTCATGCAAATTAGATGCGGGGAAACCTGCATCCAATTTGCACTAGTGTAAACCCAGCCTTACAGGAACACAGGACCTATGCCTTCTGTTTACTTATTGTTTACATATGCAGATCACCGTCCTGTCTTTCTACAGAACGATCAACGGGTACCGGTGGACATTGGGTCCCTAGGACTCAATGATCAGTTACCGCTGTGTAGAATCACAGTGGGAGCAAACTGCCGGCGCCACGCACTCGCGCCCAATACATGGAAGTGCAGGATCATGGTTATTATTATTATTCAGGATTTATATAACGCCAACAGTTTGCGCAGCGCTTTGCAACATGAAGTTACAGTTACAGTACAATTCAATACAGGAGGAATCAGAGAGCCCTGTTCATTAGAGCTTACAGTCTGAGAGATGAATGTCAGAATGTTTAAAATATGTATACCTAATATTCCAGTTTGAGAATGCATCTGCAATATTTCTAGCTGGTATTCAAGTGATCTGATTATAGATAAAATATCTCCTAGAATATTTGATTATAACCAGATAACAGGCTTAGGGTAACTTTGTGTGCAATAATCTGTATAAAAGCTATTGGGCTGTCGCATTTTTCTGTATACCAGTAGGAGGTAAATTATTATGTATATATATAGAAAAACATACATACATATGTAAATTGATACACACACAAAGGTCAAAGCTTATTAAATGTGCATATTCGCGGTGGAAAGGAAATTATGCTTTGTATGTGTGTGAGCATAAATTTTTATCAGTGCAATGTTATTTGTACTATTATCTGCACACTGAGGCCCTGAAGTTCTAATAAGATCAAGGTTAGCTGTTAGAATCTATCCTAATAAAGGCGTTTAATTAAAGAGGCATTATAATTCCCCTAAGCGGTTATACGCGTGCATATCTCTGCTCTCAATCTTCAGAATTCTGTTAAAAGGCATTTATCAATTAACAAGACCTTGAGAAAGGTCCTTTCCGTGCCCAGCCATAGGGAGAGAATATAGCACACACACAAACTCTTGTTTATCTATTCTTATCCTACGGGACTCTAATCAGCTTTCTCTGACACTTCTCACATTCTTGTCAAGAAGGTTTTTTCCCCCCCCTCTTTAATCAACATGTCAAGGACATTGTAGAAGACGAAACAAAACAAAAAGCGACCTCTTTCAATGCAGAAGTTTAGTTTAGGGTAACCCATTCAAACTGAGCTTGGCAGGTTTAGGAATGATGTCCTTGAGAAGAGCATATTTCACAATGTATACCATCTCGTCATGTGAAGAGGTCATTGCATTATTGTGTAATCTGGAAATTTGCTAATATGAATACACTCTTTTGATTTCTGGATACCATGGCTACCTGTGCAAAGGTGTCATACAATTATCTATTCACAATTCTTTTTTTTTTTTTAAAGCCTCAGCTATTCTAGAGTAATTATTTTTTCTTTAGCCGCAGCGCATTTGTGTAGTCCAGGCAACAAAAAAATATACACTTGCTGTGCCCTGTGCATCAGTTCAAGATTGGCTTACAAAATACCATTAATACACTGGAATTATGCTACTCAAAGAAGTTTTAAATTCAACGCCGAACTCCAAGCAAACAGTGCACAGTGGAAAAACTCATACAAAGGATTTGTATTTCTGTGCATCCAGACTACAAAGTCCTCCCAGCCTGTACTATAAAGCTCATAGTTTGACTTTTCCTTGCTGCAGTTATTCAGTACAGCCTGGCCTCCTACCTGCTCACAGCACACATTTGGACATGGAAGGAGCAGCAGAAGACAGGGGAGGTCATCTCTCTCATTTCAACCTGTTCTTTGTCAGCACATGTGCACTGTAGCCTGACTGGCTCCTAGCGCTGTCCCTCCCTCCCCTAGTTCTAGTAATGCTGTGCAAGGTATAAAAGAAGGCTGATACCAAGTTAAACAGATGTAGAACTGATGCTAGTACAACACGTAGTGCCCACCAGCTGCCCAGTTAAGCCACCCCACAGGGCATTTAGCAGTATGTTGATTCCTAACAGCACGCAGGAAGAGGGAAAAGAGAAGGACTACCTGCTGCCACTTCCTAGGAGGACGCTCGCCCCAAACAGTGGCCAAGAACTGATTGGCTGTCAAAGCCAAGAGCTGTAACTTTGTCTGCTGCACAGATGGTCAGGAGGACAGCCCAGGAGAACAGTGAGGAGGAGAGAGCTTGGCACTGTGGGAGCCCAAGGGAGACACAAGCAGCAGCTCAAAACTGCTGCTATGAGCCTCTTGTGTGCCCAAGGAATATGCTGCTGGGCAGAGTGTGCCAGGAGCCCAGAGCAGTGTAGACAGATCTGCTATGTGAGGGCCACATGCTGCTGTCTTGTCTAATAAACAGCTAGGATCAGAGTGCTGCTGGAGCTGTGTGGAGCAGATCGCAGTAGACTGAGCTGTGATACAGGGAGAGACTGTCTGCAGAGAACTTTAATGTCAGAGCAATATTGGGCAGAGGCACTAGAAGAAGATCACTAAAGAGATTCACACTAAAGAGGGAAGCCTAGAGGCTGGTGGGCTTCCTTTTGCCTGACTTCACCCAGAAAATGTGGGCTAGCTTGAATCCTCATCCATCCTGTCCATGGAATGCTCTGATGAAGAACTGTGTGCACCCAGAGGGGCATTATCAGAGTTGCTGTGTGGTGAGAGGCCTATTGACCATCCCAGGGTGCTTACTATTATCACTTTCGAGAGGAGCTCTGCCGATAGGGATTGTGCCACTCCTATTCACCTTGGGATAGCAAATATTCATCCCCTGATAGTGAGCACTCCAAATAATAATCCAAGGGTCCACCAACAACAGGACTGCAGTTTATATCCTTCTAAGCAACTGGCTTAGACAGGTATTCTTGTTTAAAGATAGAGCAGTTTCCCTAAATCAGGCGTCTCTAAATGGCGGACCGCGGTCCAGATCCAGACCCAGTAACAGTCCTATCTGGACCACAGCCTCGCCAAATAATTGCCTGAGTCTCCTCTCCCAGGGGCTGGCTCGCCTGCCCACCGCTGCCGCTATCAAAGGTTCATAGAATGTTAAGCATGGCAGGTCTGTCCCTTCAATAATAGCAGCACCTGTGTAAAAGGATGGTTTGTGATAGGGGGTCTGTGACAGGTCGGGTTGTGATGGGGGAATCTGTGATGGGATGGTCTGTGAAGGGGGTACGTGATGGGATAGTCTGTGATGAGGGTATCTGTGATGGGATGGGATGTGATAAGATGGTCTGTAAAAGGGGGCCTATGATGAATCGGGCTATAATGGGAGGGGGGGGTCTGTGATGGGTAGGTCTGTGATGGGGGGGTCTGTGATGGGATGGTCTATAATGAGTCGGGCTGTGATAGGGGAGGGGCTGTGATGGGATAGTCTGTGATAGATTGGTCTGTAATGGAGGTGGGGGGTCTGTAATGAGGGGGTTCTCTGATGGGTCAGTCTCTTTTGGTGGGTCTGTGATTGGGCAGTCTGTGATGTAAAAGGGGGGGGCTGTGTTGTGCAAGGGGACTGAGGAGAGAAATCTATGTTTTTCTGCACTAGAAAAACACAGGTCTCTGAAAGGGCAACAGAAAACAATTGTTTTCTATGTGTCCTGATCACACTGCAACAGCACCCCTAGGTGTTGAGCAGTGTGGTGCTAAATGCATACTGTGTGCATTTTCCTGCAACAGATTGGAGCTCACCTGAAGGCTCCATGTACAGTCTATTTCTTTGTACTGCAACTGAGCCGTGGTGCAAAAAAATTTATGAAATGTAATTTTGACATTTCAATAAAGTTGAAAGAAAAAAAGGACAAAGTGTAATGCACATAAATGTGCACCGCCACACCAGTTCCTTAACCTCACACTAACAGGTGCCCACACAATAGAACCCTGCACCCTGCATTTTACCATAAGGGCCAGGATGTTTGGGGGGACTGTGACGTGCGAATGTGTTTAGCCAAGTTTCTAGAATGTCTCTCATCTCTGTGCATATGCGCAGGATTTGTGGCCTAAAGCTTGGTCTGCTGAACCTGCTTGCAAAAAATATGTAAGCCTTCTAGCGATGAATGCCTTTTTTTGGGAATCCCTATAATAAATTAATCAAGGAAGTCACTGGGGGAACATGCTTCTACCCCACAAGAAATAGCTTAAATCTCTAATATCTATGCCTGCTACAAAGGCTTAGCACCTTCTTTCATCACATGCCCTGGACTCCCAAGTCCTCCAAACAACGAGGGAGGCAATGAAGGGGCTTCCCCACTCTTAAGAAGTAAAGGGACGTATGTTGGTGTTTTCTGGAGCCTAGATCTGAGTTGCCCCAGAGCTCTGGGTCCAATTTGTCATTTAAACGGGTGCAAAATACTGTATAGTTTCTATCTCTGCCTCCTCCTCACTTTTGCCTTCCAATCTTCCAGGCACAGACCAAAAGAAAGCAGATTTAATGACCACCTTCTAGTGTTCCGCCCTGGTTGAATATGGCTACTTCGCTACTTCCGCGGTTGCGATTGGCCGGAACGGCTGTCACTCTTCTATCATTGGGGTTATGAGGCACGTGTACAGCATCTGGTGACCACGCCCAGACAACGTCCTTTGATGACGAAACGCGTCGGCGGCACACATCTATGCCGGCTTTGCTTTTACTTTGCTGTCGGGAACACGCGGGACGCCGCGATCGGACCTATTGCAGCCTATACATTTGATGTGCCTGTTTTTTCGCTTTTCTTTGTGAGTAGCCTTTTAATAAATTATTTTTATACATCATACAGTATTACACTATGTTCCTTTATCTTTATCATATATTTTCATGCATATGTGACCTTTAATGAACATACATAAACCATCAGGTACCAGAAGCTAGGCTGCTTTATAAATAAACATGTAGGATACTCTTCTGGGCGGAAACTCACCTTCCAGCTCTCATGGCCATCCTTCTTAACCAACAAAAACCCAGACCTGGGGGACTTGTCTCTGCACCCAGAGATCTTACAAAAATCTGTCAAACTTGTAGGAAACCAGATGTGCACATCCTGGCCTTCAGGTTCAACAACAAGCTGAATGAAATTGCTGTCAAGCCCAGGGATCTACTAGCCACCTAAATAGATGCTCTGATGTCTCATTGGACTCAATTCAAGCAGATTTATGCCTTTCTTCAATGAAGATCCAATGACTGCTGTGCAAGATAGAGGAAGAAAGGTTTCTGGTGATTCTTGTCACACCAAATTGGCCCATTGGGTAAACAAACATACACAGACATCTGGTGCACAAGCCTTGGCCTCTTTTGAAAAGACCAGACCTACTGGCCCAAGGCCCTTTATTCCATCCTGCTTCCCTGACACTGGCTTTAACAGCATGGTTGTTGAAACTCAAGTCCTAAAGAATATGAATATTTCTGACTGTTATTCCTTCCTTAGTCAGAGCAGAAAAATCCAATTCCCATGAATTTTATTGCAAATTGAACGCTTAGTTTGCCTGCTGGACATAATCACTTGTATTTTGGCCTTATTTCAGTCTTGTCTTGACCAGCATCTGGCCCTGAGTACCCTCGTGGTACAGGTGTCTGCTTTATCCACTTTATTCCAGAAACCTCTTTCCTTATAATTCCTTTCAAAGACTTTTCTTCAAGGAGTTGCTCACTTAAAGTAGAACTATAGGCAAAACATTTTTTTTTTTCCATTTCAGATAGCGTAAGGGGGGATTATAACACCTATAACAAGTATTTTTGCCATCTGTGTCTAATTGCAGAGATTTCCTTTCACTTCCTGTCCCATAGCCAAACAGAAAGTGAGAGGAAATCCCTGCAAATAAGGGGAAATTATGGAGTCCCTCAGGTCACCAGAACTAGTGTCCCATTTGGAAGATTTCCCCTCTATTACTTTTCTGGGGACAACCCGAAATTTGGGATATTCTTTAACCACTTTCAATAATGGTAAACAGAACAAACAGATAGGGTGAATCTCTCTAATGGTGGCACAGACAGCAATAAAAACTTGGCAGGGGTGCTAGTTCATCTTCACTCTGTCCAAAACTAAAAGAAAATAAAGGTTTGCTTTTAGTTAAAATTGAAATCCCCCAATTCGAGCTCCTGTGTTACCTTGGGATTTCAACCTGGCACTCTCTGTACTTCAGAGACCTCCCTTTGAACTATCTAGAGATATTCCATTAAAAGACTTTACTTAGAAAGTTGCCTAACTGGTAGCCATTACATCTGTTCATGCATGTTTCTGAATTGGTCAAATTTTCAAGGCTGCCACCTGGTTTTGTTCACACATTTTGCCTCAGCTAATAGGAGCCTTGGCTTGAATATGTTTTTCTTGGAGGCTTTTTGGCAGTTCTATTTTGGTATGTTGTTGCCCACCGCTCACTTTATTGTTTGAGTACAGCCCCTTGGTCTAGTCTTGTGTGCTATATGGTATGATTAAGATAATATACATTTTGACTTACCTGTAAACTCCTTATTTCGGAGTACAGTACAGGACACAGGCCTCTCCCCTCTGTATCTTGATCACTTCGTATTGCTTTCTTTGCTTTCTAAAAAAAATGGAGTCTCACAGAGTAGGCTGGGTTATATGATGTGTTGCATAAAACCCAATTGGCTAAGAATACAATATCAATACAAGACAATATCTGTGCCCTGTATTGTACTCCAACATAAGACGTTTACAGGTAAATCAAGACATTTCTTTTTTTTTTAACATTTGATACAGTATACAGTATTTTCCAGTTTACTTCAATATATTCCTATTTATCTTGGTACAGCATATGTTTTACTATAACTAAATGTGCAACAAATCAAAATAAGAATGTATGTACGGTGGAAGTTCTTCTAACTAGAATTGTCAGAATAAACACTCCAATGCCTACAATCTGCAATAAAATAAATGAGAGCCCAAGGGATTACAAAGGAACGAATAAAATATTCTGTCCATTTGTAAAATATTGTCACATTTTACCACTATATGTAAGAATATAGGGGTTGCACTCTACGAGTGTACACAAACATTCACATATAAAGGGGGTGAGCACTGTACACCACTATGTACAAAGGAATGAGCACTGCATACCAGAATCTTGATGCTAATAAACAAAGGCATTAGTCCACCAAAAGGTTGGCAAAGTGGCTTAGTGATAAGCACATGCTTTGTAGTAATGGGGTGCTCGGTTTGAATCTCAGCAAGGAAACCATCTGCATGGAGTTTGGTTTCCACTGGGTACTGCAGTTTCCTCATACTCTACAAAGGCATTCTGGTAGGTTAATTGGTTCCTGTCTAAATTAGCCCTGTTATGTGTGTACAAATTGACTATCCCTGTGTATCACATTCTGCATGACAGTCCCAAAGCAAGAATATGTATTGAGGAAAGATCTGGTGACCTACCTCATAAATAAATAAAAATTGCCATAAAAATTATTTTAAAAAATGCTTTCAAACATATCAAACTTAGAATTGCTGAAAGTTGGATAAGGCTGTACACATATATATTTATAGATACAGTATACAGTCCAGCCAAAACCGACTTTTGTTTTTGTTAGATTCTAGAGAGTTATACCACCATTTCTTTTTTCTCAATTACTCTGTTAGTGCACTCCCTGGGACTTCAAAACTCTCAAAAACTCCCAGGTAGACTTAAACATAATCTAGAACTATTATTGGAAAATCTTGCTTTTGGAGTATCCAAGACATACATATAAGAAGCTTGGATCACTCAATCCACCAAGCTCCACCTATACATACAGTTTAACTTTTGGTTGAACTGTACCTTTGCCTATCAAGTAAGGGTCACAACATACAAGAATTAAGAAACAATGTGCATTAGCTGTAGATACCAGAAAGTTGGCTCTAATACTAATGGGTAACAAGAAATTGATTCAAGGTAATAAATGCTGTACTTTTTATTGGTTTAAACGTCACCAACATAGAACAAATACACACAATGGACAATAAAGTGACCCTCGCAGGGGAGTGCATTATACAGTGCATGAAAAGAGTTATATGTAGCAAGACCATAGGAAGGTCACATCACTGGAGAAGAAGGCCTAGCTCCCATAGGCCAAATAGAGACACGGACAACCACTTCTATATATATATCGAGTCTGAGTGGAGTAAGTGTGAGACAACTTGTGAACCAAACAATGGCATTAATAAAAGACACATCAAACCGAAGGCTCCACGGAAGGGAGCAAGGGATTTTTTGCCCATAATCTGGGGAATCGTTTTAATGGTAAATTTAGTCCAGGCATACGGCTCCAGTAATTTGTAGAATTCATGCAGGTTGGGGTTACGCCATAGGGGGCATTAGAGGGAAACTGCATGTTTGGGGTAGAGCTCACGTTTGAGACCGGACTCCCAGTCCCAGATTGGGGTGAATGTAGAAGGTGTTAATGGGTAAGGGGCGTGAGGTCCACGGAATAAAAGGAATTTCAACGTCTCTGAGGATTCCACTACAGCTGCCTCAACCATTACTGATTGATTGGTAACATCAGGGTTCAACTACCAAACCACTGTGACAAGTTGGGTGGCCAAAAAATATTTGTGTAAGTCAGGAAGGGCCAGGCTGCCCTGAGAGGCAGGGTGTATGAATGTGGACCGTTTATATCTTGGGGTTTGAGGGCCCCAAAGAAAGGAGGAGAATAATTGATTCAGTTTTGTAAAGAAGGACTTAGGTATCCATTGTGGGGAGTGGCAGAAAAGATAAGTGAATTTAAGTAAAATCTTCATTTTAAGCAAGATAATGCATCCTAATAGGGATAAGGGGATGGACTCCCATGCCTTTAGTTTTAGCCTGACTTTTTGTACCATAAATGTTGTACTTTATTAGATAACATGCATGTACAGTACACAAATCAATGATAGGTAACTATATATCAGACGACAAAAGATAACACACACACCACATACAGTATACTGCTGGATACCATTAGGTGATGCTATATTTTACAATAGTACATCCCAGAATGGAAACTATACATGGTATAAAATTGGGTAACAAATTATTGGAAGTATACAACTGCAGCAATGATAAGGGTACTTTATTTTATGAAAAGCTGTGGCATTGAGATGAATGCCTTATTATTTTCTTAACAATTGTGACATTGAGATAATGTTTTATTATTGATGGATGGTTTCTATTCATGTCTGTGACATTGAGATGGGTATTTTTATTACTGACTATGGCATTTGATGGGTGTTTTATGTTTTCATTGTGGCATTGAGAATATTTGTATTATTTTATTCACAGCTGTGTCATTGGAATGAGTGACCTTTTATTTATTTTAACAACCATGACACGAATTTCAGCAGTTTGTATATGCATATCCCAAGGTAAAATTATTAGACTGTAGAGAAATGGAAAAAAAGAACAAGGGAGGTTTCTTCATAGCAAGTAATCAGATTCTAGATGTTATTATTTTAATAGGATTTAGAACACGGCATAAAGCATCAGAATACTTTTATGTAATGCAGTGCCTCTACTCCTAAAGTACATGTTTTGATATAGACCTTCACACAAAAAAGTGCCACTTATCCTCTTCTTCCATCCAGCCCCTAACTTTATTGCAGCATTTCTTTTTTTTTCAGGGAGTGGGACCCTTTTTTTTTTTATTTGTACCCGCTCCCACTTTCTTAATCCCCACCTAGGCAAGGATGACATTAGTTCGGCACATTGGAAACCTACTGGGACACATCATATGTCTCAGGAGGCTGCAGGACCAATCTTAGTGCTCTGCAGGTCTGGCATGATAACACAGCTTGGATTTTCCATCAGTACATACTTCTAGGTGAAAAGTAAAAGTTTAGTAGGACAAACCCCAAAAAATTCTTCAGATATATTAAAAGTAAAAAGGTCAGGTTTGAGCAAGTTGGCCCCTACAAAATAATCGAGGGTGGGTGACTGGGGACAAAGAGAAGGCAAATGTATTAAATACCTTCTTCAGCTCTGTGTATACAAAGGTACATGGCGTTGCTCATATCCATAATGGTACACAATCGCTCAAAATTTATATATTTAGACAGAATAAAGGCGAATAAAGCACCAGGACCAGATGGCATACACCAACAGATCCTAAAAGAATTGAGCTCTGTCATTTCAAAGCCATTGTTCTTTAATTTATAGGGACTCTATAATGAATGGTATAGTGCTACTGGATTGGCGTAAGGCCACTATGGAGCTTAAATTTGAAAAGGAATCAAAGTCTTTACCAAGTAACTATAGACCTGTTAGTTTAACTTCTATAGTAGGGAAGATACTGGAAAGTTTAATAAAATACCACATAGATGCTGGAAAAAGATATTTTAAGCAACAGACAGCATGAATTTATAAAAAACAGGAGTTGTCAAACAAATCTGATTTCTTTTTATGAGGAGGTAAGTAAATCCTTGGAGAGAGGTGGCTGTGGATGTAGTATACTTGAATTTTGTAAAAGCGTTTCCCACTCCCGGCTAATGTGTAAGATAAAGTCTATATGCCTGGAAAATCAGTTTGTAAATGGAAAGAAAACTGGCTAAAAGACCGGATTTAGAGAGTAGTATTTAATGATTCTTACTCTAAATGGTCTAAGGTTTTCAGTGGTGTACCCCAAGGTTCAGTGTTGGGACCCTTACTATTTAATATCTTTATAAATGATATAGGGTCTGGGATTAAAAGTAACATTTCAGTCTTTGCAGATGACACTAAGCTACAGTATGCAGTGGAATAACGTCCTTACAGGATGTCTCTAATTTACAAGCCAACCTTAATGCACTGTTTATATGGGCAACTATGTGGAAAATTAAGTTTAATGTTGATTAATGTAATGTTATGCACTTGGGGGCTAAGAATTTGCATGCATCATACATACTAAGGGGAGTACAACTGGGGGAGTCAATGGTGGGGAAGGATATGGGTGTTTTGGTAGATCAAAAGCTTAATAATAGCATGCATGTCAAGCTGTAGTTTCCAAATAGAGCAAAGCCCATGGATTGCAGAGAGAGAGATATCATTTTACCCCTGTACAAATAATTAGTAAAACCTAATCTGGAATATGCAATTCCGTTTTGGGCACCAGTTCACAAAAAGGATATCGGGGAACTAGAGAAGGTGCAGGGAAGGGCAACCAAACTGATAAGAGGCATGGAGGAGCTCAGCTATGAGGATAGATTAGAGAAACTGAATTTATTCTCTTTTGAGAAGAGGAGATTAAGGGGTGATATGACCAACATGTATAAATACATAAATGATCATATAGTGAACTTGGTGTTGAGTTATTCACTTTAAGGCCATCACAGAGGACATGGGGGCACTGTTTACCACTAGAAGAAAAGAGATTTAGTCTCCAAATACGGAAAGGCTTCTTCACAGTAAGAGCTGTGAAAATGTGGAATAGACTCCCCCAAGAGCTGGTTCCGTCCAGTTCAGTAGAATGCTTTAAAAAAGGCCTGGATTATTTTAAAATGTACATGATATAACTGGATACTAACATGTATAGGTAAAGCTGATCCAGGGAATATCTGATTGCCTCTTGGGCTATCAGGAAGTATTTTTTTCCCCTGCTGAAGCAAATAAGACTGTGCTTTGCTGGAGGTTTTTTTGCCTTCCTCTGGATTAACTGTGGGTATAGGATTGTATATATAGGATTGTATGATTTTTTTCCCCTTTTATTGGTTGAACTAGATAGACTTGTGTCTTTTTTCAACCAGACTAACTATGTAACTATGTGACCAGGTAATATTTAATATTTACTACATGCATCCAGCAGATGGTGAGCTTCTAGTAAGAGCAGTAACTTTCTAGTGGCAGGTTACCAGTTCTGCTGTGAAATATGTCTGTATAGCACGGAGATCAGATTATACTGACTGCATAGTGAATCATAGAAAAGAAAAACATGAAGACTTAAAGAAGTTTAAGGTTAATAAAAGAAGAACTATACATACTCACCCCCATAATGCAGCATCCAGGTGACACTGCAGCTGTCTCACGCTGGCTCAAATACCAAGATCTGACAGCTGATCACATGATCTCTGATCAGGCAGATCTTGGTCTGCTTGCATTGGATAACAGTGACTGTCAGCACCCTGCTCTGCTACTCCAACACTCACTGGAATGACTGGCTGGAGCGGGATTGGGCACATCTGGCTTTTGCTCTCAGCCATGCGCTCAAACACAGAGCAAGCTGTCAATTAGGCAGTTGGGTGGATTCCTACAACATTATCAGGATCCTTTCAAAACTTGGCATGGCTCTACCCCTTCAGGTGATTTGGGGTTACAGAAGTACATTAGTAAGCTGTGGCTCAAAAAAATTCAACAATACCTCTTTTTAAAATAACTGTTGTTATTTTTGTATATGACCTTATAGAGGAGATTTTTC
Organism: Pelophylax lessonae; assembly: GCF_965119305.1. Classification (NCBI taxonomy): domain Eukaryota; kingdom Metazoa; phylum Chordata; class Amphibia; order Anura; family Ranidae; genus Pelophylax; species Pelophylax lessonae. The sequence continues at coordinate 298,338,032 of NC_138768.1, read as the reverse complement.
TGTTGCGTTTTCCCCTTGATTCCCATACAAGAAATGGAGGTTGAGGATGTCACTCTCACAAAAAAGCACAAACAGTAATGAACACATTTTCAGAACTTCTAACTGTTCCTCATTACTAAATATTTATTTTTGTCTGTGTCCCCATTGGAAAGATTTCCCATCTATTCCTGTTCTGACAGGAAGTAAGAAGAAATTTTCCTAACAGGCCAACATAAAACAATTATAGCCTAAGTTTAGTTGTTTTTTTTTTAATTAGCACAAGGGAAGCTACATTCAATGAGAAGTGTTTTAGTGCCTATGGCAGGTCTTAGTTAAAAGCTTCTGTCCTCTACCTCCTCCATACTCCAACAGCAGTAATCTGCCAGTGGACCTGCTAACTATGCCCCTCCCCATTCATAAAAGCTGTACTATAGTTTCCATCATGAAAAATGGCCCTATGAATGGAGGAGGTGGACCTTTCCTTCCTTCACCTATCCAACATTCATAGAGTGCTTTTTATTGCTGGAAGTTATAGTACAGCTTCTATGAATAGAGGAGGAAGCAGAAAGGGCAGGCAAATATGCCTATGACAGGTCCGGCGGCTGTATTACACTAGCAGCCATTAGCACAAGGGACACTTTTAAATAAATGTAAGTACCATGCCTTGAGCTGATTTAAAAAAAAAAAACTAAACTTAGACTTTAAAACCTTACCGATGCTCACATTTTCCTTGCTTTAAAACAGGGGTCTCCAAACTGTCTAAAGAAAGAGCCAGTTTACTGTCTATCAGACTTTAGGGGGTTCAAACGGTACCCAGTTCGAGTAAACAATGCCTGATCTTCGGTATAGGGGGGTGAAATATTTGGTGTGAGGAATAGTGCCCCTTTTTTGTTGTCACAAAAACAAAAATAAAAGAAAATAGAGAAATAGAGCACTGCCCTAAGGACCATATATATGAACCACCGGGGATTGGTAACAAAAATCATAAATTACTCAAAAATATAAAAATAACTAATTTATTGATACAAAAATTCAAAAGGTAGACCAATACAATTGCACAAAACAGGAACCATCCACCATCACCAATAAAAAAGACAATGTTGTCTAATTGTGCAAATCGGTGCACCAAGCGCCATATACACATCAATCACACTACAAAGTTATCACAGAGGATGCATTCCCCTAGGAGAGTCATCACAGGGGATGCATATTCAAATGCTAATTGGGAGGCAACTCCACTGGAAAAACATCAATAGTAAGACTTGAGGTGAAGGGCCAGTGCCACACAGGTCACCTTCATACAAAAATGAAAAATCCCAAGTAAATCATGGACATATGATATGAGCCTAAACATGGGTAGGCTGACAAAAATGTCAGTGTGCAAATAGATACTATAGTAGCAAGCTTGGTTGCAAGTCTGAAAATGAATTGATTCCACTGTTACATTTTGTAGCAAACACTGACATAAACACTTGACTGGAATCCACAGATAACTTTGCCTTGTTGTATCTAAATCAAAGAGGAGCAATATAGCAGTCTCATAAATTCGCACTAGGCAAGTTAATAGAGCATAAGCTGCTGATGAAGTGTAGAGCAAGCACAGACAAGCTAGTTGTGTTCACCTGGTTGGGCTACTGGCGAATGCATCTAGACATAGAGCGGAGGATTAAAGGCAAGTTCATATGATACCTCCATGCTCTACACCAGTGGTCCTCAACCCTGGCCTACAGGGCCCACTAACAGGCCAGATTTGCAAGATAACTGAAATACATCCCAGGTGATATCATTTGCTGCTCAGTGATTGCAGTACTCTAGTCTGCATCTCCCCAAGGTAATACTTAAAATCTGGCCTGTTAGTGGGCCCTGAGGACCGGAGTTGAGGACCACTGCTCTACGCGACTGATGATACAGTCAAGGCTTGACCTTCGTCTCATGACCCTTGCAATGCCAGGCCTAGTGACAGGTCTTTTCGATTTTCCTCCGAGTCACCACACACAGGGGTATCCACTCCACTCTCAGTAACTAATGACTGCTTGCTTTATGTCGCCATTGCAAACATTCATACGCCTCCATGCAGGATTCCATGACAGCTGCCCATGTGAGTAGCTTGTGTAGTGTGTAGCGTGCGATCGGTGGTGTTGGCGCGCACCTACATGACGTAGCTTTTTGTTGTCAGTGGAAAGAATTAGGCCCCATCATTGGTGTCTGGAAGGAATAGTGCCCCATTGTTGGTATCAGTGTCAGGAATTATGTCCCATTGTTGGTGTCAGTGGCAGGGAATAATGCCTTAAGGGATGGGTAAAGGCAAGCAAAGGGCCACAGTTTGGAGACCAATGCTCTAAAAACTGGCCTTTGCTGCATGTGAACACACACATGTATGTTTCAGCAATGTTATGCACATCATAGAAATACATTTATGCATATGAATATGTCCATTTTTAATACAAAGATTCCCATTAGTCCTCATAGACTTTAAATAAAGAGGCACTTGACCAAGCTCTTGTCTAAAGTCAGGGTGGCTATGAAAAAAAGCCCTTTGCCTATATATTTGACAAACATTGTTAGTAGATCGAATATAAAATGTCATATTTCAAATACAGAGCTCCTGTACTGCATGACGTCTTTTTTGTATCTACACTTGCTGGCTTTCAGTAATATGTTTTAAATTTTAGATGTTGCTGTACAACTTTAAAATAAAGCCAGAACATTTTAGGAAATACTACCAGAAGTAATTATGGCTTTTATTTTACGAAGTAGATAGTTGGATTGAACATTAGCAGAGCATAATCTACAAATTATGACTAAGTGATACAATGCAGAAGAGGTTTAGTGGTCTGGAATGATAGAGGAAATAAAGATGTTTCAGTGAGAGAGCTGCAGTATAAATCTTTTATTTTACATATTGTGTTTGACGGCCTCTGCAGGCATAGATAATTCTTGGCTCTCTGCAGCCCCAGGAAGGGAAAGAAACACATCACAATATTGCAAGATCTTGCAGTTTGGAATAGGAAAAAAAAAGCAGTGTGAATATGGAACTCGGTTCTAGCTTTTAGTAAATAAAAATGATTAAGAATGTATAGCGCAGCAATGATTGTAATAATGGAAGGCTTCTTTCCAGTCTAGTGCAATATACTCCACCAGAACTCACACATACAATTTTTAGTAACCAAAATCTCTGACAAATCAGTATATGAAATGTTAGAAGTACAGCTGAAATACTACAGCAGTACATGATGTGAAGAATGGCCTAAGTTTATATTCAGAGACATATCATCTACCAGGCTTCCTATGCAGGAGCCTAGGGCCTACTGCATATCCAATGGGCTAAGCTACAAATTTCATGATCCTGCCGCTACAATCTTCATGTTCATGCAGTAAATGGTCAAAGCTGCACAACTTTAATTTTACAAGGGAAGATTAACTTGTAAGGCTTTTCCACACAGGCATTAAAGTAGGTGGTTGGGTCACAATTTAATGCTTCTTGAACACCTATCAGTGCCACTCAAAACTGTAAAATAGGGAGTGGAGGTGTTCACACTTCAGCGTTAGCAATGCCTCATGTTGCATTGAGACAAAAATAACATTGCCTGCAGATTGTTTGCAACTGCCCCCATTCACTTCAATTGGATGTACACACACCTGTGGCATTTACAGTGCATTTAAGGTTCGGTTTTAAAGCGTCAGAAGTGCTTATTTACCATTTTAGCCTTGTATACAGGGAGTTTGAGGAGTGTTGCCTGACACGACATGAATGCCTGTACAACACATCCAAAATGCCTAATAATGCTATAGGTTACATAGTTACATAGTTACATAGTAGGTGAGGTTGAATAAAGACAATAGTCCATCCAGTTCAACCTGTGTAGGTGTGTGTGGCTGTACTCATCTCACATACCCCTGAATGTTCTGATCCTTGAGATGTAAGTCTAAGAGTCTTTTGAAAGCCACCATACTACCCGCAGAAACCACCTCTTGTGGTAGAGAATTCCACAATCTTGTAGCCCTAACAGTAAAGAACCCCCCACGTTGCCTGTGGTTAAAACGCTTCTCCTCTAATCGCATTGTATGCCCCCGAGTCCTCATGCAATCCCTTCGAATGAACAGCTTTTTTTCTAAGCTGGGATCCCCATTAAGATATTTATAAATTGCTATCATGTCCCCCCTCAGACGTCTCTTCTCCAGGGAGAATAAATCGAGCGATTGTAGACGCTCTTCATAGTCAAGGTCCTCCAATCCCCTAATTAGTTTAGTTGCCCTTCTCTGGACTCTCTCCAGCTCCAACACATCCCTCCTGAGGACTGGCGACCAGAACTGGACAGAATACTCCAGATGCGGTCGGACCAGAGTTTTATAAAGTGGAAGGATTATAGTCTTATCTCTGGAATACATCCCTTTCTTTATGCATGCTAATATTCTGCTGGCTTTGGCAGCTGCCGCTTGACATTGCATGCTGTTGCCTAATCTATCATCAACCAAGACTCCCAGATCCTTCTCCATTTTTGATACCCCCAAGGGTTCCCCTCCTAACGTGTATTGTGTTTTTATGTTTTTAGTCCCCAAGTGCAAAACCTTACACTTCTCCACGTTAAACCTCATTTGCCATGTCGTTGCCCACTCTGTAATTTTGTCCAGGTCATTCTGTAGGATATCTGCTTCATGCTGTGCAGTTATTGCCCTGGCCAATTTTGTGTCATCTGCAAAAACTGATAACGCACTACTGATCCCGTCCTCAATGCTGTTTATGAATAAATTGAACAAGGTTGGTCCCAGGACTGAGCCCTGGGGCACCCCGCTTACAACCTCAGACCAGTCTGAGTATGCGCTGTTTATTACCACCCTTTGGACACGCCCTTTAAGCCAATTCCGTATCCAAGAGCAAACTCTGCTGTCGATGCCTGCAGACCTTATTTTATAAATTAAGCGCTTGTGGGGAACTGTATCAAACGCCTTAGCGAAATCCAAGTACACCACATCCACTGGTCTGCCCCTATCTAGCTCACAGCTTACCTCCTCGTAGAATGCTAAGAGATTGGTTTGACAAGAACGCCCATTTGTAAACCCGTGCTGATTACTGCTGATGATGTTGTTGTCTTTAGCAAATTCTACGATATAGTCCCTTATCATCCCCTCCAGAAGTTTACATACTATTGATGTCAAACTGACAGGCCTATAATTTCCCGGGATATGCCTCTGGCCCTTTTTGAATATCGGAATCACGTTAGCTTTCTTCCAATCCCCTGGTACATCTCCTGTCCTAATACTGTCAGCAAAGATCAGGAACAGTGGTCTGGATATAACCTTACTGAGTTCCTTGAGTACTCTCGGATGTACGCCATCCGGGCCTGGTGATTTGTTTGTGTTAAGTTTATCCAGCCTTTCCCTGATTTCACCCTCTGTTAGCCATAGTGGCAAATCCTGTGTATTACTACTAACCATACAGTCATGGTCAGTGTACCCCTCCGTTTCCTGTGTAAAGACTGACGAGAAAAAAGCATTCAGCACGGTTGCTTTTTCAGTGTCCTCTGTAACCATCCCCCCATCATCGCTAATTATGTGTGCAATATGCTCTGCCCTAGTTTTTTTGCTGTTGATATATTTAAAGAATTTCTTTGGGTTTTTTTTACTATCCTCCGCTATTTGTCTCTCAAAGTTGATTTTAGCCATTTTGATTTCGTGTTTACTTTTCTTATTTGCCTCCTTGTATTGCTCGAAAGCCAATACAGTGCCCTCTGATTTATATTTCTTGAAGGCCAATTTTTTTCCCCTAATAAGTTTTTTAACGCTACGGTTTAGCCAGCCAGGTTTGGCTTTGTCTCTTCTAAATTTATTTCCCATAGGAATGCACTGCAAGATGCCTTTGCCTAATATGTTCCTAAAGCATTCCCATTTTTCCTCTGTGGTCAGGGATCCCAGGGTTTGGTCCCAGTTTACCCTTTCCATCAATGAGTACAATTTTGGAAAGTTTGCCCGTCTGAAGTTTAGGGTTCTTATGTTCCCCACTTGCCTTGTTATATTGTTATTTATACTAAATGTGATCATCCTGTGATCGCTAGAGCCCAGGTTGTCCTGAACTACTACCTCCGAGATTATGTCTGGGTCATTAGTGATCAATAGGTGCTCTAATACACTTTAAGGCTGCTTTATAATTCAATGCCTGTGTGAAAGAGCCTATAGGCAGTTGCTGTCTTGTGAGGCTGGCCATGCTGGTACAGACAGTGAAATGGGATCGCTTCACCTATTGCAATCAATGTCAGTCAAAGGGATGGAGGGGTGCAAAAGCCGATAGCATTGCTACGGACCCATTCTGCCTTATTTTGTTTCTGCTGCTAACTATTGGTTTTAACCATTGGGTTGCTGCATTTGCACATTTATACAGCTCTTAAACAAACATTTCTATTGTCTTCTGCCCAAAATGATCAAATCAGCATTGATGGCCAAGTAAGTTAAAAAACAATCTGTACATTGCCATGCAGAAGTTTTAAGCTGCAGGTGTATGGACACCCTAAAAGTGAACACACAAGGAGATAAATTTGGGACCTGCCTTTGTAAGTGCAGACTTTGGGGCTATCATTGTGACCTTGGCTTTACTATCTTGGTCAATGACCCTAGAGGACTAGGGGGCTTTCCATATGCTTAGGCAGGACTCAGAGAAGCCTAATGATGACCAATGAGTCTCATTAGACAGCCATGAAGGTCTAGCATTATTGGGCATGCTCCCTCTAAGTATGGCAAAGTGCTGTTGGGTGCACTTACCTGGATATTGTAAGAAGCCATCTATGCCTGTAACTGTGCTGATGTCTTCCATGCCCTTCTATCTCTACCCAAAGTCCTATTACATCTGCCACGTCCCTGTTTACACAGCTATGGAAGTCTGAAAAGTGTAAACCCTCTACCAGCTTCTGACTCACTAGGTGAGGCCACACAGTGAAGTCAATATCGTGTTACCATTTTTGGAGCTTTCACCTGTAAAATTCATCTGCAGCAAAACCTGAGTAAGGGTTCATATGGATGGGCAGTCTTGTCAAATGCTGCTTTTACTATATAAACACAGTTGGACTGTGTTTAACCTGCTTTGCATGCAGCTCAAACACCACTAAACTGGACATGTTACGTTGAAACAAACACAGCTCAATGCAAAGCAGGTCAAATGCAGTCTCTGAACTGCCATATGTACTGTTCAAATAGAGTCAATGGGATTTTGCTGACCTGCGTTTGATGTGTGTTCCAAATGCACAAAAAACAACACAGGAGTACAGCACTGGTCTACATGAGCCCTAAGAAGTAGTATTAAGTTGCTTGCCAAGCTGCAAAGGCAGCCAATGGATGTTTCCCTTTATTAGAAGCTGGAATTAAAAATTTGATGAGTCTCTGGACATATGTTATCACTGTGTATGCACTGGGGGGGAAGGGAGGTATCCCTGTAAAACTACAAGGTGGAGTGATCAAAGACTTTACAGTATGAGAGTATGCATGCGATTAATTTACTTCTTAATCACCATTGATTAATTAAAGTGACACTGTCATGGGAGAAATACAGGGGCTGCCATTCCTTGTGAAAATACGAGGTGCCTGGCTGTGTCTGAAATCAGCACTAAAGAGTCACACAGGCCCAGAACAAGTATACAGTAAATTAGTGTCATAAAATCAAGTCTCTTATCTCTGTATTTGTTGCAGGCTGGTAATTCAGATAGCTTTGAAGCCAAACTTTTAATCTATTTCCCCTTCTGCTAAAAATTTTGTTACACTCTACAACAAGAAAAAGTGTCATGGCATCAGCACAAGTTTGAATGCATAGCCCCATTACCCACAGTGAGGATGGACAGATGTTGTATCTTGTGTTGCATATTAAGATGGATATTTTGTTGTATACATCAATAGGATAAGCATTCTCACTGCTGCTTCCAATGATGCAGAGTGTATCTCTGGGGGGAGGCTGAGTGTGTCTGACAGAGTGCAATAAAAGCAATGCGCTGCTCCAGAGTGCCGGATTGGGATCAGTAAAGCAACTGACTGCAAATTATTTTTCAAATTTATAGACTTGGGGCCTGGCAGGTGTCTTGCTTACTATTAAAAATAAAATCTCACCTATTCATTCATAGTTATGTTTGAGTTATATATTTGTAAATCAACAGCGATGTAAAAGTGGATGCATTTTTTTTTAATATTTGCAAGATAATGTTTACAAAAAAGCAAATACAAAAAAAGAATGCTGAATCGGTCCGCCCTATAAATATGGAAAGTGTTAGTTCACCTTCACAGAAAAAATAAAAAGGTGAACTAACACTCTAAAGGGAAGGGGCTACCCCTGCTGAGTGGTGAAATCCACCCTTCCCCCCCCCAAAAAAAGAAAACTATAGCAGTAATGATCAGGCACGTTTTCATGGGGTATACATGAATACAAGTAATTGGGCACTCTGGGAATATGTTTTGTATGGATTATTGTTTTGCTGGCGAGCTGCGTCTTTATTGTGGCATAGCTTCCGCCGAGACTCAACTTCCTGTTTGGGCACATTTATGGGACCTCTCCTGTGGCATGGCAGTCACTGCCAGCGCCTCTGTGTGTTGGGCTGCGGTCGGCTATGCCACTGGATGGGTTCCTGCCTACTATGTGAAAGTTAGTTTGATTTTTTTTATTGTTTGTATTATTTATTCTTTGTGGGGTTTTTTTTCTTTTCTTTGGGGTACTGTCCTCCTTTGTTCTTTTTCTACCTGTTTTTTTTTTTTTGGGTGTATTAATTTGTGTCATATTATTTCAGTGCCTCCAGGATCTCTGCGGGTGCAGGTGGGCCTCCCTCTTCTCCCCTTTGGTCAGTATGGGGAGTGGTATGCTTTTAATTAATACTTGCAGGCTATTTTCCTACATAATGAGTATCAGCTCCTACCATTTTTTGTAAGTAGTATTGCAGTGACAATGTGGCACTGATTTACAGCTTATATAACCTTACATATTATCCACTATATTTTTTATTTTCCATATGAAGGTCCTTTAGGTTGCCCCTGAGAATGAGCAATTCTCAAAAACTGTTGGGCACTAGGGCAATATATCTGTTATGTAGGGCAATTGGGGAATATATTTGTCATGTAAGAGAGTAACATGCTGGTATATGTGTCACACCCAGATATACAATATGAATGTGCAAGCTATATATATATATATATATATATATATATATATTGTACAGGACGCCAAGGTTGGGTCCTGGACGGGGACCCAACTACGAACTGTAGGTGTTTTCCTTTTACTTTTTGTGCTGAAGATAAGCAGACTTTATTTTGTATTTTTGTGCTTGTGTGCTGCTGGAAGCCGTAATTTTGTGTTACCTGCTGAATAAAAGCCTTTTTGTTTGAAGTTAAACGGTTTTGCACTCGGTCCTGTGGAGCCACAATTCCCCCCCAAACATTACAATATATATATATATATATATATATATACGCTATGTAATCTTACAATAATGAAAGCTTTCTCAATTTTATCTATGGTGCCTGTAAATCCTTTACACCCAAAATCAATGAGATGCTGGCACCATGGATAGTGTCAAGCCACACAATCAAAAGTTTTGTAAAAAAAAAAAAAAAAAAAACCTTCCTTGTTGCAATATTCACTTGTCCTGAGCCCAGACTGTTCTTGGCCAACCCCAGCCTGTGACTTGAAAGTGAAAGGAGAAGCAGCACAAATGCTGCTTCCCCTCCATACTTGAACCCTGCTGAACACGGACTGGAAAAGGCTGATTCCAGGTCAGATTCAGATACATACACTGTTTGCATTAAAAAACCTTTAATAATTTAATAATAGTTATATGGCTGCAAATATCTTGTGCCTATTATATCTGCAAGAGTTAAGCTTTAATCATTTTTAATAAATGCATAACTGCATACATTGCTGTTTTCAATTCCTGTCTCAAGTGCAGATTTAAAGCTCAATGGCAGCCAGAGGTAGAACGGGTTAGATATTCTATTGGAATTTTATAGCAGTCTATGCACCCATTGTGTAGATTTTCTCCCACTATATGTCCTTGTAACAGGCAGTGAGAGGGACACAAAGTGATGAGAAATCTCTCCAATATGAATGGAGACAGCAACACATATGAATGGAGACAGCAACACAAACATATTTCTTGGTACATTGAAGAAAGGTTTAGTCATTGGGTCAGCTTTTTATTGCTGTGTGACCCCCCCCCCCCCCCTCCATCCCCTCGCTTTTTGTCCTGATCTCTTAGTGGACACTGAGGCACACACTGAAGGGAAATCTCCTAAATGGAGTCACAATAATAAGGTTAACACTTCCCAATTTCTGGAGTTGGGCTTTAATTTCACGTGAGGGCCCGACTGCATATTTTATAGTGGAGAATGTGTTCACATTGGCAGAATTAATCTTCAATTAAATTTTGAAAGTATATGTAGTTGATATTTTAGATTGCTGGGTGTCTGAGGATCAAAGGTACCACATCCCACCAAATATAATTAGAAGACATATGTAGAAAACAAAGGGATTTTTAAGGTGCCACAATTAACATAGCCAATTTAAAAAAACATCAAATTCTATTGTTATATATTAATGTTAAAAACAACATATATTAAAAAAAAACATCAATTTCTATTGTTATATATTAATGTTAAAAACAACATATATTTTTTTTTAATTGGTTTTGTTAATTGTGGAACCATAAAAATCCCTTTATTTTCTGCATACGTCTTCTAAACGTATGTAGTATATATTCATGCCAACATCTGAAGATAAAAAATGTGCAATATTAAACTTCACCCCACTATCTTAATCTCAGTGCTGCCTTTGCAGCTTGGCCAGTTCATATATTTAAAGCCGTGCCCATGAAGCAAAGCCCTACCTCCTGGTCTGTACAGTATTACTAAAACAATGGCAACATAGGTGTGCACAGCCTACTGTATTAAGGTGTGCACCCCAAACCTCAAACACACATATAAAGTATTTATACACACATAAAAACCCACACTCTTAAAAATAAATGTAATAGAACCATAGACATATGTAGCAGAATTCCCAGCCATTGTGCTGGATGTGGGTCTGCCTGGGTTACCGCTAACAACAACAGCACATTTAAGCATGTTCTCCAAGTGGGAGCACTGGGACAATGACCTGTTCAGTATCTTTGGGTTTTTATTTTTATTGAGAACTTGGATAGGAGAAGGGATGAGTGGGCTCAACTATGCACAATTTGCTAGGGACAACTGAAAAATGCTGGTTGGCGCTGACTTGATGCTGGCTTGATGCCGGTCAACGCCGGTTAATGCTGGTTAACACTGGCCTGCTGCATGTTAACACCGAACTGACTTCCGATCACCTCCTTCTGACTCAAAGTCCTTGTTGAAGCTCCCTTTGGCACTCCTTGCTGAGGTAGCTACTTTATCACTGCTGCACTGCTGAACTTTTATGATTCAGGGCCCGCACCGGCACCCACTCTCTCACACACTTATCTTCAGGGCTTAGACACTGGCACTCCCTTTTCTAAGCCCTCTCTACTGGTTAGCTGGCTCCCGGATCCCTGTGACCTTCTGGAGTGGTCTCCTATCCTAGGCAGACCCCTGGGAAGTTTTCAGTACTCACGACACTGCTTTCCTGGAAACCTCTGCCCAGCAGCTCCACTCAGTCCACAGCACACGGGATCCCTCTCTGCAGCTCAGCTCAACCTTCCGTGCTCTAGGCCGACTGCCCATGACGCTTTCCTCACACTGACAGGAGGAGAGACAGCCGTCACCCTCCTCCTGGGACTCTGCTTCACGCCAAAGACACTCTGTCATGTGCTACCCTCAGACTTATACCCCATCCCAGGATGCATTGTGGCAGAATCTGCCCTCTGGGATAGATACAAGCCCTGGTGTGCTATTGGTCAGCTTTCCTCCACTGTCCAATAAGAGCCCTCATTGGACGTAGTGGGGAGACTCCCCAAGCTCAACAGGCACACCTGGAAAACACATGACAGCCTAGCTCAGTGATCCTCAACCATGGCCTACAGGGCCCACTAACAGGCCAGATTTTAAGTATTACCTTGGGGAGATGCAGACTAGAGTACTGTAATCACTGAGCAGCAAATTATATCACCTGCGATGTATTTCAGTTATCTTGCAAACCTGGCCTGTTAGTGGGCCCTGTAGGGCAGGGTTGAGGACCACTGGCCTAGCTGAACAATCAGGCCCCCCTGATAAGCAGACAGGGCCTCCCCTATGGTTTTCCTAGCACCTACCTAGGAGGGTGCTACACATATATGACTAATAAATGTTAAATAAAACCAATATTTTCATATGTGAATTTCATATATACTTATCAATGCAAAAAAACAAAAAGCGCATGATAGCTCAAAATGAAAAAATGCTATAATGCATTAACATTTTCAGTGCTATAAAGTGTCAGTGCAATAAATACAAATCAAAAGAGAACTAACATTTTATCATAAAACATCTATCCAAAATATCCCCTGTGAGTAACAAAACGTGTGAACCCACCACTGACTCTTTTAATTGACTTCAGTGCACCTCCAGCAAACAGATAAGCACACCGATTGCTTACCAGAGCCAAAGGCCTTACATAGAAAAAAAAAGGCCGTACGTGCTTATTCACATTTAAATGGCAACCAGCACCTCTGCCAGACTGAGCCTCGAGGGTTAATACTCCTGTATAGTGATTGCTCAGCGCTCCATCAGATGCAACCCTGATGACAGGTATTCCAATATGTAAGAAATGAGGCACGCTATAGTGCATTTTCCAGGCATACAAATGATTTATTAAAAGGTTATGAATGTACAAATATGTAGACAAGTATAGCATTAAGAATAAGGTATGCGAATCACACATTGCTGGGATCTTCAGCCATGCGTGGTGACGTCACTGCCAAAGAATCCATTCCGACGCGTTTTGTCCAATTAAGTCTTCAGGGGACAGCGGATACTACTAATGTGCATGGGGTGATTAGGGTTTGCCTAGGCACACCCCGACCACATGCCTATGACTGGCAATATATGGCCCAATAAAGAAAAAATTATTTTAGTATTGAATAGGCGAAACTCATGGCTAGAATGCTGAAATTATTGCCTTCAATAGTTAGTAGTGATCAATAGCACAAAAGGAGACTTTCAAACACATTATAAAATATGTTTACAGCTGATATCTGAATATTTCCTTCTCTGTTGAGCAAAAGGAAAAAAGCTTTTACCACATGTACCACATCCATGTGTAGGACAAATTCACGTCATTCAAGGACAGCTAGAAGTTTCACTTCCTATCATTCTTGAGAACTCATGTATGTCTACCATAATTGTGCACAATTATCCAGCTAGAATTTTCAGCTTTAGCTCACAGTAATTTCTTGATACTCTAAGGAATAAGACACAAAGCTTTCTAGTCATAAGACAGCTGGGTAAAGTGAATGTGATCATTAGTCCACACATACGATATTACCAAAAGTATTGGGACGCCTGCCTTTACACGCACATGAACTTTAATGGCATCTTAGTCTTAGCCTGTAGGGTTCAATATAGAGTTTGCCTACCCTTTGCAGCTAAAACAGCTTCAACTCTTCTGGGAAGGCTGTCCACAAGGTTTAGGAGTGTATCTATGGGAATGTTTGACCTATGGCTTGCAGTCTCTGCTCTAATTCATCCTAAAAGTGTTCTATTGGGTTGAGGTAAGGCCAGTCAAGTTCCTCCACACCAAACTCGCTCATCAATGTCTTTACGGACCTTTATTGACAGCTGCGGGAGCCAATGGCTGGATCGGATCAGGCTTAGGTAAGAATATGGGGGGTTGGGGGGGGGGGAGGTTCCATAGCACAGAAGGTTTTTCACCTTAAGCCATAGAATGCATTAAGAGGAGAAACACGAATGCTTGAGAACCACTTTAAAGTGTTACTAAACCCAGGACCCTTCTTTCACTATATCTAATCTCCCACAGTACACAAAACATGGAAATGTAATTGTTTTAGTAAATATAAACTGCTAAGTACCTTTTCTCATCAGCAGCATATAGCAGCTCTATGACTTGTATCATTTCATTGCTTTCTCCCCTGACCCTCTGTCTGAACAGTGCTGATTGGCCCTGTGCTAATCACATGCACTCTCCCAAGAAAAAATAAAAACTCTCTAGCGATACACTTCAAACTGAGCATGTGCAGCTTGTCCCCGAGCTTTGTATTATCAGGAAATAATTAGGGGACAGTAGAGGAAGAGGAGGATCAGAGAGACAGGATCAAACAGCCTTTTTTGGACAAAGCAGAGGATTAACCCCTTAGGTTCCACAGTGAGTATAACAAGCATGCTTTACTGCATATTCACACTGATTTTACTGATGTGGATTTAGTAACACATTAACTTTACCTTAAAAAATGTAACTTTATTCAGTCTGTGTAGACGCAAAGATATCATCCTCCTTTTTCATTTGGTTCATTTTTTTTTTTAGGTCAGCCAACAGAAAAAAAAAAAAAAATCCAGTTAATGGGGAAATGCAGGATGAAGAATATAAAAGTTTTGATTTTAATAAGCCTAGATAAACGTGAAATGAGAGAGTGTGCAATAAAAAACTTCCAACAGCCCTAATGCACTGGTGCTTTTAGATAAGATGGCAAGAGGAATGGCATTAAGTCACATTAAAGGAGTTGTAAAGTCTCAAGGTTTTTCACCTTAATGTATTTTATGCATTAAGGTGAACAACCTTTTCTGCATCAGCTGCCCTCCTCAGCCCCTATTTTTCTTACCTGAAACCGATTGTTCCAGCAAAGAGCACGAGCCCAGCGGCTCCAGACCCTGTCTTGGGTCATCATTGGATAGATTGATAGCAGCAGGAGCAATTGGCTCCCGCTGTTGTCAATCAAACCCATTGACACAAGAGCACAGGTGCCCCCCATGAAAAGTGGCTCTCCGTCGGGGAACCCGATGAAAAGGAGGAGCCAGAAGCGACGCTGGGGCACCCCAGAAGAGGAGGATCAGAGCTTGCATAGAGCAGGTAAGCATGAGATGTTTGCTGCACGTATATGTGTAGCGCTTAACCACTTGCCGACCGCCGCACGACTATCTACGTCGGCGGTCAGCCCCTCACAGGCAAACTAACGTAGGGCTACGTTGCTTGCTTGTGAGGGTCTAGGGAGCGAGCGCGCGCCCGCGGAGGCGCGCTCCCGCTCCCGCGGAGGCGCGCTCCCGCTCCCGCGTGGTCACGGACCCCCCCGCGCGTGTGACCAGCGGACCCGATGTCCGCCGGCCACTCGGCGATCGGCGGGGGAGAGGGAGAATGTCAGGCAGCTTGTGTAAACAAGCTGCCTGTCATTCTCCTCGCTGCAAAGACACTGATCACATGGATCTACTATGTAGATCCGTTGATCAGTGTCCTTACAGCTGAAGCCACAGCCAATCACAGTAGAAAGCACGCCCCTAGGGACACACACAGCCCCTCCCTCCCAAATAAAGTTAACCCCTTCACTACCAGTGTATTTTTACAGTAACAGTGCATATATATAGCACTGATTACTGTAGAAATGTCACTGGTAACCCCAAAAGTGTCAAAAATGTCAGTCAAGGGTCCGATCTGTCCGCCGCAATGTCGCAGTACCGCAAAAAAATCGCAGATCGCCGCCATTACGCGTTAAAAAAAAAAACAACAAAAATGACAAAAATCTTTCCCTTTGTTAGTAAACGCGATAACTTTTGCGCAAACCAATCAAAATACGCTTTTTGTGATTTTTTTTACCAAACATAGGTAGCATAAAACAAATTGGCCGAAAATGTTAAAAAATTTTGATTTTTACATTTTTTTTGGGGGGAATTTCATATAAAAAAATGTGAAAAATATTGTTATTTTTGCAAAATTGACGCTCTTTTTTTGTTTATAGCGCGTGATCAAAAAATCGCACAGGTGATCAAATACCACCAAAAGAAAGCTCTGTTTGTGGGAAAAAAAAGGACGCCAAATTCGTTTAGGTACAGCGTCGCACGACCGCGCAATTTTCCGTTAAAGTCACGCAGTGCCGAATCGCAAAATACCCCCTGGTCGGAATGGGGGTAAAATCTTCCGGGGCTTAAGTGGTTAAACTATTAATAAATGCATGAAAAAAAATAATTTTAACATTTTCGGCCAATTTGTTTTATGCTACATATGTTTGGTAAAAAAAATCGCACAAAGCGTATTTTGATTGGTTTGCGCAAAAGTTATCGCGTTTACTAACAAAGGGAAAGATTTTTGTCATTTTTGTTGTTTTTTTTTTTTTTTTACGCGTAATGGCGGCAATCTGCAATTTTTTTTTGCGGTACTGCGACATTGGGGCGGACAGATCGGACCCTTAACTGACATTTTTGACACTTTTGGGGTTACCAGTGACATTTCTACAGTAATCAGTGCTATATATATGCACTGTTACTGTAAAATTACACTGACAGTGAAGGGGTTAACTTTATTTGAGAGGGAGGGGCTGTGTGTGTCCCTAGGGGCGTGATTCTAACTGTGATTGGCTGTGGCTAGAGCTGTAGGAACAATGATCAACGGTCCTACATAGTAGAACCGTATGATCAGTGTTTCTACACAGGGGAGAATGACAGGCGGCTTGTTTACACAGCCTGCCTGCCTTTCTCCCTCTCCCCCGACGATCGCAGAGTGACCGGCGGACATCGGGTCCACCGGTCACACGCGCGGGGGGGTCCGTGACCACGCGGGAGCTGGAGCGCGCCGGCGGCGGCGCACGCTCGCTCGCTCCCCAGAGCCTCACAGGCTAGTGACGTACCGATACAACACTCTGCCTGTGAGGGGCTGACCGCCGCAGTATATGTACTTGCGGCGGTCGGCAAGCGGTTAAAAAAACATAGCGTGATACCGTACACACAGTAGAAAAGTAAGATGTTGCACTCACAAGAAAGACCTCATTAATCCCATGTGTCACATGCAAAGCCAAAATCAGGGAGATATGAGATCAGGGAGGTATGACATGTTTGTTATTTAAAAAACCTTTACAATCACTTTAAAGAAGATTGTTTTAAAATATAGTACAGGTTTGGAGGCACTATATACTTTCATGCTAAATATAGTTAACGCAAACTGACATAGGTCTACATCGGCTGCCTTTAAGTGTTTGTACTGGGGTGATGCCTATAGCTAGAGGCAATCCCCCCGGTACCCTTTTATAAAGCCGGCGGTCAGCTTTCCGGCGGCAAAGACTGATGTGGCTCAGGAGCTGCTCAACTGGTACCCCAGTGAGCTGGAGGGGACACCCCCACCTCCCGCCACCTTCGGCGGCTCTGCCCGGGTCTCCCGTCCCATCGGGAGACCTGAGCAACCAGCCGGTGCGTCCGGATGGAGTCCTGATCAAAGCCGAATGTGGCTTAGATTGGGTCTCCGATGACTTAACCTGGAGGCGGCGTCCATGACGTCCAGATTACTCGGCTGCTAAAGGGGCCAAGTTTAAAAAGTGAGTGTATTCAAAAATGCAGTTTTCGGTGTTTTGAAAACATGGAAGTGTAGTGGAGGGGTCTAGGGTCTTTTAGACCCCTGATCCTACCATAAAGAGTACCTGTCACTGCCTATTGCTGTCACAAGGAATGTTTACATTCCTTGTGACAGCAATAATAGTGATCATATTTTTTTATTTTTTTTTAAAAACATGTGGTAAAATTAAAAAAATAAATAGGAAAAAAAAAAAATTTTAGCCGCCCCCGTCGCCATGAGCTTGAGCACGAAAAAAATGTATACGGAAGTCAAGCCCGCAAATAAATCGCTGTTCAAACCACACATGTGAGGTATCGCCGCGATCGCCAGAGCATAAGCAATAATTAAAAAAAAAGAGCTACTCTCTAACTCTAAACTGGTAACCATTATTACATTTTTAAAGCGTTGCCTTTGGAGATTTTTATTGACTGTAGTTTGTCGCCATTCAGCCGGTGTGCGCAATTTTAAACCGTAACATGTTGGGTATCTATTTACTTGGCGGGACATCATCTTTTGCAATATACAAAAAAATGTATTAGCATATGTTAGATCATACAGTCCTCATAAAGAGTATAATAACCGCCAAAAAGTCTCTATTTGAAGCAAAAAAACAGATATTCCATGTACTATTGGTACTCCCGGTGCTCAATGTTTAAGATCCGGCTTTCACCTTCACCACACCAACAGTGACCCCTTCAGAATGGGCACTCACCAGAGATAACATGGTCATACGCCTGTAAGCATTGGTTGCTTGCACCCTTGACACTCCGGACCGCCTCTGCTGCCACCAGATAACCTCCGCACTCGAGTATCAATCAGGGACCTGTAAAATTCCCCTCTCTGAGTCCTCCGACAGTCGCCGCCTCCTCTAAGTCATCACTGTTGGGTATTGACTTCCCATCCGCAGGAGTAGCTAGGCATATAGACGATGTCCTGCTGCTGATGGAAAGCCCAACAGTGATGACTGAGGAGAGGAGGCGGCGACTGTCGGAGGACTCAGAGAGGGGAATTTTACAGGTTCCTGATTGATACTCGAGTGCGGAGGTTATCTGGTGGCAGCAGAGGCGGTCCGGAGTGTCAAGGGTGCAAGCAACCAATGCTTACAGGTGTATGACCATGTTATCTCTGGTGAGTGCCCATTCTGAAGGGGTCACTGTTGGTGTGGTGAAGGTGAAAGCCGGATCTTAAACATTGAGCACCGGGAGTACCAATAGTACATGGAATATCTGTTTTTTTGCTTCAAATAGAGACTTTTTGGTGGTTATTATACTCTTTATGAGGACTGTATGATCTAACATATGCTAATACATATTGAGCGCTGCTGTATGTAATTTGTGCTGGACATTTTGAGTTTTAGTATTTATTACATTTTTCTACAGACTGTTTTATTATCAGAGCAGCTGCGATCAGCAAATTTTATGGAATATTAATACCTCTTTTACTTATTATTGTATGTTTTATCCCTTTTAACGTTAAGCGCTGGGCGAGTGTTTGGAATTTTCCCTTGTTTCAACCACTTTTTATATATACAAAAAAATGGGCTAAGTTTACTGTTTCGTTTTTTTTAAATGCAGTGAAATGTGTAATTTTTCGTACTGTTTCCAAAAAAATGGTGTTTGAAAGACCGCTGCGCAAATACCATGTGACAAAAAATATTTCAATGACCGCCATTTTATTCTTTAGTCTATAGTCTTTGCTAAAAAATATATATATAATGTTTGGGGGTTCTAAGTAGTTTTCTAGCAAAAAGTACTGATTTTAACTTGTGAACAAAATGTGTCAAAAATAGGCTCGTTCCTTAAGTGGTTAAAAAGCATTGTTTAATACAAACATGTGTATAAAACAATGCGATCCCAGTATTTATATTAAAGTAAGAGGAAGATATACGTTTAGTATATGAAAGTGTAGCATATTTATAGTACAGTTTTTGCATGATGCACTAAAATTCCTATTTGTAAGTTTTAATTTGCTAGAAAAAATCCTATGCAGCCATTTTAAAGCCATTTTCAGCTTTAAGTGGTTGTCTGGCATTCCCTTTTAAGCAAAGAGGCATCGGTTTTTGTGTTAATTCTGAAATGACTTCTAATCAAATATGTAAAGCTGCAGGATGAGTACCCAAAAATCTGGCAAAATACGCTCATCCTCCCTGCAGGCAAGCTCAAAATACCATTTTGTTTGCCCGTTTATTGATTGATAGCAGCTCTGCCTTTTTCTGCTGCCGGCCCCTCCAAGCCATCCTTTGGTGAAGGTCACCCACTGGGGCCAACAGAATAGAACACCTACAGATAAGCTGTGGAACGCCAACAATAGAATTGTGACTTCTTTAAAGAAGTCCACCGATTAAATGCAGCGGATTAAATATTAACCTTGACACAGCTGTATGCATTGAGAGGCAATATCCTTTAATTCAATGCATTAGTCTGTTTTACAAATCTGGGAAAATATGTAATTATATTTAATTTGGTTAAAAGAACAATTGCACAAAAGGCACTCTTGTAAAATCAGCCTGTCCCCGATGTTATGTATGAGGTAACACTTCAGATAGCACAGTTGTAGGCTGACTTGGCATGTCACTCATTGTTACTAAATTGATGAGGACATTGTGAAATACTTAGCAAAAGCTAATGTCACATTGAGAACAAAATTGCCAAGTCAGGACATTAAGTTTGGTACATGGCTGGAAAAAAATTACCCATTGAAAGAAGGACAGAGCAATTATGAAAACTGTGGATGATCAGACCCGCTTTTTTTTTTTTTTCTAAAACGAGGTTTTCAGATTTTGTTTTTAATTTGGAGTCTGGCCAAATATGGCTCAATAGGAGATATAAATGTGCATATGTTAGAGGGTAGTGAAAGCGCTGCCTAAATTAATAAAATGACACGCAGAGAAGCTTGAGTAAAAATTGTTGTGGATGCACACAAAATGGTTTGTGACATATTACAAATGCGTGATAAATTATTTATTTTTTTAATTTCGTGTACGCTTTTTAGCAATTTGAGTACTGTTTTACATTTTACATGCATACGTACAGTATCTCACAAAAGTGAGTACACCCTTCACATTTTTGTAAATAATTTATTATATCTTTTCATGTGACAACACTGAAGAAATTACACTTTGCTACAATGTAAAGTAGTGCGTGTACAGCTTGTATAACAGTGTAATTTGCTGTCCTCTCAAAATAATCCAACACACAGCCATTAACCTTCTTAGCGGTATTCCCGAGCGTGGCTCTGGGTTACATTTCAGAGCCAAAAGTGGTAATCCCGAGCCACACTCGGGGTACCGCCAGAAGCATCGCTGGATCCTGTAAAAGAGGTTACTTACCTTGTCACCGGGATACAGCGATGTATGCGAGCGATATGCGGAGGCGGATCTTCCGCCCGATCATCTCCGTGCCCCGGCTTCCATCTCCTGCGACGTGACGTTCGCAGGGGGGTGGAACCGGCGGCAAATTCAAATAGTAAAACACACCAAACACACTGATACCATTCAAAATAAAATAAATTCACATTACAACATTACATTGCCCCCCAGTGCCCTTTCCTGCAGTTTTACTGTACTTTTTATGTATATGTGTGTATATATATATATATATATATATATATATATATATATATATATATATATATATGTATACATACATACATACTTTAACTTATTTATAGTTTTTTATTATATTAAAATTTATGATTTTGTGTTTCAAACTTTATCATACCCGAGATGTTATAAAGAAGAATGCACAGTAAAAAAAAAAAAAAAATGTAAATATTTGGTTTGGGCTGCTCATTCTCAAGAATTACATGCAAAATAATGGTACCACTTTCAGCACCTACAATCCGAAAGAATCATACCGCCAGGGAGGTTAATGTCTAAACTGCTGGCAACAAAAGTGAGTACACCCCTAAGTTAAAATGTCCAAATTGGGCCCAAAGTGTCAATATTTTGTGTGGCCACCATTATTTTCCAGCACTGCCTTTACCCTCTTGGGCATGGAGTTAATCAGAGCTTCACAGGTTGCCACTGGAGTCCTCTTCCACTCCTCCATAATGACATCATGGAGCTGGTGGATGTTAGAGACCTTGCGCTCCTCCACCTTCTGTTTGAGGATGCCCCACAGATGCTCAATCAATAGGGTTTAGGTCTGGAGACATGCTTGGCCAGTCCATCACCTTTACCCTCAGCTTGGAGGTGTGTTTGGGGTTGTTATTATGTTGGAATACTGCTCTGCGGCCCAGTCCCTGAAGGGAGGGGATCATACTCTGCTTTAGTATGTCACAGTACATGTTGGCATTCATGGTTCCCTCAATGAACTGTAGCTCCCAAGTGTCAGGAGCACTCATGCAGCCCCAGACCATGACATTCCCACTATCATGCTTGACTGTAGGCAAGACAGACTTTGTACTCCTCACCTGGTTGCCACCACACACGATTGACACCATCTGAACCAAATAAATGTATCTTGGTCTCATCAGACCACAGGACATGGTTCCAGTAATCCATGTCCTTAGTCTGCTTGTCTTCAGCAAACTGTTTGTGGGCTTTCTTATGCATCATCTTTAGAAGAGGCTTCCTTCTGGGATGACAGCCATGCAGACCAATTTCATGCAGTGTGCGACGTATGGTTTGAGCACTGACAGGCTGACCCCCGACCCCTTCATGCCTAAGCCTTTTTGACATTTGTTGCTTACAAGTTAAAATCAGTATCGCTTCCGGGTTACTAGATCCGAGACTCGATCAAAGCTGATCCCGGCTTTGTTCGGGTCTTCAGCCAGCCGGAAGATGTGCTGGCTGGTCACTCAGGCCTACCGGTGGGACGAGAGACCCGGGCGATCCACAAAAGGTGGCGGGAGGGGGGGGTTATTTGTACTGTCCTGCTATTTTAAGTTTTCAAATATATATACCATAGTTTGTAGACTGTATAACTTTCGCACCAAATTTTCAACTAAATAACATACATCAATTTAGGTTACTTTTACCAAAGAAATGTAGTTAAATACATTTTGGCCTAATTTTATGAAAAAGGTAAAATACATTTTAAAACAGAAACTAAGAAAAACTTTTTTTTCAAAAATTTTGGTATTTTTTTTTTATATAGCAAAAAAAGAAAAAACCCAGAGGTGATCAAATACCACCGAAAGAAAGCTTTGTGTGAAAAACATGATAAAATTCCATTTACTTACAGTGTTACATGACCGAGTAATTGCCAGCTAAAATAGCACAGTGCTAAATAGCAAAAAAATGCTCTGGTGATCAAAGGAGAAAAAACCTTCCAGAGGTCAAGTTCTTAAAGCTGACTAAGGGGTTTATTGATCAGTCATTTCACCCAAGAATCACACATTTTTCACACATGATTCAATAAAAATGTGTGAATTTTGGGTCATTGTTGTTTAATCTTTGGGTGGAAACATTGATAAATAGACTCCCGGTAGTCTCATAGTCTAACCGCCTTGCTACCAGGTATCCACTTCAGCCCCGGTGATGTATTGGTATGTCACTGAACTTTGAGGGGTTTTACCGGGATTTGGAGGTGCTCATTTCATATAATTGAAAACGAATCAAATAGTATGGCCAGGTAGCAAGGAAAGCAAACAGAATCTTGGTGTCCATCACCAGCAACAGGAAGGTGGTCCTGATTCCACTGAGTAGAGCTTTGTTTAGAGTTTATATAGAATACTTTATTCAGATCTGGAGAGAGACTGCAGGAAATATGTGCAGAATTTAGATAAGAAAAGAAAGGGAGGACATGATTGAAACCCTTAAATACATTAATCAGGCGATAAAGGTCATAGCTTCAAACTAGCAGGAAGTTTAACATTGGAAAGCATTATTTTACCAAACAAGTGTTGGATGCTTGGAACACACATCCAGCAGAGGTAGTGATTCAGTCAACATTAAAGTAGAACTATAGGCAAAACTTTTTTTTTTTTTGGATAAAGGGAGGGTTTTAACCCGTGTCAGATTTTTGTTTGCCATCTGTATCCCATTGTGGAGATTTGCCTTCACTTCCTGTCTCATAGCCAAACAGGAAACAAGAGGACGTCTCTGTAAAACAAGAGAATTTCTTGGGGACCCCCAGGCCACCAGAACTAGTGTACCCATTAGAGGATTTTCCCTCTATTACTTTTGTGGGGACAACCCAAAATGTGGGATTTTCTTTTATTTTCACTTTCAAAGATAATGGTAAACAGGACAAATTGAAAGGGTGAATCTCCTTAACAGGGGCACAGAGAGCAATGAAAACTGACAGGTGTTCCAATCCCTCTCCACTTTATCCAAAACTAAAAAAAAAGTTTTGTCTTTAGTTATACTTTAAGTAAATTTAAACATAAATTCTACATTGGCAGTTGTGCCCCAAAAAGGGATGTCAGAGAGCACATGACTAGTCATCTGTATTGCCTGTGGTCTCCCTGCCAATTTTTTTCCCATTACTAACTCACCGTGCCTTGTTTTGCAGTGTGTCTCTTTGTGGAGGTAGCCATCGTTTTTGTTTTCTTAGGTCAGAGCCTCCAGTATGGAGAACAGTGAGCAGCTCAGTAATGACATTAATAACTTATTACTCCAAATCTCCAGAGACTAGGAGCCAGAGGCAGCAGTGCTCTAGATTGCACGCAGCAGATATACAACTGTTGGATAGAAGTGCCTAGGTACACTCACATACCATGAAGTGCACTGGTTTTTTTTTCAGGAAAATTTTCAAACAAAAGGTTAATTTTTTCAGGGTACAGCTTTGGCACATCTTACATTTAAACATGTTTCCAAAATGTTTCATATAACATATCAAAACCTCACTTTTTGAGTTTAGGTCCACATTACCATAGGTCAGTGATGGCGAACCCATGGCACGCGTGCCACAGCCGGCACGCAGAGCAATCTCTCTGGGCACGCGAGAGAGTCTATGGAGAGTCCAGGTTTGGTGGTGGCGGGAGCGCAGCAGCAAACAGTGGCGAGGTCGAGTTGCAGGAAAATATCTGCACATGGTGAGCGAGTGAGTGGGCAGCCCGCAGTCTCCGTGGGGAAGGTTAACAGGCCTGAAAGCCCAGGAAGGAGAGAAGAGCTTCACTGCTTCCTTGACCCCCGAAGAGCCGAGCAGCACCCGCAGGAGGTCAAGGAGGTGGTCCAGAAGATGAGGACGGCCGAGGGCCACAGGCTGCGAGGGAGCGGCTCGAAGGAACAGAGCAGAGAGCACCCCCAGATCAAGAACAGAGACTAGCTTGGAAGGTACCAGGCATGATGATACACAGACTACTTACACACAAAAACTGGGACAGGGGGGCAGAGCAGGGACTGCAGATAAGCACAGTGCTAGAGGTCTCTCTCTCATCTCCCCCCTCACTCTCCTCTCAGCTCCCCCTCTCTCTCTCTCAGCCTGTCCTCCCTCTCTTCCTCCCTCTGTGTCCTCTTCCCTCCCTCCCTCTATGTCCCCTTCTCTCTGTCAGCCTGATCTCTCTCTCTCTAAGTCCTCCCTCTCTTTCACCCTCCTCCCTCTATCTCAGTCCCCCCCTCTCTCTCACACACCCCCTCTCTCTCAAGCCCATCCTCTCTCTCAGAACCCTCCTCTCTCTCACACACCCCCCTCTCTCATACCCCCCTCGCTCTCTCTGACACCCCCTCTCTCTCTCTGACACCCCCTCTCCCTCACCCCCCTCTCTCATACCCCCCTCTCTCTCTCTCTGACACCCCCTCTCAAACACCCTCTCTCCCCCCTCTCTCTCTCTCTATCTCTCTCACACCCCTCTCTCTCAACCCCCTCTCTCTCTGTACCCCCCTCTCCCTCTCTTACATCCCCTCTCTCTCTTAAGCCCCCTCTCTTTCACCCTCCTCCCTCTCTCTCTGTCCCCCCTCTCTCTGCCCCCTCCCTCAACCCCCTCTCTCTCTGTTCCCCCTCTCTCTCGACCCCCTATCTCTCTCTCTCTCACCCTCTCTCTGTCTCCCCTCTCTCTCTGCCCCCTCTCTCTCTCACACACCCCCTCTCTCTCTCCCACACCCCCTCTCTCTCTCTCACACCCCCATCTCTCTCTGTCACCCCCCTCTCTCTTTCAACACCCCCTCTTTCAACCCCCCCCTCTCTCTCACCCTTCTCTCTCACCCCTCTCTCTCACAACCCCTTTCTGTTTCATATTCTCTCTCTCTCTCTCACACCCCCCCCCCCTCTCTTTCTCACACCCCCTCCTCTCTCTCTCACAACCCTCTCACTTTCTCTCTCTCTCTTTCTCTCTCTCAACCCTTTCTTTCTTTCTCTCTCTCTCTGTCTCTCTCTCACCCCATCTCTCTCAGCCTCCATTTGTCGTAGTCCCCCTCACGCTAATTGCAGTGTTGCCACTTTGGAATAATTAAGTTGGTTTTGCGTTGCAGTTTGGGCACTCAGGCTCAAAAAGGTTCGCCATCACTGCCATAGGTCTATCCTCACAGAGAATTGATAAAAAATCCCCCATAAAAGTGCAAACTTGATGGAGCACTTTTTGGTATCATTCTTCTAAGTCATTGTTTTACCCTACTATATATTTATACAGTATTTGAACTGGAAAAAGATCCTGTAAGTGTGAACACTTAGCAACTTTCTTGGCACCCCTTGCTCCCAAGGAATAATTGATTAGCCAGGTTGTATTTCCCAGAATATCTCCATTAAATCAAAACTATACTTTCCTCCATTGATGCACTGTGAGCAAGCTCCTTCGCCAGGACTGACATCTATGTCGGGTCTTCTTTCGCAAACCAAATTAAATTTACAGGTGCCGCTCAAGGCTCCATTGGGCCCTCTTATTTAGCAACCGCTTGGGGTGCAGACAAGGACATAGCTTGCCCCAGCTCTAGGCATCTAAAGGAAAGGGGAAAAGTATTGGAAGTTGCACATCTCTGCAAAACCCTATAAGAAGGTGTATGACAACCTCAGCCTGGGCTCCAAATGGGCCACGCCCCCCCCACACATTTCAGCCCGCCTATGGAGCTTAGTCATAGGGATCCCCATGACTAAGATCTGTGGGTGGAGTGAAACACATTGGGGGGCATGGCCTGGTTGGAGCCCAGGCTGAGACTGTCATGCAATTCCTTACTGGGTTTTGCAGAGATGTGCCACTTTGGGGTCTTCTTCCGTGTTTGGGATCTTCAGCCATCTTGATTGGTCATACTTGGATAATGTAACTCACATGCATGAGAGGAAGTTCATTTATCCTGGCAGATTCTGAAATTTTACACTGAGCTGGGCATACACAGTTCCATGTACATTTTTAGAAAGATTTGCGAATAGGCAAGTAAGAATCCTTTACTGAAGAAAAGACACGCGGGGAAGGGGATTTACTAAAACTGGAGCTTGCAAAATCTGGTACAAACCAATCAACTACCAGGTTTTATTTTCAAAGTTTAATTGAACAAGCTACTTCAATTAAGTTAAAAGCTGATTGGCTACCATGCACAGCTGCACAAGATTCTGAGTGCTCCAGTTTTAGGCTCCGTTCACACTTCCGCAACTAAGGATCCGACTTGTGAGACGACAAGTCGCATGACATGTGAAATCCCATGTTAGTCAATGAGAGCTGTTCTAATTACTACTGAAGTCGCTCCAACTTTAGAAAAGGTTCCTATACTACGTCAAGGTGACTTCTATTCGACTTATGCTCATAGACTTTAATGTAAGTCGTAACCAAGTGGGATCCTCATCTATATTGATGTGATGTGATATTGATGTGATCCAACATTAAGGGAAGATTACCCAGGCATTTCCAAAAGTCACAAACTTTCATCAAAGTAGTATTTAAGCTTGCCAAACTTGCACCGTAAGTCGCGAGACTTTCAGGTCACAGTAGTGTAAACGGAGCCTTAGTAAATCTTCCCCATAGTATGTCCCTTCTGCCTGTTAGCACATTTTCATTTTTTAAATTCACTTTAATTCATAATAGACTGTTAGAGGCCGCTGCTACATTGCTAGAAACCTGTCACATTGAGGCTAATTTACTAAAGGATTTAAGAATGTTCACACAATATTTTGTGAGAAGATTCATTTAAATGATGCTGTCATTCGAAAAGAAAAAATGGTTAACTTATTTCATCTGCACATGATTGGATAACTGATGTGAACATTCACACAATTTATAATGTGAGCATTCTCATATCCATGATTAAATCAGTCCAAAACTGCAAAGTTCCAGAAAAGCTGTCATTATGGATTAGACCAGCCTTTTTCAACCTGGGTGCCTTGAGGTTTCTTCAGGGGTGCCTTGGAAAAATGCCTAGAAATTGCCAAAAAGTTGTATTTAAGCCAGTGGGTGGATGAAACCTTCCTTATAGTTACACAAAGCCACAGGTTTTCATTGTGCTCCATTACAACCTTCTACCTGCTGACCTCCTAACAACCAATGGCATCATCGGGTAATAAGGAGGATGTTAGTTGCCTGCATAGCCTCATTGTTGTGACTCCAAAGCTGATAGAGAGAGGCAAGGGAGGGTCAATTAGCTGAGTGATGGAGAAAAACTTAGGGAGAAGAGAAACATTGGAATACTAGTCAGTACCAATTTGCAAAAATTATTTTGCTTTGAAAGGATAAATCACCTCTAACGCTGGGTGTCCTACGTGTGTGGATTTTGCTGCATTATGTAAAACTATTGGAATAGTTTTTACATTTTAGAATGGGGTGCCTCAAGACTGTCCATAATTTTGGAGGGTGCCTTAAGATTGTCAATAATTTTAAAGAGAGCCTTGACTGCAAAAAGACTGAGAAACACTGGACTAGACAACCATTTTACAACATACTGTAGGCCCAAACTTTTGCAGGAAAATCTCACCATTGTTGTCTTGGCAATGTGTAAGGAGTGGAAATATTTTGAAGCGGAATTAGACTTTAATATCAAAGTATAAATATTTACAGATGTATTTTTCAGCTATGCCACTATCATATTTCAAATGCATTGGGATGCTTTGAGATATATTTTCCATTATTTCTGCAGAGAAAATTCCAGATTCAGGTGGAGCCATTTCAGATGATAACAAAAATAGGTTTCCAGTAATTTAGCTTTACATCTTTGCTGGCAGTTCCTTTGTGGTGAATGAAATGGGTAACTACATCCATTGATCATCACATCTTGAGACAGACATGAAACAAGTGCTTGAAAAAGAACATTTTGTTTGACGCATCCTAGAAAATGATTGAAGAGATTGACATTTTTTCTTATCCTAAAATGCAGCAAGAAGTGCTGTAAAACAGATTAATTTACACATACCTATGAACACTGGAATATGTTTCCCATAGGGATCAATGACTTCTAATTGCTTTTCACAAATAAAATGCTGCACTTAGTTTGCTAGTTGTTTGGCACTCCTAAATGTCAGGGAGTAAATAGAACAAAAGGAGACCACACAAGTTCTATAGGGCTCATGGGCATGAACGTCTAAGTACCAGCTGCCTGTACAATGATTAATTAGGGTAGGAATAGCATTAGGGAAATTATTACATCAAGAAGATAATTGTAGCCCAGTCACCTCTTTCTAGTGATCTAGGAAAACTTAACATCACAAATCTATATAGCAGTCTTTTTTTTACCCCAGAGGAACCCTTAAAATTATTCCAGACCTCAAGGAACCCCTGTTAAAAAACACTTTATTGGACATTAGTGGGACAATTGCCCCTTACTGGTGGACAGTTGAAAAGAATGTCACCCAGTGATGGTCTATTGCCACTCTTACAGACACCAAAAAATGCCTCTGGTACCACAGCGTTGGCTCAGCCAAGTGTCGATGGCTTCTGGGCTATGCAGACACCATTAAATGTTGTCTTTTGTAATAAAATACTTTTCACCTTTTTTTTATTCTTTGTTGCATCCCTGCGCTATGGATCATCTGAAGCCTCTTTGCAGCCACAATCTGTCTACATGCACTCATTTTAACAACTGCTGCACAACTTTCCTATGGGTGGGTTTCCTGATGGTGATAACAGAGGACAAGCCTGTGCAATGCACACCGGGGTGGCTACTTGTAGTCTCCATTAGGATAGCATGTGACAGACTGACAATGCAGGAAAACAATTGGGAGTCAGAAACAGAATATTGTCACCCTAAAACAGGTTATGCCAGCACAACAACCTTCATTGCAGGGTAACTGGTTTTTATTTTAATGAAAGCTGCATTTCAAAACTTTTGGAAATTATTTTACAAAAAGACCTTAAAGTGGTAGTAAAGGTTTAGGGTTTTAGTTTTTATACGGACTGTGGAAAATTTTACATTTCATTTGAAAATCAAGGTCCCAGAGTCTGGAGGAAGAGTGGAGAGGCACAGAATCCAAGTTGCATCAGGTCCAGTGTGAAGTTTCCACCGTCGTGATGATTTGGGGAGCCATGTCATCTGCTGGTGTTGGTCCACTGTGTTTTATCAAGTCCAAAGTCAGCGCAACCCTCTACCAGGAAATTCTAGAGCATTTCATGCTTCCCCCTGCTGGCCAGCTTTATGGAGATGCTGATTTCATTTTTCAGGCAGACTTGGCACCTGCCCACACTGCCAAAAGTACCAATACCTGGTTTAATGAACATGGTATCACTGTGCTTGATTGACCAGCAAACTTGCCTAACCTAAACCCCATTGAGAATCTTTGGGTTATTGTCAAGAGGAAGATAAGAGACACCAGACCCAACAATGCAGACGAGTTGAAGGTGGTTATCAAAGCAACCTGGGCTTCCATAACACCTCAGCAGTGCCACAGGCTGATCGCCTCCATGCTTGATGCAGTAGTTCATGCAAAAGGAGCCCCGACCAAGTATTGAGTGCATATTATACTGTACATGGACATAATTTTCAGTAAGCCAACATTTCTGTATTAAAATTCTTTTATTTATTGGTCTTATGTAATATTACAATTTTGTGAAATACTGAATCTTGGGTTTTCACTAGCTGTAAGCTATAATCATCAAAATTAAAAGAAATAAATGCTTGAAATGTATCAATCTGTGTGTAATGCATCTATATCTATATAAAATATATGAGTTTTACTTTTTCAATTGAATTACTGAAAGAAATTAACTTTTTGATGATAATCTAATTTTATGAGATGCACCTGCATATATATATATATATATATATATATATACAGTATCTCACAAAAGTGAGTACACCACTCACATTTTCGTAAATATTTTATTATATCTTTTCATGTGACTACACTGAAGAAATGACACTTTGCTACAATGTAAAGTAGTGAGTGTACATCTTGTATAACAGTGTCAATTTGCTGTCCCCTCAAAATATCTCAACACACAGCCAGATCTGGTTCTGGTTCAGATGGTGTCAAGTGTGTATGGCGGCAACCAGGTGAGGAGTAAAAAGACAAGTGTGTCTTGCCTACAGTCAAGCATTGTGGTGGAAGATTCATGGTCTGGGGCTGCATGAGTGCTGCCAGCACTGGGGAGCTACAGTTCATTGAGGGAACCATGAATGCCAACATGACCCCAAACACACCTCCAAGACGATCACTGCCTTGCTAATGAAGCTGAGGGTGATGGCCTGGCCAAGCATGTCTCCAGGCCTAAACCCTATTGAGCATCTGTGGGGCATCCTCAAATGGAAGGTGGAGGAGCGCAAGGTCTCTAACATTCACCAGCTCCGTGATGTCATCATGGAGGAGTGGAAGAGGACTCCAGTGGCAACCTGTGAAGTTCTGGTGAACTCCATGCCCAAGAGGATTAAGGCAGTGCTGGAGAATAATGGTGGCCACACAAAATATTGACACTTTGGGCCCAATTTGAACATTTTCACTTAGGGGTGTACTCACTATTGTTGCCAGTGGTTTAGACATTAATGGCTGTGTGTTGAGTTATTATAAGGGGACAGCAAATTTACACTGTTATACAAGCTGTACACTCACTACTTTACATTGTAGCAAAGTGTTATTTCTTCAGTGTTGTCACATGAAAAGATACAATAAAATATTTACAAAAATGTGAGGGGTGTACTCAGGGCTGCTGCTAGAAATCACGGGGCCCCATACAGCCTACATCAGCCCCCCCCCCCCCCCGTGAAAATATCAAGATATCAACATGATATTTTCAGCAAAAATACATGAAAATCATCATTAGTGGACAAACATTCTGCCATACATAAAAAAAAGATATATTTCATCTTCAAGCCAAAATTCTCCCCAAACAATAATGCACATACTCCACCAACTCCCAGTTCCAATACCCCCTCCCAGCACAACCCACCCCAGCACCCTCTTAATCTGGCCATGTGTATCTCTCACCCAGCAGCTGAAAGCCGTCGGGAGTGAGAGGGGGAAAAACTGGCTTTCAGCTGCTGGAGAGAGAGATACAGAGGGCATTGTTCTGTCATTCTTCAATCTCTGCTCCAGCGATCCTCCTACTGTCCAGGCACCCCTATGTGCCCGGGCCCCCTACAGGAGGACCTGTGGTCCCCCCCTATCAGCGGCCTTGGGTGTACTCGCTTTTGTGAGATACTGTATATTCACACAGTATATATATATATATATATATATATATATATATATATATATTCAATAGAAAAATTATACAATTTGTCCTTGTCTGTTGATTGTTAGATTTTCTTTACATTAGAAGGCAATCAAATGGTCATTTAGTAAGCATCACTAGTCTGACCAAAATTACATTTATTTTTGTTTATTTTTTTCCTTTGTTGTTGTGTAATTGTGTAATTATATATCATCTTGAAACAAAAGCAAAGAAAGGAAAAATAAGGAAATCAATACAAATCTGCTTTGTATATACCAAGGTAAATGGCAGGAAATGTATTCATGCAGGTATACTTTCACTATGCATTATTGATGTCTTTCCTTTAGAAATATTTACTGTTTCCATCCTGTGATGGTTTATGTAAATTTCCATTATCACAATAACAAACAATCAAGGTTAAAAAAAAAAAAAAAAAAAAAAACATAATTTCACTGTACATGTTTAGAACTTTACCTCTGAGAATAAAAGCTCATATATTCTTGCAGCCACATGAATTCACCATGGGGTGTAACATGATGGATTTATTTTGAAAACAGAGGAAACAGAGATCACTGATATCTATGGGTACTAGCTGCATGTACACTGGATCTACAGTATTCTACATGATGTGCATGTAATAACCTAAAGAGAGGTCAATAATTGTTTACAGTTGATGTGCCACATTAATAGATAACAAGTGTTGACAAGCCATTTTAGGATTTACAAAAAAAAAAAAAAAGAAAATTTTACTATGTTACACATTTAATTGGATGTTATAATTCTATGTTCTGCTTGCATACTTATGGGAATAAAAGCATTTCAACATGGATAACATGCAGAGAAGCAGCCAAGAGCAACATCAGAAGAAGCTCTGAGCCCCATGTGACCCAAATGGGGATGATTTACAACACATAGAATCACAGTAGGTGGGATCCCTCTTGCTCCAACTAAGAGTTCTCTCAAATGGGGATAATCTACACAAAGAATCACATTGGAACGGCACCCTCCTTCTACAACTAAGAGTTCTCATTTAAATGGGGATGATCTACACAAATAATCAAATTGGAAGGGTGCCCCCCTTCTCCAACTAAGAGTTATCTCATTCAGGGATGATCTACACAAAGAATCACATTGGAAGGGTGCCCTCCTTCTCCAACAAAGAGTTATTTAGTTTGGGGATGATCTACTTAGAATCACTTTGGAACAGCGCCCTCCTTCTATAACTAAGAGTTCTCATTTAGAAGGGGATATAACTGCTCTATAGGTGGATAGTGACACAGAAGCACTTTATATAAAACTCACAATAACCCTGAAGCGCATCACACTCCCCTATAACGTATCTACTCAAAGGGCTCCCTCCTTCTCCAACTAAGAGTTCTCTCAAATGGGGATAATCTACACTAAGATTCACATTGGAAGGGCACTTCCCTTCACCAATTAAGTGTTCTCATTTTTAAATGGACATAATCTACACAAAGAATCACATTGGAAGGGTGCCCTCTTTCTCCAACTAAGAGTTCTCTTGAATGGGGATAATCTACAAAGATTCACATTGGAAGGGCACCCTCCTTCTCCAACTAAGAGTTCTCATTTTAAATGAGGACAATCTACACAAAGAATGACATTGGAAGGGTGCCCTGCTTCTCCAACTAAGAGTTCTCTCAAATGGGGATGATCTACACAAAGAATCACAGTGGAAACGCACCCTTCTTCTCCAACTAAGTATTTTCTCAAGTGGGGATGATCTACACAAAAAATCACATCGGAAGGGCATCCTCCTTCTCCAACTAAGTGTTCTCTCAAATGGGAATGATCTACACAAAGAATCAAATTGTAAGTGCACCCTTTTTCTCCAGCTATGTGTTGTCTCAAATTGAAATAATTTAAGCAAAAAATTACAATGGATGGACACCCTCTTTGTCAAGCACCTTAAATAGGGATGCCTGTTTGGCAACCAACACCCAATGGGTTGGGATAACACCATTTGATCACAAAGCCATTGATATAATGGCTTTGCATGAGAACTCGGGGGCATACAATGCGATTAGAGGAGAAGCATGATACATGATTGCATGAGAACTCGGGGGCATACAATGCGATTAGAGGAGAAGCGTTTTAACCTCAGGCAACGTGGGGGGTTCTTTACTGTTAGGGCTACAAGATTGTGGAATTCTCTACCACATGAGGTGGTTTCTGCGGGTAGTATGGTGGCTACAAGATTGTGGAATTCTCTACCACATGAGGTGGTTTCTGCGGGTAGTATGGTGGCTTTCAAAAGACTCTTAGACGTACATCTCAAGGATCAGAACATTCAGGGGTATGCAAGATGATTACAGCCACACACATCTACACAGGTTGAACTGGATGGACTTTTGTCTTTATTCAACCTCACCAACTATGTAACTATGTAAAATATTGCATGTTATATATGGGCAACTGTTGCATTTGTCAAGAGAAAAACAATGAGAGGAATTTACTAAGACCAGAGCAGCCAGACTCTGGAGCAGCTGTGCATGACAACCAGCTTCTAGGTTTAATTTTAAAGCCTATAACAGGTTTGTGTAATTGGACCAAGCTTGTGCAAATTAACTATTTTCTTCACTAACTGATGCAGCCATTATCAGCGCTGTATAAACTGTATGTAACATCAGCTATGTACAGTATACAAGTATGTGTTCCAGCAATGGTATGGGGAATTCCTGTCCTGTTCCCAGAACAAAATTAACTTGGACTGAGGGCTTCTCAGCCATTCACAGGAAGCTTTGTATTTTATGAATGAATACAAGACTTTCTCTGACTGGCTGAAGTAAAGAGTTGGGTAGATAACATCATGATCTCCATCTCATCCTTGTATTCATCGATAAAAATAAAAGGCTTCCTGTGCATGGTTGAGCAGTAAGCTACTGCAATCTTTAGCCTTGTTGCTCCATTTTTTTTTTGTTTTTTTTTTTTTTTATTGGCACATCATTGTGTATTCCTCATAAGTGACTAGCCTATTCATCTTAAATCAAAGTAAGTCAAACCCAATGAGTCTAGCACAGAATCTCACTTGTGTTATGAGTGGATTCAAAGCACATTTGTTCATATTTTTAATAAAGTTTGGGACAACCTTTGTGTTATGAGGCAGGGGGAAGCCTGTCGTGCAGAGAAGGCTTACCGTTGCCGGTGGGCGGAGCTTGGTTGGAAACCCGAGGTGAGTAGCACAGGCTAAGGTGCTGAGGTGCGGGGTCTAAGCATCCACCGGTCTTCACCAGGGCCTCTGAAGGTGAGGATGGATTTGGCTGCAGGTGGATACCAGGTCGTGGTCCCCAGGGTCGCCCCACCAGGGGGTAACCGGTCAAGGTCCGAAGGTGGATGAGCCGACAAGGAGAATCTAGAAGAGTAGTCAAAACGAGCCGGGATCAGGACAGGCAGCAAACAAGCGAAGTCAGGGACGAGCCAAAGGTCAACAGGTATCAGACAGGAAATCAACAGGAAGCATGTTCAGAACACAGGAGAGCTGAAGACAACACAGCAAAGTGCAGTGCTGTTGAGCTGTTTAAATAAGGCAGCCTGTTTGCCAATTATGGCAATTAGTCTGCTCTGGGTTAACCCTTTAGGTTGCAGACAGCACATCATGACACACATCAGTGTGCTCAGGAAGCGTTCCTAACATTGCCCCCCCCCCTTAAGGGCAACCTCCGGGTGCCCAACAAACTGGTTTTCTGAGGATGGGCAAGAAAAAACGCCTGGATTAAATCTACAGCATGGATGTTCCGCTCCGGTTCCCAGGAATTTTCTTCCGGCCCATAGCCTTTCCACTTGATCAGGTACTGGAGCTGGTTACCTCTCTTCCAACAGTCAAGTATGGCCTCCACTTCATACTCCACATCTCCATCCACAATCACAGGTTTGGGAGGTCCAGAATTTCTGCCAGGGAAGGCATCAGGAACCACGGGCTTTAAGAGGGTGACATGGAATACAGGATGGATCCACAGGGTATCAGGTAAGGATAGTTCGTAAGCAATGGCATTGAGTCTCCTTTTAACTAAAAATGGACCGATAAATTTGGGAGCCAACTTCTTGGACGGGCAGGCCAAGTGGAGGTTAGCTGTGGACAGCAAAACCCGATCACCGGGCTGGAGGATTAACTCTCCCCTCTTTTTCTCATCAAAGGTTTTCTTGGACGCTGCCTGAGCCTTGGTCAACGTTTCCCGCAGAAGTTTGTTATTGCTGGTGACAAAGTTGAAAATGTCCTGGACTGCGGGAACTCCAGATTCAGAGGAGATGTCAGGCAGGAAGGAGGGATGGAACCCGTAATTGGCGAAGAAGGGGGATTGCCCGGTGACGGAATGTTTGGAATTATTATATGCGAATTCCGCAAATGGCAATAAGGTTACCCAGTTGTCCTGGACAAAGGTAGTGAAGCAACGGAGGTATTGCTCCAGGGTCTGGTTAGTCCTCTCGGTTTGACCGTTGGTTTGTGGATGGTAGGATGAGGACATAGCCAGGTCGATCTTCAGGAGCCCACATAATGCCTTCCAGAAACGGGACATGAATTGCACCCCTCTGTCAGAGATGATACTGGTAGGTACACCATGTAGTCTTACTACCTCCTTGAGAAATATGTCTGCAGTCTCTTTCGCGGTGGGAGTAACCTTGAGGGGTAAAAAGTGGGCCATCTTGGAAAGCAGGTCTACGACCACAAAGATGGCAGAGCACCCTGCTGAAAGAGGCAGTTCCACGATGAAGTCCATGGCGATTGTCTGCCAGGGGCGGTCAGGAACTGGGAGTGGTCTGAGAAGCCCCCAAGCCTTGCTTCTTGCGGTCTTATTCCGTGAGCAAGTGGTGCAGGAAAGGACATAGTGTCTGCAGTTCTTTTCCATCTCGGGCCACCAAAAGGTGCGCTGCAGAAGGTCAAGAGTTCTTTGGATGCCAAAATGACCGGCTAGAAGATGATCATGACAGGCACCTAGAACTGCCACTCGGACGTCCTCTGGAACAAAAATCTTGTCCCCGGCCCATAACAAGCCATCCCTGCGTGACAGGAGAGTTCCCGGTGGGTCAGAAATTTTAGCCGAGGCTTGTTCGAGACGGGACCTCAGACCTGTGAGAAGAAGCAGAAAGTTATTTTCAAACAGAATGGTGTCAGGTACTGGGACCTCTTTAGGGTTGTCAAACATCCGAGACAGGGCGTCTGGTTTGACATTTTTGGATCCAGGTTGGTAGGTGATGTGGAACGAAAACCTAGAGAAGAACAGTGCCCATCGTGCCTGACGGGGTCGCAGACGTTTGGCAGATCTCAGGTACTCAAGGTTTTTGTGGTCCGTGAAAATGAGAATAGGGTGTGCCGCACCCTCAAGCAGATATCGCCATTCTTCCAGGGCGGCTTTAATAGCCAAAAGTTCCCAGTCTCCCACATCATAATTCCTCTCCGCCGTGGAGAGTTTTCGGGAAAAGAAAGCTATTGGGTGCATCAGGTCCTTGACCCCGTGTCTCTGAAGATGACTGCCCCAATAGCGACTTCTGAAGCATCTACCTCAAGGAGGTAGCGTAAGGTGGGATCTGGATGGCTCAGGATAGGAGCAGATGTAAAGAGCTTCTTTAAAATCATGAAAGCGGACTGGGCCTCAGGAGTCCAAGAATAACGGACATCTTTCTTGGTGAACTGGGTGATAGGAGAGATGATGTTGGAGAATCCCCTTATGAACCTCCTATAAAAATTGGCAAAGCCGACAAAGCACTGCACTCCTTTCTTATCAGATGGCGGAGGCCAATCCAGAATAGCAGAGACTTTCTGGGGGTCCATCTTTATTCCTTCCGTGGAAATTATTAGCCCCAAAAATGAAATGCTGCTTTGCTCGAAGTCGTATTTTTCAGCCTTGGCATATAGACCATGCTGGCAGAGGCGGCTGAGAACATTTCGGACATGCTCGCGGTGTTGTTCCAGGGATGCGGAAAAGATCAAAATTTCATCCAGGTATACAATGACAAAGATGTCCAACCAATCCCTGAAAATGTCGTTCACGAAATGTTGGAACGTTGCCGGAGCATTACAGAGGCCGAACGGCATCACTAGATACTCAAAATGTCCGAACCGGGTGCGGAAACCCGTCTTCCACTCGTCCCCCTCTCTAATGCGGACTAGGTTATAGGCCCCACGAAGGTCCAATTTTGTGAACAGGGCAGCGGACCTGAGTCTCTGAAAAAGCTCGGGAACCAGAGGAAGGGGGTAGCGGTTCTTAATAGTGATCTTGTTTAGATCCCTGTAGTCAATACAAGGTCGGAGACCACTAAGAAAATACCTGCTCCCGCCGGGGAAGTGGATGGGCGGATGAACCCTTTCTTTAGGTTTTCGTCCACATAATCCTTCAGCACGTCCAGTTCCCGTTCAGATAAGGGATAGATCCGGCCAAACGGAATCTCAGCCCCAGGCAGCAATTCGATGGGACAGTCATACGGACGATGCGGGGGCAAGGTCTCGGCGCCCCGTTTACTGAACACGTCCAGAAAGTCGTGGTAGGCCTGGGGCACGACGGAGCGTAGGTCAGGCTCAGACTCGAGACAAAGTAGGGCTTTGGAAGCTTGGAGCGGCATGGGTAGGCAGGAGTTCCTGCAATATGATGACGGGAATTGGATGGCTCCTGTGGTCCAATCGATCTGCGGGTTGTGGGCCTGCAACCACGGCAACCCCAGGATAACGGGAAATAATGGAGATGCAATAATGTCCAGACTTATCATCTCCTTGTGGCCAGACGAGGAGACCATGGGAAGAGGAGGGGTTTCCTGGGTCACAGGTCCGGATTTAATGTGGGATCCGTCAGCCAGAAAGATGGTGAGGCCTTGGTCTTCGGCTGGAGAGGTATGCCGTGTTGAGCAGCGAAGGTGCGATCAATAAAGCAGCTGCAGGCTCCTGAATCAATGATCGCTGTAACCGGGACGGGACCTTCCGAGAGCTGCAATGACACAGGGAAAGCTAGGTGAGAGGTATTGGTAACAGATGCCACACAACTGGGTGGAGGAACAGAACGAAACTTGCAGAGTTTTGCAGGGCAGGAACGCACATAATGGCCGGCTTCTCCACAATAGAGACAGAGGTTACCCATTTGCCGACGACACCTCTCTTCTGGAGACAGGGCTGGTCGCATGATCCCGAGTTGCATGGGTTCAGGCATATCTGGAGTGGCACCGGTAGGAGCAGGACAGACAGGGACTGGTCCAGTCGGGGAAAAACGTGCGGGAGGAGTCACCCGTGGCAGCATCCAGGTTGGCCGAAACTGTTGTGGAGACCGCTCTGCCTGGCGCTCCCGGAGCCAGCGGTCGATCCGAATGACCTGGGAAATCAGATCTTCCAGGGTGTCAGGTATACCCAATCGGGCTAGTTCATCCTTCAGTCCTTCAGATAAGCCCAGGCGGAAATGGTAGCGCAGTGCCGCCTCGTTCCAGGAGGTATCGGAACTCAGGCGGCGGAAGTCGGTGACGTAGTCCTCAAAGGGCCTGCGACCCTGCTGGAGAATGTGAAGTGCAGCTTCTGCGGTGGAGGACCGCTGTGGATCATCATAAAGTTGAGCCATGGCCGTAAAAAATGATGATAATGAGTCCAGATGGGGACTGCTCTCCTCTAGAAGCCGATGGGCCCAGGATTGAGGCTCGCCTAGGAGCAAAGAAACGACAAACCCCACCTTGGTGACCTCCAGGGAAAAGGTCCGGGGCTGCAAGGAGAAGTACAATTGGCAGGCATTACGGAAGGCTCGGAATTTACCCCGGTCTCCGGAGAATTTTTCGTGGTTCAGAACACGGTGTTCCGTTGGCAACATCACTACCGTGGGACTAGGAGCAGATCCTGTGGACGCTGCAGAGGTGGACAGAGCTGATAACATTGGAGGGTTCCCCCGGGAGAGTGGCGGATTGTAATCGTCCCTCTAGCTGTGTGTAACCATCCTGGAGGGTCTTCACGGCTTGTGACAGGGCTGCGAGGTGCTGGCAAATTTCCTCCAATGGTGAGGCCTCTCTTGCAGGCTCCGACATTGCTGTGTTGTACTGTTATGAGGCAGGTGGAAGCCTGTCGTGCAGAGAAGGCTTACCGTTGCCGGTGGGCGGAGCTTGGTTGGAAACCCGAGGTGAGTAGCACAGGCTAACCTGAGGTGCGGGGTCTAAGCATCCACCGGTCTTCACCAGGGCCTCTGAAGGTGAGGATGGATTTGGCTGCAGGTGGATACCAGGTTTGCGGTCCCCAGGGTCGCCCCACCAGGGGGTAACCGGTCAAGGTCCGAAGGTGGATGAGCCGACAAGGAGAATCCAGAAGAGTAGTCAAAACTAGCCGGGATCATGACAGGCAGCAAACAAGCGAAGTCAGGGACGAGCCAAAGGTCAACAGGTATCAGACAGGAAATCAACAGGAAGCAGGTTCAGAACACAGGAGAGCTGAAGACAACGCAGCAAAGTGCAGTGCTGTTGAGCTGTTTAAATAAGGCAGCCTGTTTGCCAATTATTGCAATTATTCTGCTCTGGGTTAACCCTTTAGGTTGCAGACAGCACATCATGACACACATCAGTGTGCTCAGGAAGCGTTCCTAACACTTGGCTATTTCAGTGTACGGTACATTACTTATAATTAACATAATTGCAAACCAATCTAACGTCATAATCCTTGTCATTGGTAGCAACATATCAATAGCGGGAGACATATGGAGTTTAAAGAGTACCCGGTCTTCAAGCTTGCACCTGCAAAAGGGTTTGGATTGGCTAACTAGTCCCAGGTTGCAACCATCAGATTTGCCACTCAGGTAATTGGACCGGGAACTAGGCAAACTACAGAGGAACTCTCTTCCCCACAAAGACCGTGACCTCCAAAGAGTATGTTTGCTCAGGTTTGGCACAGTTGTCATGGTACATATTGGTACCATTAACAAAGTTAGAGAAAGATGGCGAATCCTAAAAAACTATTTCAGGAACCTAGGAGCTATATTGAAGAAAAGGACCTCCAAGGCGGTATTCTCATAAATACTGCCTGTACCTCGAGCCACACCACAGAGGCAGCAGGAGCTTAGGGAACTCAACAACTGGCTGAGGAACTGGTACAGAAAGGAGGGTTTTGGGTTTCTGGAGAACTGGACTGACTTGTCGGTTACCAGCTCTATAGTAGGGACAAGCGGCACCTAAATGGGAAGGGTGCAGCTCTGTTGGGGGTGAGAATGGCTAAAAGGTTAGAAGTTCTTTTAAAATTGGTGGTGGGGGGAAGCTTTTTCGGTTAGTGAATGAAGGGCAGAAAAGGACTACGGCGGTCAATGTAACCGGAGTACCTAAGAACAGCCATGTGAACTGGCAAAATCCCTCTGCAGCCTCAGAACGAACAGGGATAAAATAGCATGCGTACAAAACTGAAAGGCATGTTCACTATGTCAGGGCATGGACTTGAACCTGGTACTTATGCTGTGTCTGGCAATGACTCTGATTGCTGAGCCACCTGGAATGCTGGGCAATTTCTTGAATGATCCTGCCTTAAATCTTGTGCGTCTTGAACCTTGAACTCTTTGCTCCTCCCATGAAGTTCCTGATTCAAGTCATGTCTCTGTACTTTGTTTGCCAGATCATTGTGCTCTCTCCAGCCAATCTCTCTCTTTTGTCCTGCTGCCATCCGTATAGAAACATAGAAACATAGAAACATAGAATGTGTCGGCAGATAAGAACCATTTGGCCCATCTAGTCTGCCCAATATATCTGAATCCTATGAATAGTCCCTGGCCCTATCTTATATGAAGGATAGCCTTATGCCTATCCCATGCATGCTTAAACTCCTTCACTGTATTTGCAGCTACCACTTCTGCAGGAAGGTTATTCCATGCATCCACTACTCTCTCAGTAAAGTAATACTTCCTCATATTACTTTTAAACCTTTGCCCCTCTAATTTAAAACT
Organism: Pelophylax lessonae; assembly: GCF_965119305.1. Lineage (NCBI taxonomy): Eukaryota > Metazoa > Chordata > Amphibia > Anura > Ranidae > Pelophylax > Pelophylax lessonae. Next base: position 298,296,281 of record NC_138768.1, on the reverse strand, counting down.
GTGTCCTCTTGTGGTAGTTTTTCTTCTTTTAAATATGCTCTCCTCCTTTACCGAGTTGATTCCCTTTATGTATTTAAAAGTTTCTATCATATCCCCTCTGTCTCTTCTTTCTTCCAAGCTATACATGTTAAGGTCCTTTAACCTTTCCTGGTAAGTTTTTTCCTGCAATCCATGTACTAGTTTAGTAGCTCTTCTCTGAACTCTCTCTAGAGTATATATATCCTTCTGGAGATATGGCCTCCAGTACTGCGCACAATACTCCAAGTGAGGTCCCACCAGTGTTCTGTACAGCGGCATAAGCACTTCTCTCTTTCTACTGCTTATACCTCTCCCTATACATCCAAGCATTCTGCTGGCATTTCGTGCTGCTCTATTACATTGTCTTCCCACCTTTAAGTCTTCTGAAATAATTACTCCTAAATCCCTTTCCTCAGATACTGAGGTCAGGACTGTGTCAAATATTCTATATTCTGCCCTTGGGTTTTTACGCCCCAGGTGCATTATCTTGCACTTATCCACATTAAATTTCAGTTGCCAGAGTTCTGACTATTCTTCTAGTTTTCCTAAATCCTTTTCCATTTGGCGTTTCCCTCCAGGAACATCAACCCTGTTACATATCTTTGTGTCATCAGCAAAAAGACAAACCTTACCATCGAGGCCTTTCGCTATCATTCATTACTGACCTTTGGCTTGTTCCTCGACTACACTTCTACTTAATCCCAACATGCAACTATTCGTTACTGACCTTTGGCTTGTTTCTCGACTATGCTTCTGCTTGATCTCTACATACAATATCTATGCATTTATGCAATTCCATGCTACTGGACCCCGTCTTGCTCACCTCCTGGTGGGGCGATCCTGAGGGCCACGACCTGGTTCTGACATGCAGCAAAGCCCATCTCCACCATCAGGAGCTCTAGTGAATTCCAGTTAGTACTTAGACCCTGCACCTCAGGTGAACCCATGTCATCAGCCAGGATTACCTCTGTGTATATCTGTCCCACTTGTCGGTCGGTGCTGCTCAACTGCTATAGCTACTGCCCTCCGAGCGTGACTCCAGACCCTGACACACTACTGCTAGAAGTTTGGTGCACAAAATGGAAGAACTGGAATTACTGATTCATGAGGAGGATTTTGACTTTGAGGGAGTAGCAGAGACCTGATTTGACAGCACACACAACTGGCTTGTTACTGTCCAGGGGCACCTCCTGTACTAAAGAGACAGGGCAGGTAGAAGAGGAGAAGGGGTGTGCGTGTAGGTTAGAAGAGATGTGCTGGGGAACATGAGGGATGATATCACTAACGGGGCAATGGAAGGGGTGGAATCCCAGTGGCTGAAGCTTCAAAATGAAGGAACACATTGGAAATTAATAGTGGGAGCATGTTACAGCCCCCCCCCCCCAACCTGAAGGATAAAGAGGAGGCCAATCTAATTTCACAGTTACAAATATTGGCGAGGCAAGGCAATGTTATCATCATGGGGGATTTTAATTATGCAGATATTGACTGGGCAGATGGAGCTGCTTCCTCCTCTAAGGCCTGGCACTTCTTAAATGTCTTGCAGGACAATTTTATGTGTCAGTTGGTGGATGCCCCAACTAGAAACAAGGCTCTGCGTGACTTACTAATCACAAACTACCCAGAGCTGATAGCAGATGTGGACGTAACGGATAACTTAGGAAACCACAACCTGTAAAGCACAGGCAGACACCAGGGTAGGGCAAGCACATTCAATTTCAAGAGAGCAAATTTTACCAAACTGAGCTTTGTACTGCATGACATTAAATGGGAAGATATTCTAGAAACAAAAAACACTGAAGAAAAGTGGGAGTGCTTTAAAAACATTTTAATTAATGGCATTAGCCAGTGTATTGTAATAAGCAACAAAATATAAAAGAACTAACGCTAAACCTGGTTGGCTAAATTTAAGCTTAAAAAGGCACATTAAAGAGAAAAGACTGTTCTTTAAAGAAATATAAGGCCAGGGGGACACCGTCAACATTTCACCACAACAAACAGTGCAATAAGAAATGTAAAAGAGCAATCAGAACAGAGAAAACAGACCACTAGAAACACATAGTGGAAGAGAGTAAAAAGAATACCAACAAATGTTTTAAATATATTAATAGTAAAAAAAAAAAAGCAAAGTCAGAGCATATTGCCCCATAAGTGAAGATCAAGGTATGTTGGTTACAATGACAAGGAGAAGGCAGCTGTATTAAAAACAATCTTCTCCTCAGTTTTTACTATGGAAAAAGAAGGGTATAATAGACAAGATGGTATTGTTAGCAACACAGCAGGGAGCATACCCTTGTGGCTAACAGAGGCCAGTGTTTTAAAAAGACAGGACAAACATAATATGAACAAATCACCAGGATCAGATGGCTTACATCTGAGAGTCCTCAAAGATGTCAGCCAGGTTATTGCTAGACCGCTATTCCTAATCTGAAAGGAAAGCTTACTGACCGGAATGGTGACAGCAGATTGGCAAAAAGCTAATGTGGTCTCAATATTTAATAATGGGCTGAGATACGTACCTGGAAACTACAGGCCAGTCAGCCTACATCAATAGTTTGTAAACTATTGGAGGGGATGATAGGGTACCATATCCAAGATCTTAATGAAAAGAATAGTATCATTAATAGTAACCAGCATGGATTTATGAAACATCGTTCTTGCCAGACCAACCTATTAATATTTTTGAGTCTTTATTCAACATTACCAAGTATGAAACTATGATACAGTGACCTATTTGTGTTTAATTTTGAGGTCAATGCAAGTGCTGGACATCAGTATTTAAGAGCCAGGCTGGAGATAAAGGGAAGTGACAGAAAGACAAAGACAAGCTGGGAACAGACCAGACAATCAGGCAGGACGCTAAAGCTCAGTGGAATGGACAGAAACTTTTTACTCATGCACTGACACAAGCATCTTGGTGGTCTCCCACAAGAGTGAGCTGCCAACCTGTTATAATCCAAAAGGTAACATGGCTTCCAAAACATTGTATTATTAATAAAATATGCTTTTTGCATCTGCTCTTTAGCCTAAGCACTTTGTCATCTATTGCAAAGTGTCTCTAGAACAGCTTTTCCTGCCCCTAGTCCCGTCTCCTGATGATACTATCACTGCAATCTAGTAATTGGAAACAGGAGTGGACAGGGCATGCCTATCAATTTTCTGATGAGGCTCCTGTGGGGCTAAAAGAACAGAGTGTACCTTGCACATTGTTTAGAGACACTCTGCTGTTTCTATCAGGAATTATACAGTATGAAAAATATATATTTTTTACTGATTTATCTTCTCATTTTAAACTGTGCTAATAAATACCTTTTGGACACTCAAACGTAAGATTTTAAATATAGGTTCACTTTAAAGTGGAAGTAAACCCCCACATATACCCAGTGAAGTTAACAGCCTCAGATAAAACACAGAGATGAAACAAATCCTCCTACATAAGTTTTATCTGTTTATCTGCTGTGTTCAGCTTTCTACACTGTTTAGAAAGGGAACATCCTGTTAGACTTTTTTCTTCCTGTTCCAGCAGTGGGTGTGGAGTCTTGGCATACACTGTGTGACAGCTGATTGGAGGAAAGGCATACACCCCCCCTCCACATAGGAAGAAGAAGGAAGACACATGCAGAGCTGTGCTGTGAATAGCCCAGCTCTCTGCTAATCTATCTCTATGCACCCACTCCAACACAACTGCTTTTATCTCCTGTGTCTCCCTGTCAGAAGTTATCATGCTCATAACAGAGGAACATAGCAGCAGAAAGACATGGGACTTAGGGCTTTGGAGAGATAAAAGTAAATACTACAGATAGATGTGCCCAGGTAAAATTTCAAGCACACTGGCCAACCCAGTAAAATAGTAATGGTTGTGGGGCACAGCAGTGCAAATTCTTTCTGGACAAATCAGTTATTTCCTCCGAGATCAGTTGCACATTGTTGAAGGCTTTTTATTCTGGTCTAATTCTAACCGGGCAGATTAGGCAATGATAACCTAGTGTCTATAGGTGACCCAACCGCCTCTGTCCTTTGAAATGCATTTTGTAGCTTTACTTCTGCTGACAAATGTTAGGCCCTTATGACAACTGTGGAAATGAACATAGAAACTCATAGCTTAGAAACATTTTGTGAGTTGTATGTACAGCTCCAGACTTGTAGTAATGTAACTTACATAACTTCCAACTGTCCATCTTTTGGAAAGACTTTCTTACAATTAGACCCAAATCAATATGTCCTTCATCTACTCTAGCCTGATGCACACAACTGTATCAAAAATTGCTACTAGCACACTTGCTTACCAACTACGCCAGTGGTGAGTCAGGCACAAAGAAGAGGTGGTATGGTTTCTAAGCTTGTAATTAACATGTTTTTACTGGAAACAGAAAGAAACACCTCACATAATTGCTACAGGGCTCCAATATAAAAAGCATACATTTTTATTAAAAACATCAATATAAACAATACATAGAACAAAATAATCAATAGCCCAGACAAACTTTTAGAATAGTCCCATATAACATACGTATGTACAAAGTCATCTGGCCACTGTAGCAATAAGTATATGAGACATCATTTTTATTAACAACTCTGGGAGGTTTATAATATAAATTAACATATTATTATTAATACTTATTGTTACATGATATGACATGTTATGTGTCAGCTAGGGCCTTTTAATTATTTAACACTGTCTGGTATAAGACCTGGGTCTTAATGGCACTGAATAACAAATACAGACAGGGATGAAGATTTGCAAACTTCTGGTGCTGAATCCCAACACTAATGAAGTTTTTTTTAGTTCCAGTTGGCGGAGAGCAGAAATGTTATTAATGCTTAAAGCAAACATTTAAAATACAAAATTCCTTTAAATATCATGTCCAGGGTGCCTGTAACCTGCCTGTGTAGTGGTGCATCTGTATGTTGTATACAACCTACTACAGCAAAACTGACATTCCCAATAAATGACAGTTCTTAGCTGCTTTTTTCTGTTTGTAAAAAAAAGGTTGGGATTCTCTTAACCACTTTAGGTCCCCCCACAGTACTTGTCCTGTGGGCAGGTGGCAGGCAGGCTCAGCAATGTATATATAGGTGGCTTTGCACATGCACACTGGCATGCCCTCTGTGGAATGCAGCATTACACTCCTATAACCCTTTTGTCCACCAGACACAATGGATTACACTTCCCAGTACCTGGCTGCTTTGAACCGCTAGGGGATCACGTGGTTGTTATACAATCACATGATCACAATGTATACACAACTGTTATGAATTTTTTTTATTCATAACAGCTGTGCTCTCTGTGGTGATGCTGTGATTGGCCCACAGCTATCACATGGTACCTGGGCCAATCACAGCACCCTGTACCATGCTATTAACTGTAGCCAATCACAGCATGCTAACAGAAAGCAAGCTGTCATGAATGAAATCCCATTCATGACAGTTCAATCAATGGTTATTGCAGTGTTCATCCTGTGAATACAGGACACCTGATTGGCCCCTAGTGTTTCCCTTCTCTCTCCCAATCTGCTGTAAAGAGGATTAGAGGTGCCCTGATGCAGAAGAAGCCGTATGCTTTTGTTAATTGACATAATTTTTTCTAATGTCATTATGCATCATATCCTGTGGTATAATGTTAATATAAAACAGGGATCCTCAAACTACGGCCCTCCAGCTGTTGCAGAACTACACGTCCCACGAGGCTTTGTAAAACTCTGACAAGCACAGACATGGATTAGGCATGATGGGAATTGTAGTTCCCGAACAACTGGAGGGCCATAGTTTGAAGACCCCTGATATAAAAGCTATGTTGTGGTCAGTTGAAGTGAAAACCAAACCCATGTTACCTTGTATATAATTAATTACAAGTTACCAAGGGGCCAAATCGCTATATTAGTGGCTTATAGGCGTTAAAACAAAAACCCAACTAATGAAAATAAGTAGAAGTATAGTTACCATTCTTCCTTTTGTAAATGCTAATTACCTGGCACTCCAGCTAATCATCTGACTTTAATACTTCAGAATTACTAAGTCAAAACTTCAGGTGAGAGATACCAAACTTTTTGAGGCCACTAAAAACAGCACGATAGTCAGGCTGCTATGAAGATAATTCAGCAACTAGCACGTTTTTATCAGTGCAGGTTTCCTTGAACAAAACAACCACAACTGTCACAGGAAGGCCACAAAGGTGGCTGCCATTTGGGTATCACTGATCTTGCCCCTTCAAGCTAAGCCATTGTCCAGGGGCATCATTGCACTGGATATAGAAGTTGCAGGAAAAGAGCTGTAAGCATGGTTCCTTAAAAGTGTGCTGTCAAATGCCCTGTGCTGACTCTTGCCTAAGGCAAATTTTGATGTTTGACTTATAGAAGAAACACTGTAGACATTTGTCCAAAATCTGGACTCTCTCTGTCATCATATATTTCTGGTCTGTCATACTGTCACTAAACAGTAAAAGTTTACAAAAAATAAATATAGCTTTCTAAGCAATTGTACTGATGATAATATATTCAGTAAACCTAACCAGAGTAAGAGGATCAAATTTGACCAAGATTGATGCATTGCTAACATTGAAATAGCTTGATGTCAGCATCGTTTGATATTTGTTTTCCTCCAATGTTTACAACAGCGATTTTGTTCTTTCATTACTGTTATTATTTGCTTATAAAGCAGCAACATGTTCTGCTCCTTCTGACATCCTTTCTGGTACAATACCAAAAGTATGAACTTAGTCAGCTAAAATTAAATAAAAAAAAAAAAAAGGAACAATTGAAACACGAAAAAAAAGTGTTGGTTGTTGTCACCTATGATAAAATGCCCCGAGGATGCAGCACTCACTAAAATGTAACTACCACAAGTGTATGAAGTTTCATCCTGTGGCCTTTTTCCCTTTAAGATTTTAGCCGCCAAAGTTCCCAAGGACATGACAGATGGATATAAAAGTCAGGCGTGCAATTACAGGGACAAGGTGACTGCTGATCCATGTATGATAAAGCCATCTGATCTGCCATAAATCCATCACACAATACAGCTCAGGATATCATTGTGTAGTTTGCTGTAGGATTCAGTATAATTTTAGGAAAGCTGCCACCAGACAGAGCACAGTCATTGTGACCATACACATTTCTGCTGTTCTTCATGCTCATGAGCAGCTATAAAATTTGAATGATTAGATATACGTTTTGGTGTTTAATGCTAAATTACCGAACACAAAATGAAAGCATTACTAAAGATGAGAAAACTAGGATTTAACCCTGATCATGCCAATTCACCGTCAATGGATAGCCACAGCATTATGGATTGCAGCAATTTCGGTTCTTGGTTTTGCTGGGTTCCCCCATAATAGCCATCCTTAACCTTTTCAACACAGAGGACGCCATGAACAAACTCTCCAGTTTCTGGGAACCCTTGCTAATAATAACTATATAAACACTGCTCAAAAAACTTAAAGGAACACTTTTTAATCAGAGTGTCAGTTTAGTATAATGTCAATTAAACTCCTGTGATATTGATCTGGTCAGTTAAGTAGCAGAGGGGGTTGTTAATCAGTTTCAGCTGTTTGGTGTTTGGTGTTAATGAAATTACCAACAGGTGCACTAGATGGGCAATGATGAGACCACCTAAAAAACAGGAATGGTTTACAGGTGGAGGCCACTGACAATTGTCTTCCCTATTCATCTTTTCTGACCATTTTTCACTAGTTTGACAATTAGCTAGGATCTGTGTCACTACTGGCAGCAAAAAATGATACCTGGACCCCATAGAGGTTGCACAGGCAGTTCGACTCCTCCAGGGTGGTACATCAATATGTGCCATTGCCAGAAGGTTTGCTGTGTCTCCCAGCACAGTCTCAAGAGCATGGAGGAGATTCCAGAAGACAGGCAGTTACTCTAGGAGAGCTGGACAGGGCCGTAGAAGCTTCTTAACCCATCAGCAGGACCAGTATCTGCTCCATTGTGCAAGGAGGAACAGGATGAGCACTGCCAGAGCCCTACAAAAGGAATTCCAGCAGGCCACTGGTGTGAATGTCTCTAGCCAAACAATCAGAAACAGACTTCATAAGGGTGGCCTGAGGGCCAGACATCCTCAAGTGGGCCCTGTGCTCACTGCCCGGCACTGTGGAGCTCGTTTGGCATTTGCCATTGAACACCAGAATTGGCAGGTCTGCCACTGGCACCCTGTGCTTTTAAAAGATGAGAGCAGGTTCACCCAGTGCACATGTGACAGATGTGAAAGGGTCTGGAGAAGCTTTGACTGTAGGCAAGACATACTCGTCTTTGTACTCCTCACCTGGTTGCCACCACACATGCTTGACACCATCTAAACCAAATAAGTTTATCTTGGTCTCATCAGACCACAGGAAATGTTTTTCAGTAATCTATGTCGTTAGTCTGCTTGTCTTCAGCAAACTGTTTGCGGGCTTTCTTCCGCATCATCTTTAGAAGAGGCTTCCTTCTGGGATGACAGCCATGCAGACCAATTTGATGCAGTGTGCGGCGTATGGTCTAAACACTGACAGGCTGACCCCCACCCCTTCAACCTCTGCAGCAATGCTGGCAGCACCCACACATCTATTTCCCAAAGACAACCTCTGGATATGAGGCTGAGCACGTGCACTCATCTTCTTTGGTCTACCATGGCGAGGCATGTTCTGAATGGAACCTGTCCTGTTAAACTGCTGTATGATCTTGGCCACCGTGCTGCAGCTCAGTTTCAGGGTCTTGGCAATCTTCTTATAACCTAGGCCAAATTTATGTAGAGCATCAATTCTTTTTTCAGATCCTCAGAGAGTTCTTTGCCATGAGGTGCCATGTTGAACTTCCAGTGGCCAGTATTAGAGAGGGAGAGCGATAACACCAAATTTAACACACCTGCTCCCCATTCACACCTGAGACCTTGTAACACTAATGAGTGACATGACACCATGGAAGGCAAATGTCTAATTGGGCCCAATGTGACCATTTTCACTTAGAGGTGTACTCACCTTTGTTGGCAGCGGTTTAGACATTAATAGCTGTGTGTTGAGTTATTTTGAGGGGACCGATAATTTACATTGTTATACAAGCTGTACACTCACTACTTTACATTGTAGTAAAGTGTCATTTCATCAGTGTTGTCACATGTAAAGATATAATAAAATATTTACAAAAATGTGAGGGTGTACTCACTTTTGTGAGATACTGTAGATGCATTACACACATAGTGATATATTTCAAGCATTTATTTCTTTTAATTCTGATGATTATGGCTTACTGCTAGTGAAAACCCAAAATTCAGTATTTCAGAAAATTAGAATATTACATAAGACCTATAAAAAAACGATTTTGAATACAGGAAAGTTGGCTTACTGAAAAGTATCGTAGAACAAGAGCACACCAGTCCCACTGGGGTTTGTGCGAGACAAACACATCATGTATGAAAGTAATAATTGTAGAAGAAGTAAAAGAAAAGTTCAAATTTTATAAAAAAAATTTGGATAAAACAGAGTGAGTAAAAACAAAACACTCTAAAACATAGAAATTGTAGATGACATAACAGTGCAAGTGTTTTTGCGCCAACAGTTTAAAACAATAAATCTACCGCTCTATAGGTGAACAAGCCTAATGGTAGTGTTTCAAATACAACATCCCAACATGTTTCAAAACCTTAGATGATTTCCTCATCAGGGGAAAGGGAAGCAGTTTGTTTCTATGAGTATAATACAAGGTATTAGTAACAATACTAATGCTCCTTGCATGAATTACTGCATCAATGCGGTGTGGCATGGAGGCAATTAGCCTGTGGCACTGCTGTGGTTTTATGGAAGCCCAGGTTGCTTTGATAGTGACCTTCAGCTCGCCTGCATTGTTGGGTCTGGTGTCTTTTCACTTTCTCTTCACAATACACCACAGGTTCTCTATGGGGTTTAGGTCAGGCAAGTTTGCTGGCCAATCAAGCACAGTGATACCATGATCATAAACCAGGTACTGGTACTTTTGGCAGTGTGGGCAGGTGACAAGTCCTGCTGAAAAATGAAATCAGCATCTCCATAAAGCTGGTCAGCAGGGAGAAGCAGGAAGTGCTCTAGAATTTCCTGGTAGAGGGCTGTGCTGACTTTGGACTTGATAAAACACAGTGGACCAACACCAGCAGATGGTATGGCTCACAAAATAGTGTAAAGAAATAAAGGATATAGCGCCTCTCCTTACTTGGTCAGGGTGCCCTATGTAGAGCTGCCTTCAATTCAAATAATAAATACTAAAATATAGAGTGAAGATGTATATAGTGAGGCGCTGCTTCTGGTTAATGCACAAAAATAAAAACTGTGCTAAATGTTGCTGCATACAATCATACAACAATATAAAATAAATATAAATGGAATAATATATATATTTAAAGTGCTTGTGCAATCAGTGCAAAGATGTTAACGTAACATCAAGGAGGTGGTATTAATACAGTGCAATGTATACTAAATGTATACATATAATGTACAACAAACCATATATACAATAATACATGTAGTGCTATATAAAGGTACAGATAAATTACATATACAGCCCAATATCACTATTACAGAGTGATGTAAGTGCTCAGTGTTTCTTCACAATAATATTAAAAATAAACAATAGGTGATCAATAATTTATGTCCATAAAACAGTTGTGCCAAGTGATGTGTGTTCTTAATTTCCACGCTGGTGCAAATGTTGCTGATCCACCACCTAGTGAACAGTTAGCCACTCACCAGAAGCACTGAGGCCGCTAAGGACCTATTGTGCCTGTAGTATTCCTCACTTTGGAAAGCAATTCCTCCTAAGGATAGGGCAGAATCTCATATGGGAAAGTGGCAATCCAATGGTGAGTATTATTATGGGGTGCCTCCAATGGCACTCTCTGCAAGCATAAATGATCAGGAACAAGGAAGCGCCGCTCCACTGATGGCATGCATTCCAAATGCGTTCCACCCCACTCTGACCTGCTGCAAACCGGAAGTGATGTCACTCAGAAACCTCAATGTATTTCACCAGGAAGTGGGGTCATCAGGAAGTTCCAGATCCAGATCGGTGTACTTGGGGCAGTCCAGAGCATGAAATTGTCCAAAATGTCTTGGTATGCTGATGCCTTAACAGTTCCCTTTACTGGAACAAAGGGGCCAATCCCAACCCCTGAAAAACAACCCCACACCATAATCCCCCCTCCACCAAATGATTTGAACCAGTGCACAAAGCAAGGTCCATAAAGACATAGATGAGGGAGTTTGGGGTGGAGGAACTTGAAGAGTTTAAGGTGTTATAGCTGTTAAAGGTTGGACCAACTCAATATTGAACCCTACAGACTAAGATTGGGATGCCATTAAAGTTCATGTGCATGTAAGGCATCCCAATACTTTGACAATATAGTGTATGTCCATATTGGCTTAAGGCCCGTACACACGTGCAGAAAAGCTTCGGCCGATGACCGTTCGGCCGATTGTAGGCTTGTTAGTATGATGCTTCCGACAGCCGACAGCACACTTTCGGCCTAAAAGAATCTGTCGTGCAGGCATTAAAATTTTTGTATGCCGACACCAGAGCGGCCGATTGTTCGCCAGTCAATACAGAATTTGGCCGACAGACAGCAGATTTGCAAGACTGGGCATGCTCAGAAAAGAAAAAACACAGGGAAAGTTAACCATCACATGACATCACTTCTGCAGTCGGCTGTAGTCGGCGGACAAAATTCTTGTGCAGTCTTTTGCACTTTTCAACAGACACGACAGCCCGGGGACAAAAGACGGCCGATCGTTCGGCCGACGATCTGCACGTGTGTACGGGGCATTACTCCTGAACTGTCCATGTTTTTTCTGTACCGCACAGAACTGTCTTTGTATTGTTCTTTGAATCTTAGCTGCTATAGCTGCAAAGGGTGGGCCAACTCAATATTGAACCCTACAGACTAAGACTGGGATGCTATTAAAGTCTATATGCATGTAAAGGCAGGCGTCAGGGGCGTAACTACAGGGGTTGCAGGGGTTGCAATCGCAACCGGGCCCCATGCTCAAGGGGGCCCATGTGGCTCCCCTGTACACCTGAATAGGAGGGGCGGCGGGGGCAGCATGTAGAGAAATCACTGTCCTCCTTTTTCCTTCTGTAGCTGCAGGAGGAAAATGGAGGAGATTGGTTCCTCTGTACGCTGCCCCCCGCCACTTCTCCTATCCAGTATACTTGTGTTCTGCTCTCTCTGGGCCCCTGTGTGCTCCCCTGGTCCCCCCCCCCCTTCTGTGTTGCCCCCCCCCTTCAGAATTCTCCCTTCCCTCACCGTAATAAAGGGCCCCGCAACTAGAGTAAAGGGCGCCAGGGGTCCAGGGGGCCCTTCATCGTTTCTTGCACCGGGGGCCCTGAAGGTTCTAGTTACGCCTCTGGCAGGCGTCCCAATACTTCTGACAGTATAGTCTATCTTTATGTAGTAGTTTTACTGTTAAATATAAAGTTATCGTAACAAAAACTTCCAAGGAGAAAACACATGCTTCTTAAATGAACATGACACCAGGCAGTGTGAAATCTAATTTTCAGCAGCAGTTTCTTTTTGCTGAGAGTTCATTTTTTTTTACAGGCATTTATATAGTGCCAACAATTTACTTAGTACTTTACATATACATCCCTTCCCTCGAGAAGCTTACAATCTAAGGTCCCTAGCTCACATGTACATACATATGCAAGCCAATTAACCCTCCAGCATGTCTTTGGAGTGTGGGAGGAAACCCAGGCAAGCACAGGGAGAACATGAAAGCTCCCTGCAGATACAGTCCAGGCTGGTTTTTAAACCAATGACCCCAGTGCTGCAAGGCAGAAGTGTTAACCATTGAGCCACTGGGCTACTCAGTTGGTTACAATAAACACCAAGAAGGTTTATGTTCCACATTGTTGTAGAATCTTCATGGTGTTAAGTCCATGAGTTGTGAAACCGCCTTCCATGTTGGTGGTGTTTGAGGTTAAGAGCTGTCAGCTACATGGAAAATGGGGAAGTGAATGGTAGGAGGTGAATGGTGGGAATATTAGTTTTAAAGACCACTTATTGCCACGGTTTCCTTGCTAAGGCTATCAATTACTGTGGATCAGGCTGTGATGGTGGTAATAAACCCAATTAAGGAATTGGGAGCCTGACCCACCACAGCATATCAGGCTTAATGGCCTGCATTAAAGGAACATGTATCTCCTGCAATTATGCTGCTGCTCTTACCTTTCAGTCTTAAGCCTCGTACACACGATAAGAAATTCGGCCGGGAAATTTCGTCCGACGACCGATCTGCCGATTTTCAGCTTGTTAGTATGATGCTTCCGACAACCGACTCCGACTTTTCAGCTGACAAAATCCTGGTGTGCAGGCATTACAATTTTTGTCCTCTGTCAACACACGTCCGATTTTCTTCTCATTAGTACAGATTTCGACGGGGAAAAATCTTATGAGCAAGACTAGGCATGCTCAGAGATGAAAGAACACATAGAAAGCAAACCAACACATGACATCACTTCTGAAGTAGAATTCTGTCGTACGGTAAAATTCGTGTGCAGTCTAGAGCACATTCCAACCAACAGACACCACTCTGGACAAAAGACGGACGACCGGTCGGCGGAAATTCGTTGCGTGTGTACGAGGCTTAAGAGTGCTCCTACTGCAGGACTTTTTGACCAACAGGTGGCAGATGGCATAATGTCAATTTATGGGAAGTCTACAGGCAAAGGATAAATCATAACCAGGTAGGCCAGACAAGGATTTTTTTCCCCTTTTTACTCTTCTGTTGCGCACCAGTACATTACATTCCAGCAACCATTTTCTTATCCCCTACTTGTCATCATTACATCAGCCAGTTCCCATTCCCAAACCACTTCATCTGCTGATGGCTGTCTTTGGCTCTAGAGATCCTCAAATGTTTCCCGGCTTGGAGCCAGCCGTTCTTCCAGTCTGTAGTCATTTCTTGGCTGTGAGGTGTCTTTTGATTCTGTTATCACTTGATGGAGCCATCATGACACATGCAATCAACAGAATTGCTTCCACTGCCAAACTGTTGTCACTAAGTGAATCATTTGATGGGTTACACACCAAGCATTGATCCACTAAATTATCGATTATTTTTAACTTCACACTAGTGACTCATTTGACCACTTCATCTCTGCTTTACCAGCCTGGTGTGCCTATTGCCACTAGTATCAAAATACACGTATCACACATGGAAAAAATGATTACAACAAAGCACAAGCCACCCAGTGCACTCCACAGTTTTTGACAATGATGATACTTTCATTATGCTATAGTGCTTTCTACCCAAAAAAAAAAACTTGTGAAAGAATTCTGATTTAAGCTGGCCATAGATGGTTCTCCGCTCCCTTCCCACCTCTGAGCGCCGTCCCTTGGTTCCACCTTCTACCTAGAGAATACAGAACCAATCATTATTTTGTGTATAAGTAAGTAGTTTGTATGGAATTTGCTAATGAAAGGCAGTAAAATCGGTCCCTTGCAGCCAGCAACAATGGACCCTTCAGCAACTATGGATCTCCCCAGAAACAATAGATCCACCCAACAACTATAAATCCACTCAGCAACAATATATCTCCCCAGCAACAATCGATCCCCCAGTGACAATATATTCCCCCACATCTAAATACCCCCAGCAACTAGGGATGATCGAACTTTTGAAAAGTTCGGTTCGGCCAGAACATCCAAACTTCCCGAAAGTTTGGCCCGGATTTCAGAACCCCATTGAAATCAATGGGACCCGAACTTTGGTAATCAAAAAACACAATTTTTAAGCCCTAAAACCCAATAAATGCCCCTAAAAAGTGCCTAGGGTTCTGGGTCATGCCCCATTAACTATTAATCACACAAAAAAAGTTCTTAAAAATTGTCATTTTTGATAAAAAAAGCCATTTATTGAAAAAAAAAGAGAAATTTTTTGATTTTTACTTTGGATTTAGTATCTGGGGGGTCTAAAAAGTGTACATGTGAAGTTTCAGCTCTGTAGCATGTCCAGAACCATGAAAAAAAAAAGATAATTTTTCAGTAGAACAGGGATGTGGGACCCTCCTTTTACACCTATATGATCTTTTTTTTCTGGTTCTGGACATGCTACAGAGCTGAAACTTCACAGGTATACCTTTTACAAAAAAAAGTTCTTAAAAACTGTCATTTTTGATAAAAAAAGCCAATTATTGAAAAATTAAAAAAAAAAAAAAAGATTTTTTGATTTTTACTTTGGATTTCGTATCTGGGGGGTCTAAAGGGTGTACATGTGAAATTTCAGCTCTGTAGCATGTCCAGAACCATAAAAAAAGATCGTTTGTATTAGAACACTTTCAGCACAGGAGTTTTCACACCTTGCCGGTTTAATAGCAGGCATTTTTTTTTTGGGTTCTTTGCAGTCAGTAAAAACATCTGAACTTGTGTATAGTGGTACTGTGCACAAGTTCAGATGTTTTGCCTGCCTCCAAAAACCCCCAAAAAATGCCAGCAAAAACACAACTGGGCATTTTTTTTTTGACGCTAGCGTTTTTTTTGGCATTTTTTTGGGTTCTTTTGAGGCAGGCAAAACATCTGAACTTGTGTATAGTGGTATATATACACACATAATTATATGTATATAGACACCTAGCCGTATATAGGTGTGATAGTAGCAGAAATATATTACTGTAAATGATTTCATTAGCGCAAGCATATATTTCTGCTACTATCACACCTATATATGTCTAGGTGTGTATATAAATATATGTATGTGTGTATATACACCACTATACACAAGTTCAGATGTTTTGCCTGCCTCCAAAACCCCCCAAAAAATGCCAGCAAAAACACACCTGGGCATTTTTTTTTTGACGCTAGCGTTTTTTTGGCATTTTTTTGGGTTCTCTTGAGGCAGGCAAAACATCTGAACTTGTGTATAGTGGTATATATACACACATAATTATATGTATATAGACACCTAGCCATATATAGGTGTGATAGTAGCAGAAATATATTACTGTAAATGATTTCATTAGCGCAAGCATATATTTCTGCTACTATCACACCTATATATGTCTAGGGGTATATATACAGACATAGATGTGTATATATACCCCCTATACACATGTTCAGATGTCATGTCTGACATCAAACATGTCCTCAAAAAAGCACTGGCAGTGGCAACCCCTGCAGCATGAAAAATGCTTGCTGGTGAGAAGCCATATTCCTGTCCCGAAGCAACTCAGAGAAATGATCATTTCTCTATAGCGGTCACCCTGCTATGGAAGGGTTTTGTCACCCTTCCATAGCAGTCACTGTCAGTTAACCCTACACTACACTACGGTCCCCTTACACTTACACTTTCCCTACAGAAACTAAATTTTTGAAGCTAACTTAAGTGTAAAGGAGCACTCTAACTACACTAGATATCCCTTTCCTCACACTAATAAATAGCTAAATTACACTTTTAAAGTAAAATTAACAGAACTGCTTCCACTCTCTTCCATGTCCAGTATAACAATGCTAGGAATATGGCGGGGGCTATCTTATATACTGGGGGGCGTATTCACTAATGATTGGTCTAGGGACCCCCTAGTCACTCCAATCACATTCCTAGCATTCTCCTGCCCCTTCAATTGGCTTTTGCTAATGGTTCTGGTCCAATCACGGGCTTTTAAAGCCCATTTCCTGAAGCATTGCATTTCGGTCGGTTCTGGTTGCCAAATTCCGAACTTTTTGGGCAAAAAGTTCTAAATTCGGCTGAACCTCGAACACCCAATGTTCCGGCCGAACCGATGGTGGACCCGAACCGTTCGATCATCCCTACCAGCAACAATAGATCCCCACTGCAACAATAGACCCCATAAACAACAATTTATCTCCCCGGCAACTATCGATCTCACCAGCAACAATAAAATTCCTGCAGCTGCTATAGATCCCCACAACAGCAATAGATCTACCAAGCAACAATAGATCCCCACAGCAACAATAGGTCCACCTTCAGCAAAATACCCCAGCAACAATAGATCCACCTCAGCAACAATAAATCCCCCAGTGTCCAGCATCAATAGACTCTCCAGCAGCCAGCAACAATAACCTCCCCCCTCCTTGCAACAGTAGATCTTTTCCATCAACAATTGACCCCCCAGAAACAATAGACCTCCATCGCCAACAGCAATAGACCTCCCCAGATATGATAGATCCCCTCCAGTAGCAATAGAGCCCCCAGCAGCCAACAAAAATAAACCCTCCAGCACCCCTCTAGCATCCCTTGGCATACAGTAATATACATTCAGTGCTGGAGGTTCCAGGATTGTGTTCCCCTGGGTTCCCGCATGGTGCATGTACGGTGTCAGCTAAAGGCATCATTGTTGGGCCAGCACAGAATAAGGAAGAAGAGGCCAGTCATGGATTACTTTTTTTTTTAAATGGCAACATGAGTTTCCTATCTGCATTTAGGGCAGACCAAGTATACTGCATGAAACATAACAGAAAGAAGCAGGTCTCTATTGCCAATTTTTTGGTTTTAAAATTAGGATTGCATTGCTATTGTCAAGTGTATTGAGGGAGGAGATCTTCTTTAATAGATGTTTGTTCAGTTGAAAAGATATATCTATTTACAGAGAGTTTGCTGCAGTGCAATTACAAGTTCCAAGGACTAAGAATTATTTCTCTGACAGTCTTTTGTTTCATGTAAGCAGTCTCTAGGATGAGAGAAGGGATGAGTGGGAATACTCCAACTGATAACTATTCACAAATGTTGAGGACAACCTACTTAGGATGCGGCAAGGCCGCTGCTTCACCTTGCCACTGAAGTGAAGATACTTTAATACTTTAAGTGTTTCTGCTTGAATTACCTCTTCGGGGTTCTAAACTTGGAACCCCCTTTCTCTCTTATTGTGTGTGCTGACACCCGTCCACTGACTTTATCCACTGGAGTGGTCCTCTTCCTGGGCAGACCCCTGGCAAGCTTCTCTGTACTTACGGACACTGTTTTTTCCAGAGTCACTCTGCCTTCAACTCCACCAGTCAGCTTTCCTGGACCTCAGGATTCAGCCCCAC
Source organism: Pelophylax lessonae (assembly GCF_965119305.1). Classification (NCBI taxonomy): domain Eukaryota; kingdom Metazoa; phylum Chordata; class Amphibia; order Anura; family Ranidae; genus Pelophylax; species Pelophylax lessonae. Next base: position 298,278,266 of record NC_138768.1, on the reverse strand, counting down.
ACTCCTGGCTCACAAGGCCGACCACCTGTGACCCCCATCCACAGCAACAGAAGGCAAGACAGCCGTCACCCTCCTTCCAGGACCTGGCTTCCCACCCAAAGACCCCCTGCCTCATGTGCCCTTGGCTTTTATACCCTATGCCAGGATGCACCTCTTGTCTGTGCCAACCCACTGGGACAGTTACAAAACCCTGTGCATCATTGGCTGGGTTTCCTCCACTGTCCAATGTACCTCTCCATTGGAAACAGTGGTAACACTCCTTCAGCCCACATGAATACACACTGGACATACTGAGCAGGCCTAACTAGCAGATCCAGCTCTCTGATAAGCAAAGGGAACAAATGCTTTACCTGCTGCTTTTCTGTTAAGCAGAGAAAGCCAAAACTATGTCGGCTATCTAGCACCTGACTAGGAGGGTGTTACATTTATGTTACCTGGTGATCCAGCCAGTAAGTCTGTTGTTTTTCCTTTAGCAGACCAAGCTATCCGGCAAAAATTATTTAGATTGTTGGGACAAACTATTTGAACTGACAGGTGTACTTACAATGGCTTTCTTTTATTCATTTATGTAAAACCTTTATCCCAAAGGGAAAAAAAAACTGTTTTCTGTAACTGATTAAAAACTGTTAGCGGGAGTTAATTTAATTTGTTAGTCAAGTTCATCTAAATCTGCGAGTGCATCTAAAACTCCCCTCTTCACAGATTGCAATGCTGCTGTCCAAAGACTTCTCCATTAGACTTTCATCCAGAGCGGAGACAGCCCTAAGACAGAAACTACACTAGATTGTCAAAAGTATTAGGACGGCTGCCTTTGCACGCACATGAACTTTAATGGCATCCCAGTCTTAGGCCGTAGGGTTCAATATTGAGTTGGCCCACCCTTTGCAGCTATAACAGCTTCAACTCTTCTGGAAAGGCTGTCCACAAGGTTTAGGAGTGTGTCTATGGGAATTTTTGACCATTCTTCCAGAAGCGCATTTGTGAGTTCAGGCTCGCAATCTCCGCTCAAATTCATCACAAAGGTGTTCTATCAGGTTGAGGTCAGGACTCTATGCAGGCCAGTCAAGTTCCTCCACCCCAAACTTGCTCATTTATGTCTTTATAGACCTTGCTTTGTGGACTGGTCCAAATCATTTAGCAAAGAAGGATTTTGGTGTGGGGTTGTATTTCAGGGGTTGGGCTTGGTCCCTTAGTTCCAGTGAAGGGAATTCTTAAGGCCTCAGCATACCAAGACATTTTGGACAGTTTTATGCTCCCAACTTTGTGGGAACAGTTTGGGGTTTTGCAACCTACCACAGCTGTTGCAGGGTGGTCCTAAACAGGAACTTGGATTTCTCTCTTACATTACATCGTGGAAAATGGGGAACTGGAAAGACAAAGGCAGAATTTTTCAGAGAAGATATGGTTGCTGGAGTCCCCAAGATTTAAAGGAAGCTGCTAAGTGACTAAAAAGGACTTGAAAAGCCAGTGTTAGGTAGACCAGCCATTTCAGTATTACAGGACATGTAGCTGTTGTCCTCTGCTAGTTTTTCCTTCGTTTGTTTACTTAATTAGATGCCACCAAACTCATGTAAATAATGCTGTCTTCTGTGTTTTTGGGAGGTCACAAAATCCCTTCTTAGCTTTTACTGTTGTCACGTTCACATCTTCAGTCTCAATAACATCAGTGAACTTGGTATTGCAGTTTGTTCGGGAATGTGCCACGTCAATGTGATATTTCCTCGATAAAGCACAAATTTAGCAGTCCACCTCGAGAAATGGTCTGACTTAATACCACCAAGTTGGAGGCACTTATCAAAATTTCTGCTAAACAACACTACACAATAATAAAATAACATTTGCCTGTATTTTACTATAGTATAACACAATTGTTAAACAAATAGAGAAGTTAGTGCTTTGATTATTCGGATCTTGTAAAAAACCTTCTCACAAATGTAAATATCACTTTATTTCTTGTTTATATGACTTTAAAGACTTGCCATCTAAACAAATGTAATATAGTAAACATTCAGAAGTGCTAAGGTAAAATTAGCCCAATAGGCTTAGTCATCATCCCCCTTTTTTCATAACTTTTGACATTACTGACTCTTTACCTGTCCATGTGGAAGTTTTGAAGTGTTGGTTTCTACCATTTTGGTCTCCATCTTAGAGCAACTGTGAGTTCTGTTGTCCACATCTGAAACGGCCTACTACTTACAGTAGCTTGTCACCACACACACATGTGGAAAGTCAGCTTAGAAGCTAATACCATCTTACAGATATGGCATTTATATAAATTTCCAAATCTATCAAATATCTAGCAAATCAACACTTGGGTCAAGTGGCTAGATGGTGTTACCACACAATGTGGAAAAGTACTAGCAAGTAGTGATTAATCACTTTCAAATGGACTTGTTCTGCCATGTAGCAAAATATATTATACATCACAGAACAAGTCCAGTTGAACGTGACTAACTGCTAATCGTTATCTAGCCAACAACTGGAAAAAGGGGCTAGGACAATCTGAAAAATCATCCCAGGAACAAAAAACATTATACAGATTTGGACATGTGGATATGAATTGGTAAATCTACAAAATCTGTATTCACTTAAGCACTGGTCTCCAAACTGCGGCCTCAAGGGGACAGATGCGGCCCTTTGCTTGCCTTTATCTGGCCCCTGGGGCGCTATTTTCACCCACTGATACCAACAATGAAACATAATTCCCCCCACTGACACCAGTGAAGGTTCGGAAATTCTTCCAGTTACTCCAACAATAGGGCACAATTCCTCCCAATGACACCAAAGACGGGACACAATTCTCCCAATGACGCCAACAATGGGGACCAGTTAAAGGGCACAATTCCTCCCAATGACCCTAACAATGTGGTAAAATCCCTCCCACTGACACCAATAATGGGGCACTATTCCTTACACTGACACCAATGATGGGGCACTATTTCTTCCACTGACACCAGTGATGGTGCGCTATTCCTCCCACTGATACCAATGATGGGACACTTTTCCTCCCACTGATACTAATGATGGGACACTATTTCTTCAACTGATACCAATGATAGGGCACTATTTCTTCCACTGACACCATTGATGGGGCACTATTCCTTACACTGACACCAATGATGGGGCACTATTTCTTCCACTGACACCATTGATGGGGCACTATTCCTCCCATTGATACCAATGATGGGACACTTTTCCTCTCACTGATACCAATGATGGGACACTATTCCTTCCACTGATACCAATGATAGGGCATTGTTTATTCCCACTGACATCAGGACCTTTTCTACTCCCACTGACCACAGTCCAGCCCCCCTTAACTCTGAAGGACAATAAACGGGCCCTTTGTTTAGAAAGTTTGGAGACCTCTGGTCTAGCGGAATGAACAGTAGCTATGTCACTCCATTTCTATTTGACTTGAGTATAGTGGTTTCATGGGGTATAAGTAATCTAAATCTAAACAATGATTCTGTAAACTGGTAATGGTACCCACAAACTATCCAGAATATACCTCTCAGCTGAACTGGCCCTGTATGTGTTTGATTGTTTGCAGTACTTTGCTCATGCTCTTTACACAGTTTTACAAAATAAACCCAATATAATAGGAAAAGAAAAACGTGTATATACAATTTATTGCATACTGCAGGACTGTGCAGTGCGCAGGTATTTAGCGGTAAGTCTACATAGAAACTCATAAAAGAAGGATCATAAGGGAAAGGTCATGTTTACCAACTAGAAGACTTAGAGTGAATGGTAGTCTTATTTTTCATCTTTCTGAGCAAAGTAATGACATGTTCTTTGACAAGAGGTTGCTATTGTAGTATATTAAAAAAAAAAAAAAACATTTGATAAAAAAATAAAAAAAGGTGTATTACAAGTTAATATATTTCCTATGTGGTGAAAGGCATTAAAAAAACATAATGTGTAAACTAGCTGCTATCCTAGAGTGTTCAGCTGCTAAACATGTGTCAGGACTGCAGACGTATCAAGCGTAGTTGTGTCTGGAATTAAAAGAATGTCAGACATGCTCTTTCACCATCACAAACACTCTAGATCCACAGATAATAAGTGCTGATGTTTCAGTTGTATATAGGCTATAGTTCTCTGACCTTCTGTCTCTACATCTGTTTGTGCATCCGTTTACTTTGGTTGTTTCAGGAAACATTGTGAATTGTTTCACCTATATTTTTGGCACAAGGACCATTTGGGGCAATACATACATTCACCCTTTCCTAAACAATCGTTAGACAAGTATTGATTGTCGTACAACCAGCCTAAGTAGTTTCCCCAGACAATTAGTTGTGTTGTTCAGATTGTATAGTTCAGTGCTGCTTACTGCACATACTGTAGCTGGAGATTTGTCTTTTGGTAATGAATTAAACTGAGGTGGCTGACATCAGCTTTACTTCTGCAAAGTCAATTTTTGGTAAAGTATAAATTAGCGAGCTTTCTTGAATATGTAGAGTATAGTGAAAACAAATATTAGTTTTAGGTCAGACACTATGCACTATACTGCAACCGTTATTGGCACCATGAGGAGATTTGGTACCACTGGGAAAAGAAGTGAAGACAAATCTCCCAACGCGGACACAGAGAGCAGTAAAAACCTCCAGCCCTTCATGTGACTCAGAGCTGGAAGAAAATTTGGAAGTAGTAGATCAATATAGTATAAAAGGTGCCGTGATAAAGTGTCAAGGTCTTACCTTGCCCTCCTGTTGGCAGCCATCTTGGACATGTGCAGACTGGCTATTATAAACTCTGATTGCATCATCACTTGCCTGCTGCGTGGGTGTCGCACAGTGATGATGCTCCACACCTGACTATATCAATCACTTGATAGGTTGCAGCCCTTGCCCTTGCGATTGTGCTCCAAGGTGCATCACTGCTAGCAGTCTTCTGTTCTCTGTGTTTCTCCATGTATGACCAGGCTTGGCTGACAACTCTCCTGGCTCTCGACACCACATCGGCAGACGACCCAGCATTGGCAGACTACCTGCTTCTGGACTCGACCCCAGCTTGGATGACTACCCGCTTCTGGACTCGACCCTGGCTCAGATGACTACCTGCTTTTCGACTTGACCCCGGCTTGGATGACTACACGCTTCTGGACTTGACCCCAGCTTGTTCTTGTTCTCGCTCCTCACTCTTGCTGTGTGTTTATTGTTGTTTGCTCCAACAAACTGCTTTATTTTACCTGCATCTTCATGTGGTCTGGTTTCCTGGCACCTTGACAGTATGCAAGGGCCATGAATCCTGACGATGAAAGTACTCCCACACTCCCCATGCTGGTTACCAGGCTCAATCAACAAGATCACCTTTTGGGTCAGTTTTCTCAGGTGCTCCAGATGTTGCTTGCATGCACAGAACACCTTGCTCCTGGAGCTGCAAGGCAGGTGGTTCCTCCTGTTAATAATAAAAAAATCAGCGCTTAGACAGCATTCCGAAGTCCTCAGGTGAAGCAGATTTTCAGTATGTGAAAAAGGATGGATCCACCACCAAGATGAAAGTACACACTGACTCTTACCGGATCTAGATGACTGCTGGGGTTAGTAGCAGTCAAGCTAACTTTTGTAGCCAAAACAATCGCTGGGTCCATATCCTTAAGACTCATGGAATGAAGTTCCAAGGATATACTTACAAGAAAATAAAAGTTTTCATTGCACAAGCATCGCTTTGTAAAATGTATTGAAGACAAGATAGAAAATGTGTACAGGGTACTCACAATGTGCACAAAAGCATCAGGCAGGAACAAAGATAAAACGATAGCAATGGTTTGTTTCAAACCGGTAACATGGCCGAGATCAGATAGTGCGTCTGCATCACGTGTTTCCTCCTGTTGTTACTCCTGCTGCTGCTCCTACTCCTGCAGTTACAGCTGAAGTCACTGATACCAGAGGGATGACTGGTTCAGCCCCCCTTCCGCAGCACTATGGGGGTGAACCGAGTCAGTGTTGTGGTTTCCCAAACCAAGTGGGCATTTATTATGAGATGGTTCCTCAGGAGTTTAGGTCCAAGGTGGGCTTCCTAATCTCTTTGCTCTCGGACAAGGCCTAATCCTGTGATACTCGATTACCCGAATTTTGTAGCTTTCTTTCCTAGGGTATTCAATGTACATGCTTGCTCTGCCTCTGCTGCAAAGCTGCTCCTGTCCATTCAACAGGATTTATGAACCGTTGCCGAGTATGCCATTGAATTTTCGTACCCTTGCAGCAGAGGTGGGCTGGAATAATGAGGCTTTGGTGGCTGTCTTCTTTCATGGTCTCTCCGATGCATTGAAGAAGGAGATTGCGGACAAGGATCTCCCTGACAAGTGCGAGGCTCTCATTTCCTTCCTGATTTTAATAGATACCAGGCTCAGGGAGAGACCATCGTTTAAGGAGTGCCTGTGGAGGCCTCCTACCAGATTGGCTTCTACGTTTTCTTTCCCACCCATTCCTACCTCTCCAGGGGATGGTGAGCCTGGCTGTGAACCCATGCAGCTGGGGTTTAGGAGGAGGGAGGGCTGGTGCCTGTATTGTGGTCTTGGTGGGCATTTCCTGAAATCTTGTCCTACCTGGCTGGGAAACGCTCGCACCTAAGGTCCTGTCAGGGGCAGATCTTAGGTAGAATTTCCTCGTCCCCAGTTTCCCGTAAAGATGAACTGCTAATCACAGTTGTCCTCTCCTGGACAGTGGGTTCGGTGGTTACTCAGGCATTGGTAGACTCCAGGGCAGTCGGTCATTGTATTAACCGTATATTTGCTGCTGCAAGACCACTAGGTTAATCTGCTACCCTGGGAGGAGTTTGCCAGGAAATCTGCCATCAACTCGTATTCCGGAATGTCTCCATTCATGGCCACATATGGGTTCTGTCACATACCTTGTAGCAGAGCCTGATGTGCAGAGGGAGACCTCTCGTACAGCCCTGGCTCAGGCACCACTGGAGTTGCAACAGTGGATGCGAGAGCGCAGTGAGGTAAGAGTGCCTGCGCTGATCTTCTGTTGGCAGTTGAGAAGAGTAGCTGATAAGTCACTGAACACGGCTGGATTGCTGAGCAGCAGGAAGAAGCAGGCACAGAGGTGCAGATGCACAGCAGATGCACAGCGGATGCAGGACAGCGTCTCCAGGCACTGGAAGGAGCTGGATGGGCAAAGACTGGAGCAGGATCAGACAAGCCGGTTTCAGACACCGGTAATTAGATCCAGTTCAAGCAGCAGGATATCAGGCAGGAAGCAGGTATAGCAGAGTCAAGGCAAGCCGGGGTGAGGACTAGGGATAGCAACGCAGGCAGACAAGCCAGGTCAATACAGGAATCAATACAAGCACAGGAACAGAACTCAAGGTAAAGCTGCAGATCAGATAGCAAAGACACAGTGCTGCTGAGGTGTTTAAATAAGGCAGCCTGTTGCCAATCACTGAAATTAGTCTGCACTAAGTTAACCTTTAGGTGGCAGACCCATGACAGGTTCCAACCCGCTGTGTTTCCCGAGTCGTTCTGGCCACAGGACATTCCGGCTGTGGAGGATCATCTTTGGGCCCTCCGTTATTCTTAGGTGCAGATTCAAGAGTCTTTATGGGTCTCTGCACAGCGTCAGAAGCTCCAGGCAGACGGGAGACGTTTATCTACTCCTTCGTACCAGGTCAGGGAGAGGGTGTGGTTGTCGAACCGTAATCTCAACCTAAAAGTGTCAACTCCAAAACTGGCACCCCATTTTTTTGGGTGTTTTCACACCCTCCGTAAGGTGAACCCGGTGGCCTATGATGTTGGTCTTCCCCCTGGCATGCCTATCTCCAATGTCTTTCATGTGTTACTTTTAAAGCCACTGATTTGCAATCGCTGTACTTCCTCACTTTTGACCTCACCCTCATCTGATTCCTGTGGGCAATCATGAGGAGTAAGAGGTTAGCAGCATCTTGGATTCTCATCTGTTCCGAGGTCAGGTTCAATACATGGTGCACTGGAAGGGTTATGGTCCTGAGAAGAGCTCCTGGGTTCCTTCCACTGATGTTCATGCTCCCGCCCTTCTCCGCGCTTTCCATGCTGGCTTTACTCAGAAACCATTTTTTTCTCTGCTTAGGAGGTGCCGTTGAGGGGAGGGTACTGTCAAGGTCTTAGCCTTGCCCTCCTGTTGGCAGCCATCTTGGACATGTGCAGACTGCTGCCTCTTATAAACTCTGATTTCATCATCACTTGCCTGCTGCTTGGGTGTCGCACAGTGATGATGCTGCACACCTGACTATATCAATCACCTGATGGGTTGCAGCCCTTGCATTTTGTGCTCTAAGATGCATCACTGATAGAAGTTTTCTGTTCTCTGTGTTCCTCCGTGTATGACCCAGGTTGGCTGATGACTCTCCTGGCTTTCGACCCCACATCAGCAGATGACCTGGCATCGGCAGACTACCCGCTTCTGGACTTGACCCCAGCTTGGGTGATTACCTGCTTATGGACTTGACCCGGCTTGGAAGACTACCCGCTTCTGGACTTGACCCTGGCTTGTTCCTGTTCTCGCTGTGCGTTTATTGTTGTTTGCTCCAATAATCTGCTTTATTTTACCTGCATCTCCTTGTGGTCTGGTTTCCTGGCACCCTGACAAAAAGCTTGCATTCACATACGTAGAGTCTGTATCATTGGGGAGGAAGAGCGAGTAAACTGCTGCAGACATGAAGTACAGGTACTTAGAAGAGCAGCAGCTTCCTAAACCTTCCTTTCTTGGCTAAATACTGGATCATTCTGACAAGCGAAGCTCCAACAATTCCAAGTAGCCTTTGAGCTTGCTGCTAAGCCCCCTACCCACACATTCTCGTTGGGCCATCACTATGATGGGCTCTACTGCCTGATGGTGTGGCATAGTGGTTAGCATTTCTGCTTTGTAGCCTTGGGTTTAATGGTTGGAAAGCCAGGACACTATCTGCATAGAGTTTGCATGTTCTCCCTGTGTTTGCAAGGGTTTCCTCTCATACTCCAATGGCATGCTGGTAAGTTAATTGTCTAATTTGGCCTAGCACTTGTGTAAAAATTGATTGGGCACATGTGTTATCACAGTCTGCATGCCAGTCCCAAGCCAATCAATTAGGGAGGATTGGGAAAAGACCTGGCGATTTACCTTGTTAAAATATTTGGCTAGAAAATTCCATATAAAAAGGCTTTCAAGTGTATCAGACATGGTGTCTAGAGAGCTGGCCAATAGAATTGTCAAGTGTTGGATGCAACTGAACAGATATATACATATAGGCCAATAGGGATAAGTAGAAGGAAGTGGCGAGCAAGCATCAGCACTATAAGGAAGTGCCAACACTTTGCCTGTTAAGGAGTAAGCGCAGGCAACTATGAAACCTGCACATACTACCAGCAGCAGTTTGCGCCTATTCCCCTCAGCGACAGAGTCTTTTTAAATGGGTCTCCCAATTACTGCTGGCTTCAGTGTAGCATGATCTCTGTTATGTACTTTTATTTGCCCACAAAAGCCAGATGCTTACCTGGTAAGGAAGAAACAACTACAGAGACACTGTGCTTTGGCTGCTCTTCTGCTGACACATGACTTTTATGTTGATCTAGCCAGTGCTGTTTTGTTTCCATCCATTAGAGGAGTTGGTGGGACATGAAGTATCATAAAGACTTGAATGCAAAGTTGTGATGGATCATGGGAGATGTAGTTTGTAAAGAGCAGATGGAGGACAGACTACAATCCCTAGGGGAGGGGATGAGAAAAGGGAGGAGAGAGAAAATGTTTTCCTGGGCTTTGGAGAAAAGGACTTCCTCCTGCTGTAAGGGAACTGGAGGAAACATATCTCCACTTGTTATGTGCAGCCAGCAGAAGAGCCTCAACCTTGGGCCAGAGACTGTGACTAAAGTGACTGGGAATCATAGCTACAAAGAGGAGACTGGCTCTGAGGACAGTGCTGGAGGGGTTCCTGTTTGTCAAGCATCAGGACTAGAGTCTGCCATGTACGCAGGACTAGTGAGCATCTTCTTGATTGGGGTTCAACATTACCATTGCTAGTAGAGACTGATCTTTACTATGAAGCATTAACCACTGCATGCAGAATCTTAAAGAGACAGTAAATAATGCACCATCTTACAGACTGGGCCCCACCAAATAACCAGCAGAAGATTGTGACTACTTAATGGTAGTCACTCACTGAGATTGCCCATAGTCAGGGACACCCCTTGTGACTTACATACCAAGGGCACTTTGGGACGTTCATGGGTTACTGTCTGATGAAAACCACAGTTTTGCTATAGGTTACTTTGCTAGATACTGCTATTGCTGATGTTATTCTCTAAATTAAGTCATATCTATGACTTAAATATTAAGTGTGAATCAATATAATCCAATGCAAATACAGTAACTGTTTCTCAGTTTAGACCCATAACCCTTTCCTCCACTGACTAATTCCTTCTTGCATAGTTTGTTACTCTTAATTTGTGACAATACACTCTACTTGCAGTTAACAAGTCTGGAGTCCATTTCCTGGTGTCTTTTCATAGTTGTGTGCAGGATTTTTATATTTGTGCATTTATAAGTGTTTGCAGCAATCCTCTACCCAGTCAGGTGTGTCAGAAGGAACAAAGCTGTTTGCAGAGTCGTGGCACAAGAACACAGAACTCAATATATTCAGTGGCTCTTCTGGGGCAAAGCACTGCACACACTTTACATGGTATTACTCTACATGGCAACCCTTTCAATATAGTTTCTAGAGTGAAGATTGCCACAGTAACACTGTGATATATTTAGGACATGTATATGGGATATAGCCAGGATAAAATCTTACTCAATAATTGCAAACCTCACAAGGTATTGTAAACATAAAATTGACAAAGCCAGTATAATTTTTGCTTTAAAGGAAAACTACACTGTCACTCTTACCCCTAGTGCAGGTGGGTAAATACTATAGCTGGCTTCTGTGTTCTTCACCTATTGCAGCTCTCTTTCCCATAAGGCAAGCAGGCCTACCAGTACTTGGTTGCCCCAGGTCTTATATACAATGCTATAGTACCTGGCTACCAACCCGGGGCAGGCACAAACTCAGCATAGGAAACAGGTGCTTGCGGTTGGCAGACAAGCAGAGAGGTTTAATGACAGTCCAGGTACACGACAGGCAAGGTTCAGAATAGTCAGGGTCAAATCCATAGTCAAAAGGGAGGCAGAATTCAGAGAATAGTCTGAGTTCCAATCAGGAAGTCCTAAACAAGACAATCCAAACTAGCAGGTAGGGCAAACACAGGGAGATTGGAGCACTTCTTACAACGCTATCATAAGCATGAGACTGCAGGCTTAGCTGACTTAAATCAGGTTTGGTCTCCACCCAGAAACTGGCTACCTCAATCACCTTGCAGGTGGACAGACAGACAAAGAGAATGCAACACAGCCAAAACCAGGATGCAGGAATGAGACCAGCAGCTATCAAAGAACAGGAGTGCTACACACTCCTGAATACACCCTTAGTGAAGTTGTCACAGTGAACTCCTCCTCATATTGTGCATCACAGCCCCATTTATTTCCCTGGGTAGCCATACTCATGGTGGTGGCCTCCTTCAGTCCCTCAGAGTACAGCTTACCCTTAATTAATGGCCTCAGTTGTGCATGCACTGTATAAAGAGGACCTGGCCAGGACTATGCTGAAGAAAAGATCGCTGCCTTGCAGAGTAAGGCTATCCCCAGTGGCCAGGTGGGTTTTTTTTTTTAAAGGACAACTTCACTAAAGTTAAAGTTGTTCTTCAAAGCACCAATCGGCTCAAATCTGGAAGTGCTGAATACTTTAAAGAGGAGCTACAGTCTCCTAACCAAAATTGTAATAAAAACATCCTTGTGATTGTTATGATTTGCATCATTTACTATGGATATTGCTATAAATGTCCACACAGTATGTACTTACAAAATGTGTACTTTCTTATCTCCTCCCTGAATCCTGGCAGTGGCCATGAAAGATATGGGCATATAAAGTCGGCTTGCATGTATTTCCAGGGGGCTACCCAGCATGCACCTCCCAGTCTCACTCCTTTTGTTGTATTTAGGTTGCTTTGGATGCCTGAAAATTCATGGGATCAATGACACAGATATCCCAGGAGTCAACGGGAATGGCTGATTGTGTCACTCGCCTAGGCAGCCAGGAAAATAATTAAAAAAAGGTATTTTAGATAAAATTAAAAAGTTTTAATATCCAATGAAGTAGGCACCAAGGGTGGGCATTAAAATAAGGATAAGTTTGAAAAATTAGATTTCCGGCTGTAGTTGTAAACAAAAGTTTAGCAGGCTTTAAGCAAGCCTCAAGCAGTGCTGAAGATTGCTAAAAGCCTGCTGAGCTGAAGCCTTCTAAAAGCATCATTCTTAAGGATTGGTAATCAACACTCCCAGAATGGAGCTAAAAGGTGATTTAAAGGAAACCTGAACTAAAAAAAAATACATGAACTTCTATCCCAACCTCTCCTAAAAATGCAGGTAGCATACAATGCTGACCAAGGGGCTACAATAAATGTTGTGCTATACATGTTAAAGCAGAGTTCCGGGCACAAAAACTAACTTTTTTTTTTGTTCCCATCCGCTTGGTCTCCCTACCCTGAAAAGGAATTGGATAGTTAGGCATTTTTTTTTCACTTACCTTGTAATTGGAGATTGAATATACTCACCTATTCTCTACTTCCTCCCTCGGTGCCGCAGGTCAGACGTCACTTCCTGTCTTGCGATGATTCCTGGGAGCTGAACGTCATCGCTCCCAGGAATCAATGCGACGGCACCGGCCCCGCTCGTCACTTCCGGGGCGACGCCGCATTCCCCGCTAAACAGCTTCTGGGCATGCCCAGAAGCTGTGGAGGAATGCGGCGCCGCACCGGAAGTGACGAAAGGGGCCGGTGCAGGCGCATTCTGGGACAAGAAGACGCGGAAGAGGACGCCGAAGAGGATCGCGCTGGCTTCAGCTGCCCACAACAGAGATGGCAACGCTGGAGAAGAAGTTTTAAAAGTGAGTATTTCTTCTAAAAGGTAAGTGCGAACCGGGACAGATCAGAGGCTAGCCATTGTGGAATGTACTAGCCCTGACTGTCCCGGGGGTATGTTTGTTGAAAAATGGTTTCTGTGCCCGGAACTCCGCTTTAAGTCCTGATTTAACTTGGTTCAAAAAAGCAGTTTGAAACTTGCTAAATGATTTTTAAAGGACTGTTTATTCTGATGTTCTTCAGAAAAGCATTTAAAACCCAAGATTATACAAAATAGATCTGAGTGTGTTACCCAAGGCATTTTGAATCCATAATATGCTTGTATGACCTCAGACAAGTGGATTTCATAGGTTGCTATGAGATACTACACTATGTACTTCCTTTTCTTGTTTGTGTTAATTTGCAATGGTAAAAACATAGCAGAAGGCTTTTGTGCTAGCAGTCTGAACTTAGCTAAGGGCTTATTGGTGTTCTAAAGCAATCCTACATAAAATTGCTTATTTTTTGTTGTGCTTTTTATTTTACTCTATTTCCATTTCAAAATATTTTTATATCCTTTTAACACTAAAATTGTGAAAATGATAATTGATCACCCTCAAGCTAAATGTCTACATATATTTGCCAAGGTATTTTCAGTAAAAAAAAAAATGATGATGTTACTATTTTACATGATAATGTGAAAATTAAAATCTTTTCCACTAATGATATCCCTCCCCCCAGTTACACCTTCTGTAGGATGTGTGCAGCCAAAGAGCATAAGAAGAAAGAAGAAGAAAAATGAAATGCATGAAGAACTAACTCAATACCACAGGCCACAGACTAAATAGATCAAAGAAACTTTGGAAACATCAAGATGGTAATTATTGGAACAAATGTTATTATTTAGAAATATTACAAAATAGATGTCAAATCTCCATAGAGTAAAAAAGAAAATAAAAAAAGAAAGCAATGCTTTGTGTAATAATATAGGATGATCACAAAGATAATAGGGTTTGTGTTTTGGCAATCCTTAGCTGCTCCTGTTGATTGTATGTTGCAATTGTCTCCCTTAGGGAGTCAGTGGCTTCACTTTGGGGAATAGTAGTAAGATATATACTTGCATGTCCTAGATTTTGCTGACACTCACATAACACAATATACTCTTTGTCCTACTTTTCTCAGTTCGACCAGGCTAGATTTACAGTCCACATGTACAAGAGGTGCCTAGTTCCACTTAAAACCCTTGAGGATTATTATCCCTGTTGAGTTCAGCAAAGCTGCTTACCTTTCTGACAAGGTGGAGAGAGGATACACTTGCCCTTCAGCAGTGGAAATCTTGCAACTTGGATTAAGTTTCATTAGTAGTTGCAAGAGTAACACTGTCTCTCTCTATGATCACAAGCGGCTGTCTAACTTCGGAAAACTAGTCTCTTGTATAACCCCTTCTCAAGTACATGATACCATTCTTCCAGCCGGACCTACACAAACTTATGTTACAGTCTTTGCTTTTCAGATAGAACTTTTTTTTTTTTTACACCACAATTTAAACTGGAATTCCTAAAAATATTGGAGTTTGAATAAAATTACATGTATGCTGTTCTGCCAGAGTGTTATTATAGCCTGCACCAAAAGACAAATATAGGGACTATTATTGCTAGTCCAGATGTGTGAAAGTCCTAATTTTCCTATCATGAGTTTTTCTTTTTATATTTTATCATTCTTTCTAACTTGCCTGTACCATGATAGTTCAAGGTTACTGAGTCAAACTATTAAAATCCAAGACAATCGGGCAAATAGCATTTGTAGAAAAAGTTTGCAATAGCAACCTAGAATTTTCTTTCAGGACAAGCGTCTTTTAAAGCCCAACTAAAAGTTTACACCTTTTTTTCCCAATCTTACATAGTTACATAGTTAATGAGGATGAAAAAAGACATCAGTTCATCCAGTTCAACCTATGATATGTGTGTGTTTGCTGTTAACCGTACATTGTATACCCCTGTATGTTGTACATTGTATACCCCTGTATGTTGTACATTGTATACCCCTGTATGTTGTACTTTGTATACCCCTGTATGTTGTGGTCTTTAAGGTGCCCATCTAATGTTTTTTTGAACTTATCGATGCTCCCTGCTGATACGACTGTTTGCAGAAGAGAATTCCACATCCTTACCGCTCTGACAGTGAAGAACCCCTTACGTACTTTAAGGTTAAACCGCCTTTCCTCTAGTTTTAGTGAGTGGCCACGTGTCTTATTGTATCTCCTTTCACTGAAAAGTTTGTTCCTTATTAGTGTTGAGCGAACACGGACTGTATTATTCGTGTTCGTACCGAATAATTGGATTTTTTGTACCCGAACACGGACACGGACACTTTACTGTATGTTCGGGTAAAAATCCGTGTTCGGTCGTTTTATTTCCGGGTTTTGCATGCTTTGGCGCTCTTTTCATGGCGGGCTTTCAACAGCCAATCAACAATCGTTTAACTGGTGTGCCTTAAGCCATCCCAGCCATGCCTGCAAATGTCTCAGTAGCTGTGATTGGCCGTCTGAAGCATGTGACCAAGTCTTTATAAGTTCGAGGCAGCCGCAGCGGCGTCATTATGCTGCTTAGATTCAGGGACAGAGCACACATCAACGTGCTGGCTGCTGATTAGGGAAAGATAGGCAGGAAAAAACCATTTGTGTCCGGATAGAATTGAGGGACAGGTCGGAGTGTTTAGGCAGGGCGAGTTGTAGGCATTTTAGGGATAGAGTCTGCTGAATTATATAGGGTCAGTGTCTTCTACAAACTACAATCGATATTGCTGTGTGGGGGGTGGGGTCTGCACTCAATCCTGATCTACGATCTCTTCTCAATCCTGTTAGGGACAGAGTCTGCTGAATTTTAGGGAAACTGTGTTCTACAAACTACAATCGATATTGCTGTGTGGTGTGGGATTGGAGATAGGCAGGTGTCAGTGATCCACATCCATTTTTCTGTGTGTGAGCTGCAGTGAACACAATCTTTTTGGGCTGCAGTGAACACAATCTTTTTGGGCTGCAGTGAACACAATCTTTTTGGGCTGCAGTGAACACAATCTTTTTGGGCTGCAGTGAACACAATCTTTTTGGGGTGCAGTGAACAAAATCTTTTTGGGGTGCAGTGAACACAATCCTTTTTGGTGTGCAGTGAACACAATCTTTGTGGGGTGCAGTGAACAAAATCCTTTGTGGGGTGCAGTGAACACAATCTTTTTGGGGTGCAGTGAACAAAATCCTTTTTGGGGTGCAGTGAACAACATCCTTTTTGGGGTGCAGTGAACACAATCTTTTTGGGGTGCAGTGAACAAAATCCTTTGTGGGGTGCAGTGAACACAATCTTTTTGGGGTGCAGTGAACACAATCTTTTTGGGGTGGAGTGAACAACATCCTTTTTGGGGTGCAGTGAACAAAATCCTTTTTGGGGTGCAGTGAACAAAATCATTTTTGGGGTGCAGTGAACACAATCTTTTTGGGGTGCAGTGAACACAATCTTTGTGGGGTGCAGTGAACACAATCTTTTTGGGGTGGAGTGAACAACATCCTTTTTGGGGTGCAGTGAACAACATCCTTTTTGGGGTGCAGTGAACACAATCTTTTTGGGGTGCAGTGAACACAATCTTTGTGGGGTACAGTGAACAGAATCTTTGTGGGGTGCAGTGAACACAATCTTTGGGGGGTACAGTGAACACAATCTTTGTGAGGTGCAGTGAACACAATCTTTGTGGGGTGCAGTGAACACAATCATTGTGGGGTGCAGTGAACTCAATCTTTGTGGGGTACAGTGAACACAATCTCATACTGAAGGTTTGAGGGTGCTGCCTGTTCCATACTCCCCCTACTCCTCATCTAGCCTTTTAGGGGTACAAACAATAGTAATTGGGGCCTAGTGTGGTTGTGTACGTGTGATATACATACACTTTTTTGGGATCATATTTTCTATTCCGCTATTTAATCAAAAACCTTTGGGGATCAGTTAAATTGGGGGATAGTCTGTGTTGGTACGTGTGAGAGAGATCCACCTTTCCAAGTTGTTGGGGTTCATCTCATACTTCTGAAGGTTTGAGGGTGCTGCCTGTTCCATACTCCCCCTACTCCTAGCCTTTTAGGGGTACAAACAATAGTAATTGGGGCCTAGTGTGGTTGTGTACGTGTGATATACATACACTTTTTTGGGATCATATTTTCTATTCCGCTATTTAATCAAAAACCTTTGGGGATCAGTTAAATTGGGGGATAGTCTGTGTTGGTACGTGTGAGAGAGATCCACCTTTCCAAGTTGTTGGGGTTCATCTCATACTTCTGAAGGTTTGAGGGTGCTGCCTGTTCCATACCCCCCCTACTCCTAGCCTTTTAGGGGTACAAACAATAGTAATTGGGGCCTAGTGTGGTTGTGTACGTGTGATATACATACACTTTTTTGGGATCATATTTTCTATTCCGCTATTTAATCAAAAACCTTTGGGGATCAGTTAAATTGGGGGATAGTCTGTGTTGGTACGTGTGAGAGAGATCCACCTTTCCAAGTTGTTGGGGTTCATCTCATACTTCTGAAGGTTTGAGGGTGCTGCCTGTTCCATACCCCCCCTACTCCTAGCCTTTTAGGGGTACAAACAATAGTAATTGGGGCCTAGTGTGGTTGTGTACGTGTGATATACATACACTTTTTTGGGATCATATTTTCTATTCCGCTATTTAATCAAAAACCTTTGGGGATCAGTTAAATTGGGGGATAGTCTGTGTTGGTACGTGTGAGAGAGATCCACCTTTCCAAGTTGTTGGGGTTCATCTCATACTTCTGAAGGTTTGAGGGTGCTGCCTGTTCCATACTCCCCCTACTCCTAGCCTTTTAGGGGTACAAACAATAGTAATTGGGGCCTAGTGTGGTTGTGTACGTGTGATATACATACACTTTTTTGGGATCATATTTTCTATTCCGCTATTTAATCAAAAACCTTTGGGGATCAGTTAAATTGGGGGATAGTCTGTGTTGGTACGTGTGAGAGAGATCCACCTTTCCAAGTTGTTGGGGTTCATCTCATACTTCTGAAGGTTTGAGGGTGCTGCCTGTTCCATACTCCCCCTACTCCTAGCCTTTTAGGGGTACAAACAATAGTAATTGGGGCCTAGTGTGGTTGTGTACGTGTGATATACATACACTTTTTTGGGATCATATTTTCTATTCCGCTATTTAATCAAAAACCTTTGGGGATCAGTTAAATTGGGGGATAGTCTGTGTTGGTACGTGTGAGAGAGATCCACCTTTCCAAGTTGTTGGGGTTCATCTCATACTTCTGAAGGTTTGAGGGTGCTGCCTGTTCCATACCCCCCCTACTCCTAGCCTTTTAGGGGTACAAACAATAGTAATTGGGGCCTAGTGTGGTTGTGTACGTGTGATATACATACACTTTTTTGGGATCATATTTTCTATTCCGCTATTTAATCAAAAACCTTTGGGGATCAGTTAAATTGGGGGATAGTCTGTGTTGGTACGTGTGAGAGAGATCCACCTTTCCAAGTTGTTGGGATTCATCTCATACTTCTGAAGGTTTGAGGGTGCTGCCTGTTCCATACCCCCCTACTCCTAGCCTTTTAGGGGTACAAACAATAGTAATTGGGGCCTAGTGTGGTTGTGTACGTGTGATATACATACACTTTTTTGGGATCATATTTTCTATTCCGCTATTTAATCAAAAACCTTTGGGGATCAGTTAAATTGGGGGATAGTCTGTGTTGGTACGTGTGAGAGAGATCCACCTTTCCAAGTTGTTGGGGTTCATCTCATACTTCTGAAGGTTTGAGGGTGCTGCCTGTTCCATACTCCCCCTACTCCTAGCCTTTTAGGGGTACAAACAATAGTAATTGGGGCCTAGTGTGGTTGTGTACGTGTGATATACATACACTTTTTTGGGATCATATTTTCTATTCCGCTATTTAATCAAAAACCTTTGGGGATCAGTTAAATTGGGGGATAGTCTGTGTTGGTACGTGTGAGAGAGATCCACCTTTCCAAGTTGTTGGGGTTCAGCTCATACTTCTGAAGGTTTGAGGGTGCTGCCTGTTCCATACCCCCCCTACTCCTAGCCTTTTAGGGGTACAAACAATAGTAATTGGGGCCTAGTGTGGTTGTGTACGTGTGATATACATACACTTTTTTGGGATCATATTTTCTATTCCGCTATTTAATCAAAAACCTTTGGGGATCAGTTAAATTGGGGGATAGTCTGTGTTGGTACGTGTGAGAGAGATCCACCTTTCCAAGTTGTTGAGGTTCATCTCATACTTCTGAAGGTTTGAGGGTGCTGCCTGTTCCATACTCCCCCTACTCCTAGCCTTTTAGGGGTACAAACAATAGTAATTGGGGCCTAGTGTGGTTGTGTACGTGTGATATACATACACTTTTTTGGGATCATATTTTCTATTCCGCTATTTAATCAAAAACCTTTGGGGATCAGTTAAATTGGGGGATAGTCTGTGTTGGTACGTGTGAGAGAGATCCACCTTTCCAAGTTGTTGGGGTTCATCTCATACTTCTGAAGGTTTGAGGGTGCTGCCTGTTCCATACTCCCCCTACTCCTAGCCTTTTAGGGGTACAAACAATAGTAATTGGGGCCTAGTGTGGTTGTGTACGTGTGATATACATACACTTTTTTGGGATCATATTTTCTATTCCGCTATTTAATCAAAAACCTTTGGGGATCAGTTAAATTGGGGGATAGTCTGTGTCGGTACGTGTGAGAGAGATCCACCTTTCCAAGTTGTTGGGGTTCATCTCATACTTCTGAAGGTTTGAGGGTGCTGCCTGTTCCATACCCCCCTACTCCTCATCTAGCCTTTTAGGGGTACAAACAATAGTAATTGGGGCCTAGTGTGGTTGTGTACGTGCGAGATACATACACTTTTTTTGATCATATTTCCTATTCCGCTATTCAATAAAAACCTTTGAGGATCAATTGAATTGCGGGATAGTCTGTGTCGGTACGTGTGAGAGAGATCCACCTTTCCAAGTTGTTGGGGTTCATCTCATACTTCTGAAGGTTTGAGGGTGCTGCCTGTTCCATACCCCCCCTACTCCTCATCTAGCCTTTTAGGGGTACAAACAATAGTAATTGGGGCCTAGTGTGGTTGTGTACGTGCGAGATACATACACTTTTTTTGATCATATTTCCTATTCCGCTATTCAATAAAAACCTTTGAGGATCAATTGAATTGCGGGATAGTCTGTGTCGGTACGTGTGAGAGAGATCCACCTTTCCAAGTTGTTGGGGTTCATCTCATACTTCTGAAGGTTTGAGGGTGCTGCCTGTTCCATACCCCCCCTACTCCTCATCTAGCCTTTTAGGGGTACAAACAATAGTAATTGGGGCCTAGTGTGGTTGTGTACGTGCGAGATACATACACTTTTTTTGATCATATTTCCTATTCCGCTATTCAATAAAAACCTTTGAGGATCAATTGAATTGCGGGATAGTCTGTGTCGGTACGTGTGAGAGAGATCCACCTTTCCAAGTTGTTGGGGTTCATCTCATACTTCTGAAGGTTTGAGGGTGCTGCCTGTTCCATACCCCCCCTACTCCTCATCTAGCCTTTTAGGGGTACAAACAATAGTAATTGGGGCCTAGTGTGGTTGTGTACGTGCGAGATACATACACTTTTTTTGATCATATTTCCTATTCCGCTATTCAATAAAAACCTTTGAGGATCAATTGAATTGCGGGATAGTCTGTGTCGGTACGTGTGAGAGAGATCCACCTTTCCAAGTTGTTGGGGTTCATCTCATACTTCTGAAGGTTTGAGGGTGCTGCCTGTTCCATACCCCCCCTACTCCTCATCTAGCCTTTTAGGGGTACAAACAATAGTAATTGGGGCCTAGTGTGGTTGTGTACGTGTGATATACATACACTTTTTTTGGATCATATTTTCTATTCCGCTATTCAATAAAAACCTTTCTAGGGCAAGATCTTAAATTACAGAAATATGAGGAGACCGTCAAATAAGGGCCGTGGCCTGGGTCGTGGTGCTGCTGGTAGAGCTCCTGTTGCAAGGAGAGGACATGGTCGATCTGTGCCAGCTACACGCACAAGTGAAACACCTTCCTCAAGTGTGAGTAGGCGACAGAACCTGCATCAGTATTTGGTAGGGCATCAAACGCCCCTAGAAGTGATGAGGCCAGAACAAGTTGAGGCGATAGTAGATTGGTTTGCTGCTGACAGTGCCTCCAGTTCCTTCACATTGTCTCCCACCCAGTCTACTGCAGAAAGGTCAGAGTTGGCACCTGCAGCCAATGTCCAACCGTCTTTCACCTCACCCCCTTGCAAATCAGGCCAGCAGTCTGAGCCCCAAGCCATACAGCAGTCTCTTATTCTTTTTGAGGGCTCTGTCAGCAGGGTTTCCCAGGGCCATCCACCTAGCCCTGCCCCAGAAGTGGAAGAGATTGAGTGCAGCGATGCCCAACCACTTATTTCTCAAGATGAGTACATGCAAGGATCATCGCAGCACGTCTCCGATGATGACGAAACGCAGGTGCCAACTGCTGCGGCGTTCAGCATTGTGGAGACCGACAAGGAGGGCAGGGGTGAAGACTGGGTGGAAGATGATGTGGAGGACGATGAGGTCCTCGACCCCACATGGAATGAACGTCATGCAGGTGAACTGAGTAGTTTGGAGGAAGAGGCGGTGGTCGCACAGAGCCACCAGCACAGCAGAAGAGGGAGCAGGGTGCAGAAGCGGAGCGGCCGTGCCCTAGACACTACGCCCGCTACTGCCCAACGCAGCAAGGGAACGAGCGCACCAAAGTCAGCTCAAAGGAGTTCTCTAGCGTGGAAGTTCTTTAGAAAATGTGCTGATGACAGGACACGAGTGGTTTGCACCCTGTGCAATCAGAGCTTGAAGCGAGGCATGAACCTTCTCAACCTGAGCACAACCTGCATGATCAGGCATCTAAGTGCAAAGCACGAGCTGCAGTGGAGTACACACCTTCAAAACCAAGAAACGTCTCTGGCTCATCCTGCTTCCTCTTCTGCTGCAGTCTCGGCCGCTCCAGCCACATCTGTAGTGATACCGGCACCTGCCACCCCGCAAACAGACGATCTGTCAGCAACACCACCACCTGGGTCACCAACAACCATCTCCACAATGTCCCGTGGAAGCGTTCAGCTTTCCATCTCCCAAACACTTGAGAGGAAGAGGAAGTACCCCCCTACCCACCCGCGATCCCTGGCCCTGAATGCCAGCATTTCAAAATTATTGGCCTTTGAAATGCTGTCATTCCGTCTGGTGGAGACGCACAGTTTTAAAAACCTTATGTCGGTGGCTGTCCCACAGTACGTCCTGCCCAGCCGCCACTACTTTTCCAGGCAAGCCATCCCTTCCCTGCACAACCAAGTGGGGGAAAAAATCAGGTGTGCACTGCGCAACACCATCTGTGCCAAGGTCCACCTAACTACGGATACGTGGACCAGTAAGCACGGTCAGGGGCGTTATATCTCCCTAACGGCACACTGGGTAAATGCAGTGGCGGATGGGCCTGAGGCGGATAGCAATTTGGCGCATGTCCTTCCACCACCGAGGATTGCAGGGCGCTTCAGTTTGCCTCCTGTTCCTAACTCCTCCTACTCCGCTTCCTCATCCTCTACCGCCTCCTCATCCGGACAGCGTAACACCTTCACCACCAACTTCAGCACGGCCAGGGGTAAACGACAGCAGGCAGTTTTACAACTTGCCTGTTTGGGGGACAAACCACACACCGCGCAGGAGTTGTGGAGGAGCATGGAACAGCAGACAAATGAGTGGTTGCTGCCAGCGAGCCTCAAGCCCGGCCTGGTGGTGTGCGATAACGGGCGAAATCTCATAGCAGCTCTGGGCCTAGCCGGTTTGACGCACATCCCTTGCCTGGCGCATGTGCTGAATTTGGTGGTGCAGAGGTTCCTTAAAAACTACCCCGATATGTCAGAGCTGCTGCAGAAAGTGCGGGCCGTTTGTGCGCACTTTCGGCGTTCTCACCCTGCTGCTGCTCGCCTGGCAGCGCTGCAGCGTAACTTCGGCCTTCCCGCTCACCGCCTCATATGTGACGTGCCCACAAGGTGGAACTCCACCTTGCACATGCTGGAAAGACTGTGCGAGCAGCAGCAGGCCATAGTGGAGTTTCAGCTGCAGCACGCACGCGTGAGTCGCTCTGCGGAACAGCACCACTTCACCACCAATAACTGGGCCTCCATGCGAGACCTGTGTGCCTTGTTGCGCTGTTTTGAGTACTCCACCAACATGGCCAGTGGCAATGACGCCGTTCTCAGCTTAACTATCCCACTTCTATGCCTCCTTGAAAAAACAATTCGGGCGATGATGGAAGAGGATGTGGCACAGGATGAGGAGGAGGAGGAGGATGAAGAGGTAACATTTCCAAGGCTTTCAGGGCAGTCATTCGCAAGGGGCTCCGAGGGTGGGTTCCTGCACACGCAAACGCCAGGGACGCAATTGTCCAGCAGGGGCACAGTTCTGGAGGATGAGGAGGATGAGGAGGAGGAGGAGCTGGAGGAGGAGATGGAACCATGTTCACAGCAGGGTGGCACCCAGGCCAGCTCATGGCCATCACTGGTGCGTGGCTGGGGGGATACAGAGGACACGGACCATACACCTCCCACAGAGGACAGCCTTTCGTTGCCTCTGGGCAGCCTGGCACACATGAGCGATTACATGCTGCAGTGTCTCCACAACGACCGCCGAGTTGCCCACATTCTAACTTGTGCTGATTACTGGGTGGCCACGCTGCTGGATCCCCGTTACAAGGACAACGTACCGTCCTTAATTCACTCACTGGAGCGCGATCGCAAGATGCGCGAGTACAAGCGCACGCTGGTAGACGCCATGCTGCTGGCATTCCCATCTGACAGCGGGGCCACAGTGGAAGCACAAGGCAGAGGAGGAGGAGGAGGAGGTCGCCAACGCAACCAGGGCACCGCCAGCACCTCAGAAGGCAGGGTTAGCATGGCCGAAATGTGGAAAAGCTTTGTCAGCACGCCACAACAAACAGCAGCACCAGCAGCTCAGATGGAACGTCTTAGCAGGAGGCAGCATTTTACCAACATGGTGGAGCAGTATGTGTGCACACGCCTACATGTAGTGAATGACGGGTCTGCCCCCTTCAACTTCTGGGTCTCCAAATTGGGCACATGGCCTGAGCTTGCCCTTTACGCCTTGGAGGTGCTGGCGTGCCCTGCAGCCAGTGTATTATCTGAACGGGTATTTAGCACGGCTGGGGGCGTTATAACAGACAAGCGCAGCCGCCTGTCCAGAGACAATGTGGACAAGCTCACGTTCATTAAAATGAACCAGGCATGGATCCCACGGGACTTTTCCGTACCTTATGCAGAATAGCAATGGATACCGACCTTACCCACCCATTGTTCCATTTTTGCTCTTTCTCACTCTTTTGGGGTGTACCCTCATTTAAAATTTGTGAAAAGAAGCAGTGTTGGCTACCTCGTCCTCCTCCTCAGGGCCAGATTAATGTAGGGGCTATTGGAGCTGCAGCTCCAGGCCCCTACCTTTTATATAGGCCCCGGGTTGGCCATATTCACTGTTACCGCTCTTCTGTCACTTGTAAACACAGAAGTCTGGCTTCTATGCTCGCTTCCCCAGGCAGCACCCTCAGAACCTCCCCACACAGCGTGAAGGCCGGACAAGGAGGGACAGTTGGCGATGCATGGATGTGTTTATGGGCTTCAGAGACAGCATCCCATGTTGAATTAGGCATGCATGGCTGCACCCTTCCTCCTCTGGGTGCATGGCAAGGCACGGCCCTTAAGGCCCTTCAAAATCCTCAGCACCAAGCCCATGATGCTGTTAATCCGGCCCTGGTCCTCCTCCACCGCCGCTTCCACCTACACCGCCCATAGGTGTGCGCAGCCTATTGCATTAAGGTGTGCACCCCAAAGTTGAAATACACATGCATGTGTTTGCCAGCAGGGAGAGTAATGTATCGGGGCCATGTACCTGTAGGCAAGGAGAAATAGAGCAGAGCAGGTCCCAGGGAGATCTTTCCCATCTCCTCACTGGCAATGCTATGTGCCCTAGGTGATTAGGGTGTGCCCAGGCACACCCAGCACACCCTGTGCGCACGCCTATGTCACCGCCACATCCACCACCACCTCAACCTCCCTCCTACTCCATATGGGCCTCGTCCTTCAGAGATGAAGAAGAACATTGTTTTATTTTTCTGTTTTTTTTTGTTGTTTTAAGTTATTTCCCTATCCACATTTGTTTGCAGAGCACTTGCCATGCTCTTAATTACGTTTTGCTGCCATTTGCAGCACTCTAGCCCTTTCCTTTGGTGTTTTAGAGCCATTTTAGTGCCTTAAAGTTCGGGTCCCCATTGACTTCAATGGGGTTCGGTGTCCGGGAAAAGTTCGGTAAAAGTCCGGGACACGGACCCGGACTTTTTTTTAAAGTTCGGCCGAACCCGTCGAACACGGACATCTAGGTGTCCGCTCAACCCTATTCCTTATGCTAGGGTCGCCAGTACAGTATTTGAACATTGATATCATATCCCCCCTTAATCGTCTCTTCTCCAGAGAGAATAAGTCCAGTGCTTGTAGTCTTTCCTCATAGCTGATGTCCTCCATTCCCTCTTGTTTTTAAAGCCTCTCATGTAGGGTATGGTATGATTTTACCAGATTTTTGCTTAAATGTCTTAAAATACCTCCTTTTCTGTTATTGGAATCATGCTTCCCTCTCAGCACTCTGGTTATGCTGGAATACTTGAGTAATGGCCATTTCTCTCAACACAAGTGTCCTTGCATGGACTTGTAATGTTGAGTAAGAAAGGGGGTGTTTCTGCAGGGCTGCATTTATAAGGGAGTAATGTACAGACTTTGCTGGGAAGCATGGTCAAACTCTAGTGCCTATGGTGTGTTGTATTTAGACACGCTGTGCAACTTCTGTAACAGGAAAGTGGAGGCATTTAGTGCACTCTAATTGACTAGAAATATATTTTGGGACTTTAAAGAAAACTACAGTTATCATCTATTAAAGTTGTATGACAAAGGAAATAAAATCAGACCGTTCACCATGGGTCTTTGGAAATTGCACATTATCACTGTAGTACTATATAAGTAGAGAAATTGTTCAACTATTCTTGTTTTTGTTACCTAATTTGCAATTGGTCACTATCAGTCACTAGTCACTAGGAACTAGTGATCATTACATAGGCATGCCACAGGGTTAATGAACTAATAACACTGCTGATGTAGAGAAGGATACTAAATAGCTCCTCCAAGGTTATACTGTAGTATTGAAAACTGTGATATGGTGGAGTGTCTTTTGAGCAGCTGCCAACACAAATCAGAGTAACATGCTTCTTACCAAAAATGAGGATAGCAGTTAGCATCTCTGTTGCTGCACCCAAGGCTGAATTAGCCATTAAGCGAAATAAGCACATGCCAAGGGCACCAAGAGAATGCAGGCACCATAGACCTCTCCCCCTACTTAGCCTTTTCGCTCCTTTGCTCTAGGCTAACCTCCCCTCCCACACAAACACACACACACCCTCCACAGATACATTATATTACCAAAAGTATTGGGACGCCTGCCTTTACACGCACATGAACTTTAATGGCATCCCAGTCTTAGTCCATAGGGTTCAATATTGAGTTGGCCCACCCTTTGCAGCTATAACAGCTTCAACTCTTCCGGGAAGGCTGTCCACAATGTTTAGGAGTGTCTCTATGGGAATGTTTGACCATTCTTCCAGAAGCGCATTAGTGAGGTTAGGCACTGATGTGGACGAGACGGCTTGGCTCGTAGTCTCCACTCTAATTCATCCCAAAGGAGTTCTATCAGGGTGAAGTCAGGACTCTGTGCAGGCCTGTCAAGTTCCTTCACCCTAAACTGGTTCATCCATGTCTTTATGTGCCTTGCTTTGTACACTGGTGCACAGTCATGTAGGAAAAGGAAGGGGCCATCCCCAAACTGTTCCCACCATTCTTCCAGAAGCACAGTTGCAGTTGTGAGGTCAGGCACTGATGTGAACGACAAGGCTTGGTTCGCAGTCTCCACTTTAATTCATCCCAAAGGAGTTCTATTGGGTTAAGGTCAGGCAAGTCTAGTTCCTTCACCCCAAACTTGCTCATCCATGTCTTTATAAGCCTTGCTTGGTTGCGGGGGATGGCTAAAGCCTGACTTGTGTCTTGGGCAGAGTTTGTTCCTTGGTAACCCCAAACTTCTGCTGTAATACGAATGACACATTGCATTATATTTGTCATTGATATTTTTTTATTTATACTGGTATACACAGATGGTGTACGCAATGCCCCCAGAAATACTATTTCCTGCTTGTGTGATTGGCTGACTGAATTCCCCAAAAGTCTGCACTAAGATACAAATCAGATTTTAAGCATCATCTGCAACATAAATTTCATTTTTGGTCTTAAAGGTTCTAAAGGGATGCTGACCCTGAAGCTTTACTCTTTAGAGCCCTGTGAGTACTTCAGCTGATAAAAAATAAAAAAGTTTCTCCCATTCAGAAACGGTCATGAACAAGATATGATCTAACAAAGCTTCAAAGCAGATAATGGCAGGAATCTGCAACAGAGTTTGATAAAATCCTTGAAATATACATTAATCACCCAAAGGATTTTCTTTTTTTTTTTTTATATTATTATTATTATTATACAGGATTTATATAGCTCCCACAGTTTGCGCAGCACTTTACAGTGTGGGGGAAGACAATACAGTTACAATACAGTTCAAAACAGGAGGAACTAGAGGGCCCTGCTCGTTAAAGCTTACAATCTAGAAGGGAGGGTCAAGTGAAACAAAAGGCAGTAACCGAGGGGGATGGGCAGATGGATAAAATGGAGGTAGAGTTGTTAGGTGTGGGTAGGATAGGCTTCACTGAAGAGGAGGGTTTTCAGAGATCGCCTAAAAGCTAATAGAGTAGGAGATAATCGGACAGATAAAGGTAAGGAGTTCCATAGGATTGGAGAGGCTCTGGTAAAGTCCTGGAGGCGAGCATGGGAGGAGGTGACAAGGGGGCTAGAGAGCAGGAGGTTTTGAGAGGAACGAAGAGAGCGATTCGGTTGGATTTTACAACAAAAGTCAGATTACTCTTTAACATGTATAGCCTCTCCGTAATATACAGTAGCTCTTTTGTCACATGGTTGATCCTCAATATTACACATGACCACGTTATAACACGGCTCCTCTATAACATAACCGTTTTGTAACATGTTGCTTATGGTGATGTGGTGCCTAAGATTACATGGCTTCTCTGGTACATATTATAGGCCCTTCAGTTGTATGGCCACTGAAACATTGGTGTCTTTCTGGTTTCTAGTAGGGTTTCACTTCTGGCTATCTGACAACGTTAGTAATTTAGTAGCCCTGGAAATGTGGCTGCCCTGATAACTGATTCTGGCTGTGTAAGTATCTGCAAACAGAAGTGAAGTTTTTAAGCTCAAGGTGAGGCGTAAAGTGTCAAAGTTATGTGCTACAGGATCCTAAGCTATAAATTTAGCTCTTCTCACAACACTTCTAGATTCCCACAGTACATACTAACAATAAATCAAACCACAGCATTTCAGAGATAACACGAATAAGCCAAGGGATGGCTGAAAGTTCCCCAATAGGTTATATAGGCTTATAGAGTAGATATAACATATTTTCAGTGACCACATATTTTGAGTTATTATTGCAATTTTACATGGACACTCTTCCCCAAAAGTTTTTTTTTAAATAAGGGCCCCCTAAATTCTTCCAAAACCTTGCATGCCCCAACAGTAAAAAAAAAAAAATCAAATGCTGGAAGGCTCTGGCTAGGGTTGGGTGTCACTGTGGGTATGAAAGAGCCAGTGGAATGGGGGTCGTCGAGTGGGTTAGAGGAGGTCCAAATAGAGATCCAAATAGAGCTATAGTGTGTGGTTTTGAAGAGGGGTGAAGAGGTTTGTTGAATACCTGGATAGTGTAACCTTTATTATTAACCTTTATTATTGCCAAATACAACAATCTATTGGACTATTATGCAAATCTAAGAGTCAACAGATATATCTCTCCAACTTTCTAAGAAAACACTTGCCTGGCGAGAACCAGCCATGCTGGCATTCACCTATTCATGTTTTCCACAATAGACAGGCAAACTTTTTGAGGAATTGGAAATCCCTTGTTTAGATGTTGGTGATGATGGAGATAATAAGGCAAGAACAAGATTGTCAAAAACAACAATATCTCTCCTGCGCTCGAGTGGTATGCGGGAAGGTGAATCTTGTAGGCGGTTTTATGACACAAATGAAGTGGTCTTGCTGCCCCCCCTCAGGACCAAGGGTATCCAAAAGGCACTACAAGAAAACAACAAGAGAAGGGCGCACCGACCTTGTGCATTACCACTTAAAATTTTATTAAAAGCAAAGAAGGGTAGCGTACAATATACTCACAAACGTAGCATATGAACAAGCATATAGGAAATGTGCATCGCTCGCTTCCAGGACACTTCTCTACTGCTGGATAGCGTGATGGTGTCCTCAAAACCTGATGTGGCTTACGCGTTTCGAGGGAGGACCCTCTTCCTCAGAGCCAAAATCGCCACTGACCCACCATGCGCTCCTAGGAAGTTATATAGCCAGTGGGCACCGCCCACACCACCCCGCCCCTGCCCTCGCCATCATGCTATCCTTGGTTGTTTGTACTCAGTGCTACTGCCATATTATGAACATCATCTGTTGCATGCACCTGACCATTGGGACACGCAGTTTGTTTTCTCCTACACCTGTCCCTGACCTTTTGCCCCTCCCAGGGCGGGGGCGGGGTGGTGTGGGCGGTGCCCACTGGCTATATAACTTCCTAGGAGCGCATGGTGGGTCAGTGGCGATTTTGGCTCTGAGGAAGAGGGTCCTCCCTCGAAACGCCTAAGCCACATCAGGTTTTGAGGACGCCATCACGCTATCCAGCAGTAGAGAAGTGTCCTGGAAGCGAGCGGTGCCCATTTCCTATATGCTTGTTCATATGCTACGTTTGTGAGTATATTGTACGCTTCCCTTCTTTGCTTTTAATAAACTTTTAAGTGGTAATGCACAAGGTCGCTGCGCCCTTCTCTTGTTGTTTTCTTGAAGAACAAGATTGGGCCTGGCCTAAGGTAAAGATCATACAACTGGGTATTAAAGGAGAGTGGTTGAAAACAATGCCCCCATATGGCAACCCAAACAACCTGGAATTAGGTCAGGAAGCACCTGTTGAAACTATAGATGAATATATAGGTTCTTTTCCTTGGAAGTAACTGGCATGAAGGCATCTGGCAAGTGTTGTTGCCTGAAAAGTTGGCAAAGAGGATAGATGGTTTAAGACATTTACAATATGTCTAGATATTGGTGTGAAAACATAAATATAGGTAGGGTCATCTGTTGTAAGGCTCTCCAGTCCCTGGTGGAGTTATGCACCAAGAACATCCACTTTTACGGAGCTTGTTTCTCAACCAGCGAGGCAAATCTGTGCCTGAGCAGAAATAGTTATCATGCACTTCATATTCTTTGATATTTTTATGTCTACAACTGCATGCTGCTCATGGTACTTTACTGAGTATGCAGTGATTACCCCTAAGTGAGACCAGATAGCTGATACAGGCAGGGCCGGCCTTAGGTGTTCAGGCGCCCTGTGCGAGCTAATCCTGTGGCGCCCCCCCCCCCCCCCCGCGCGCGCGCATTTTCTTGCACCTTTTTTTCACTTTATTTGACTTTTCTTTTTTATGATCACTAATAACTTAGCCCCCCTTACATCAGAGATCCCCCCACACAAAGCCCCCCTAACATCAGAGACCCCCTACACACACACAAAGCCCCCCTCACATCCGAGTCCCCCCCACAGAGCCCCCCTCACATCAGAGACCCCCCCACACAAATCCCCCCTCACATCAGAGACCCCCACACAAAGCCCCCTTACATCAGAGACCCCCCACACAGAGTCCCCCTTACATCAGCGACCTCCCACACCAAGCCCCCCTGACATCAGAGACCCCCCACACCAAGCCCCCTGACATCAGAGACCCCCCACACAAAGCCCCCCTTACATCAGAGACCCCACACACAGAGCCCCCTTACATCAGAGACCCCCACACAAAGCCCCCCTTACATCAGAGACCCCCACACAAAGCCCCCCTTACATCAGAGACCCCCACACAAAGCCCCCCTAACATTAGAGACCCCACACATCAGAGACCCCACACAAAGAGCCCCCCTTACATCAGAGACCCCCCCACACAAAGCCCCCCTAACATCAGAGACCCCCTACACACACACACACACACACACAAAGCCCCCCTTACATCAGAGAGCCCCCTTACATCAGAGAGCCCCCTTACATCACAGAACCCCACACAAAGCCCCCTTACATCAGAGCCCCCCACATCAGAGAGCCCCCCTTACATCACAAACTCCCCACAAAAAGCCCCCTTACATAAGAGCCCCCCCCCCCACATCAGAGAGCCCCCCTTACATCACAGACCCCCCCACAAAAAGCCCCCCCACACACAAAGCCCCCCACATCAGAGACAGCCCCCCACATCAGAGACAGCCCCCCACATCAGAGAGCCCCCTCACACAGAGTCCCCCACATCAGAGACCCCCCTTACATGTTTTGAAGGAGACCTCACTTACCTCACGCTGTGTGCTCTGCAGCTTTTTTTTTTTTTCTTCTTTAAACTTCCCGCCCACACATCCCCGGGGAGTGTGGGTGGGGTGGGAGGAGGAGGAGAAGGGCAGGGCAAGGAGGAGCTGACAATCCCTGCAGGTAGGAGGGAATCCGAGTCACCATGGTGGATCGGAGGCTGAGCTGTGTGTGATACACAGCTCGCCTCAGACTGTCAGCACAGCACTGCAGTAGGTGAGGTGACCGAGGCACAGCGGGAGGTAAGCGGCGGCTGCGGCCTGTGTTAACCCAATCCAGGCCGTGGTCGCCGCTTACCTCCCGCTGTGCCTGATCTTCTGCGAGCTGTGATGGCCGCACGGCGCCCTTGTTGCCCATGGCACCCTGTGCGGCCACACGGCTCGCACACCCCTAAGGCCGGCCCTGGATACAGGAGTTGTTCAAGGGGTTTTTTATACTGACTGCACAAGATTGCATTACCCCACACTAACCACAACATAATAGGGCTTGTGAGTGATTCAACTGGGGAAAAGGGGAGTGACAAAGAGTGGCGGAGACTAGCACAAGTAAAAATTATAGTCTCTATGGCACCTTCAGCTATAAAAAGTGTAAGAAAACCTACCCCAGGAAGACCTATGATAGCTTGAGAAAGGACTGGTACAGGTGTATCTACAAAGTACATCACCCTGCCATAAATGGGTCCAAACTGAATTGGGAGATTGGAAAAGAACAGTGCCAGGCCTTCAAAAAAACAGAGCCCAAGTTCCACCAAAATGCAAGAACTGTAAGTATGTCTGGATAAATTGCAATCCCTCGGTGATCAGTGAGAAGTGACATTACACTTTGTGGAGGAGAGGGTAAGGGATGCCAGTCAGGAGGTCTATGTTATATTTCCCTGTCTCTACACCTGGATAGGTTTAGGTATTCAAGAACATTGTGACTGACCAAAAGCTTGTAAGAGACTTTGAAGCTACAGAAAGATGGAAATATAAGGGTAAAGGGGGTGTTGTTGTTTTAATTACAGCTCTGCTCTAATTTACTTCTGTAGATGGAATTTTGCTCAAGAAACAGGTTTACATGTAGGCTTTTGAGATCAATTAAAGTTAAGTTGAGATTCATATCGTAAGTAAACATTTCACAAATGCATTACAAACTGATCTGAAGCACCTGTGTACACTAGTGCTTACTCTGGAGTACTTAGCATTTTCTTGTTTTTCTTGAGGGCCTAAAGTCTGTTATTCATTGGCCTGGCAGTCATATTTAAAATGCAATCAAAATTGACTTATAATGGACATTATGGCACACTGACCTCCTAGTATGCCCTTCTCCAGGAATTGAAGTTACTGAAAGTCAGTGTATGAGAACTCACCAAAAACTTATTGTATACAATTTCCCAAGCTCCCCACATCTTGTGCTGGGCACCAATGTTCCCTTTAAGGTGCGCGCATGCGCGGACGCGCAGTTTAAATGACAGTCCCGCGCAAGCACCTATTTAGACCACGCAGCCGCAGACGTGGCGGCCGGGGAGCAGAGCGTGCACCCTGAGAGCTCGCCCATTGTGTGACAATAGCGAATGAAAATTCGCTATTGTCACACGGATCCTCCTCCTGGCCAATCAGGGAGCGGGTCCTCCCACTTCCTGATTGGCCGAAAGGCCAACTTCATGCCATTGGCCGAGGAGGAGGCGCTGGGACTCGGGAGGATGGAGACGCGGGAAGCCGGAGACAAGAGTGACCGTCCGACCGTGAGGTAAATGCACGGGGGGGGGGGGGGGAACACTGGCAATTGGCATCTCTGCATTGATTTGGGGGGAATGATGTCAGGACTCAGGAGGCCTAAATAAAGTAATAAGCAAGTCACTCACGATCACTGTGCCAGAAGTTACAGCAGTATCCTTTCCACAAACAACAAGCCTTGGGGTGTTATTTATTGGTATTGCTTATTTGTGTGGTCATTTCTCAGTTGTGGCTTTTTTTTGTTTTGTACTAGAGATTAATCCAATATTCTGCAGCCCCCTCTCAAATTTAGCTATGCAAAGGCAAACCTGGATCTGCCTGTTTGTGCTGACTGGTGAGCAAACAGTGGAAGGTAAAAGTTAGGCCTTTCGTATGTTTTGGGGGCTGTCATAATTGACCTTTTAAAATTCTAGTTTGCTGGCTGTCATGCTGTCCCTCTGTCTTTAATACTTTGAGCTGTTACAATATGCAGATCGGTTAGGTTTGAGGAAAAAAGTCAGAAGTCCTTATGTGCATACATGTTCCAGGTAAGTGATTGAGTACTGAAATAAGAGGATCATTAGAGCAGCCAGAAAGCTAGTATTTTAAAAAAGGAAAAGATAAAGCTTAACTCTGGGCAGCTAAAAAATCCTAAATGATGTACTCTCCCCAGCTGATGCAGAAGATATTATTTGATTTGTCACAGGGATGATATGTGATTGAAAAAGCTTACTGTACCCTCTTGCACAGCAGTTCCTGGTGGAAGCAAATAGGATAGAAGAAGAAAGGTAAAAGGGAGAGGTTTTAGGCCCTATTCACACTAGTGCGACTTGTCCCGCGATTTTGGACCGCAAAATCGCATGACAAGTCGTTTTCCATTATTTTCAATGAGCCCCATTCATATCAGTGCGTTTTGAAGTCGCACCGACTTCAAAGTAGTTCCTGCACTACTTTGCCACGATTTTAATGTGTTTTGAGGCATATAGCCTTGCCATTGCTTTCAAAATCGCGGCAAAAATCGTGCCGCGAAATCGCGGTAAAATTGCATCGCAATAGTGTGAAAGGGGCCTTAGATCCTCCCCTAGACAAAACGAGTGCTATATGCTGCATCATTGGCATGCGGGGGATAATGTTTAGGATTTTCTTGACATAATTCAGCTTACAGCTAGTGCTGCAACTTTAGATGCGGTTGAGATGCGAATTTTTAGAGCCATCGTAGACTGAACAATTTCATCAAAAATCATATATTGTCACAAAAAGTGCATATTGCCATTAACTAATGGGCTATAGTTTGATAGAATATTAGTAAATTGTATTAACTGTGCAACCAATTTTAGAGTATACTGTAAAATTGGTTGAACAGTTAATGTCTACATGCATGGATTTCAGCGATGGCATGACATTTTGAAGTCTGTTTCCTTTGTTTCTTGGTTGTGACAACAATGGACCATGCCTGAAAAATGTGTGTTGCAGCAGCCACATGTAGTTTCTTCTGGAAGCCTGTATGGCAGGGTGACAACACTGGAGCACAGACACAGAGCTATGTCCCCTTATAACAGGAAGTGCCTGGACAAAGACCTTTATGACCATGTTACCAGATATTGGTAATAAAAGCTGCACATTTAAACATTTTCAAACATTTTTCAAAAATATTTTTTTAAATTACATTGACATGTCACAACTTAAAGGAGAATTGGAATTAAATATGTTTTCAGGTACATTATAAACACAAGCCTTCCTAAACACAAGTGTTTTCTGATTTTTTGTCCTATCTCTGGTGGGAGACTAGGGAGACTACCAAGTTTATGTTAGAGCACAATAACAGATAATAAGGTAAGATATATAATCATTGCCATCCTTATGCATAATAAAGCCACCGTTGTGTATGGGGAGACATTTATATCAGCTGTCTATGCAGTGGAGGCCCCTTATATACCAGCTGCGTGCTTATGGTATACCGCATGCTGTAAAGAATAAAGCTGCATTTCTCTATATTCCATATCTCTTTTGCATTCTGTTATCTGCTGTTTAAGCCTCTTATAGGCTTATCAGGGTTTGGAAAAGGTGAAATTTTAATCTTTTTTTTTTTTTAACAGTTAGCACCTCAAGAGCCGAATGGGCAGTGAAAGGTTTTGTATGAGATATGAGAAAGCCCCAGTTTGAATTTTGCTTCAGGGCCCCTGTGGGTGTTAGTTATGTCTCTCTCCTGAAGGCCGTGCGGTTTTACTATGAAGTAATGTAAAAAGGTTGTGTTTTATTAAACTCGACTGTATTTTGAGAGAGAGAAAATAAAATCCTGTTAGCAAAGGTGTTTGTTTCTGTGACAAACCGTGTCATGTATGAAACTGTTTTGTCTTTCAACCCAGGCATTCAACACATAGGGCTATAGCAGGCACAGGTCCATGAATATAATATCTCACAACATTTCATTCTTATCAGAACTATTGTACGGCACCTCTACAGCAGCCTATGCTGCCAAAGTGGAGCCAACTTCGAAAATTCTGATAAAAAGTTTACAGGATGTTTAATTAATGTGTCTGAGTGAATCAACATCTCTTCCTGCTAAGTCATGTCCCTTTTCTTTACTGTGGCTGGTGCAAAAAGCTTTACCCAGAGTTCATCAAAACCTTTTATTGCAAGCCAACAGGAACACTTTAATGGCAGTCACCTTCTGCAGCACATACTCGCTTTCCCTTGCCCCCAGTTCTATCTAAAAAATAAAAAGCATACATAGTACTTGTGACAGACCCAACCGGGACAGGGTCTTTTGGAGGGGACTGCAGGGTAACATCTTGCCTACTGACTATGGGCCCTGGCTTTTGAGGGGGCTATATTCTTTTGGAGGTGTGTGCCTGGGGGATCTTTGGAGTGGTTTTGCTTTAGATTTGGGTCCATATCTCCCCGAAAACACATAGACTCTGGAAAACTAGGACCCGGATACAGATTTTGGGCCTCTGTGCCCAAACTAGCATTAATTACTTCAAACCCCCCCCCCCCCCCTTCTAGATTCTAAGAAGAAGATTATAATCAGCTTCAAATACCCTGATTTTGGTGTCTACTGCTGTTATGTGTAATCTGTTTATTAAGGTATCTTTCTCTTATTGTATAATTCCCCATTGTGTACCTCCTAGGTGTGAATCCCCATTCTTAATTGTGTCACCTGTTGTTTCTGTCTGTATTGTGCCTACTTCACCTCGTTACCAAACTATTGTGTTTATGTTTATGTTAGCAGTTCATTAGATGTACTGATGATATTACTGTTTAAAGTTTGCATTTTTTAGGATAATGTGATTAAGCTCTTATCTGATTTTGTGTGGTGTAAATTCTAGGTACGTTTTCAATAACAAGTTCCAGTTTGCACCTTAACTAGTGTTGTGTAGTTCTTGGGTCTAATATTCAGTTACATTCAGTTAATATGTGCACTTGGCGGGCCAGTGTTTGATTCTCAAAAGCATAAGGAGCCAAGACATTTGTGCTTGAGCTGAAGTGCTAGAGCCACAAATAATGCCATACACTTGTAGCAAAACCAATATCAGCACTGCGGCAAGACAAACTCTGTCGAGAGTATGGAAATCTGGTACTCCTATAATTTCCCAGGTCAAACAAAATATATCTTGATAATTTTTCAATGAAAAATGAGTCTCTATATTATATGATATAGTCCATACATTTTATGTGTGAGATCCATGGATTTCCAACTACCTTGAGATGAATTTTATTGGATCTACATCAACACTTTAACCTAATGATGCACACTCATGTGGAGGTCTGCCGTACAAGTGGGAGCTCTTTTTTTTCTCTGATTTCAATTTTCCATTACCTTTCCCTTCTTACCCTCTTTTTATTACTCTTTGCCCTGTCTTGAACTACTCTTTCTATTGAATGTATGCAAAATGGCTCCCCTTGCGTTCAATTACTAATAGTGCTAATCACTGCACTGGTGCCATCAATTTCTTTTGTTGGTATACCCCAAAAAAACATATATGTAATCCGTATGTTAAGGTGCTAGCTTAAATACAAATTATTCCTCCTGCACCATGGTCAATATACTCTTCTGCGGACAAGGTGTATGCACATCCTACTATAGGGACGACAATACAGGAAACCAGACGTATTCAACATTTCTCTAAGATATCCCCCAGCCCATCCCCACTGATACCGATTTTAGGGAACCCTGAATTCCCTCCGGGATGTGTAAGCGCAAAGGTACGAAGTTTGGCACATGTCAGTAAAGTTCGTATATATGATATATGGAAGAAGGGGCAAATACCTACACAGGAAGAGATTGCCGAATGGCCAGATGTTGATCTGGATTATTTCAGTATTTTTCAATTAAGACACTTCCTGAGGACATATCAGAAAGGGGGGTATGTCCCTAGGAAATTAACCCCCTTCGAAGAGATATGTATCTCGAAGGCCCCGCCCAAACATTTAATATCTTTATTTTATACATGGTTGTCAGAAGAGCAAGAAGATCAACACCTCTCGTTTATACAGAGGTGGGAACATGAGCTTGAGATATCCTTAACCCCTGGGCAAGTCAACAAAATTTTGGCAACAGTTCATAAAACATCTATGGATTGTAAGATCCAGGAGATGGGCTACAAAATACTTACTAGGTGGTATAGAGTCCCTGAGGTGCTACATAAAATGGATGAGAAATACACGGACAGTTGTTGGCGTTGTGGATCGGAAGTAGGGACTATGGTCCATATCTTCTGGTCATGTCCCCTGATAAGGGTTTTTTGGATGAAAATCGCTGTAATAATTAAACAGTTGACAGAGGTAGAGATACAGGATGATCCCGCTCTATGTCTTCTGCATCTTACAAAGGGATCATCAAAAAAATATATAAAATCTCTGACACTTAGACTCTTAAATGCTGCGAAGGCATGCATACCTATTCTATGGAGACAAACTCAGACTCCCTCTCTGAAAATGTGGTTCGAAAAAGTTAAAGAGATTCATAAGATGGAGGAACTGACATCGGTGTTAGAAAATTCAGAGGAGGTGATTAGAGCTCGGTGGCTGCCGTGGGTATCTTTCACTGGGTCAGAGGTGTACTCCAATTCTATTGAGGTGTAGATTTTGCGTTGCATGGGCATGTGCCCTCCTCCCCTCCCGACCCTTACCCTTTTATGTTGTCAATTTTTCAAGGGGGGTTTTTTTTTTTTTTTCTCTTTATGTAAGATCCTAGGGGGTCTTACAAGGTCTGGCTATGCCTCTAAATACACGATATTCCCATTAGGGGGAAAGACACATTTTGCACCAAATCCCAAGGAAGGGTCTTCTCAATTTATTTATTACCCCCTTTTATGGGGGGATTATTTGAACACGTGCACGTTTATTTAGATTATTCTTTAGTGGGGTTTTTTTTTTTTTTTTTTGTGGGTGTGCTTAGATTTGCCACAAGTGTGATATGCTGAGTTTGGATTCACAATGAGCATAATGATGAATATTTTTTTTTTTTTACACTTTGGGGGGGGGGGGGGGGTGGCGGGGGGTGTGTTGGGTTTTTTTTTTTTTTTCTTGTTGTTTATCCTGATGTATGTATTATTTTTTTATGGCTTAATTGGTCTGTATCTGTAAAAAATAAAACCCAATAAAAATTGTCAAATTTAAAAAAAAAAAGAAAAAATCCAAATTATTTGTGAATATGTGAATATTACCATAGAAGCAATAAAGTGCAGTGAAAACACATACGTGCAAAAAACAATGAGACAACCTCCAAAATGCCACAATGCCAAAATGCATTTTATTTCCCTACTCATCTTTTCTGAACAGGGTGAGCACTGCCAGAGCCCTACAAAATGACCTCCAGCAGGCCACTGGTGTGGATGTCTCTGTCTGCTCGATTGGCATTTGCCATTGAACACCAGAATTGGCAGGTCTGCCACTGGCGCCCTGTGCTTTTCACAGATGAGAGCAGGTTCACCCTGAGCACATGTGACAGACATGAAAGGGTCTGGAGAAGCCATGGAGAACCTTATGCTGCCTGTAACATTGTTCAGCATGACTGATTTGGTGATGGTCAGTGATGGTCTGGGGAGGAAAATCCATAAAGGAATGCACAGACCTCTACAGGCTAGACAATGGCACCCTGACTGCCATTAGGTATCGGGATGAAATCCTTGGATGCATTGTCAGACCCTACACTGCTGCAGTGGGTCCTGGGTTCCTCCTGGTGGACAACAATGCCTAGCCTCATGTGGTGAGAGTATTCAACCAGTTCCTGAAGGATTAAGGAATTGATACCATTGAATGGCCCCCACGCCTGACCTTAATCCAATAGAACTGGTCCAGATCTGGGTGGAAATACCCCAGGACACCATCCGTCGTCTCATTAGGAGCATGCCCCGACATTGCCAGGCATGCATACAAGCACGTGGGGGCCATAAAAACGACTGAGTACCGGACCCCAGCCGGTCCGGTCATTTCACACCCGGCTGGGGACGCATACGGAGGCAGGCTCTCATGTATGTAATCATATGTTTCTCCTTCTCCTGGTCATTTTATGTCGTTACTGTTGTACTTATCCTTACTTCACGTAATTATCTTGTTGTACTTTATAGTACATGTTACTTATCCATTAATTGTTACATGTTGAAAATTTTATAAAAATTTATTTTTCAAAATAAAAAAGAAATTTCAGCAAAATGAACTAGCCTGCTGCATCATTTTTCATTTTGATTTTTGGGGTGTCTTTGAATTTAGCTCCCTGTAAGGTGATAATTTTAATTTCCATTAAACGATGTGGCATCCTTTCGTTCCTAAACACATTACCCAGTTTATATCAGTATAGATATCCAGCATGATATTTTTCCTCATTGAGGTCTGATGTGTTTTCAAAGTGTTCCTTTAATTTTTTTGAGCTGTGTATATTTTTGTAAAATCTTACCTGTAAAATTCCTTTCTCTGTCCTCCGACAGTCGCCGCCTCTTCATATTCGTCACATATGGGGTATTAGACTTTGCTCCGAAGGAGTAGCTAGGCAACAGAATATGTTAACATTAAAGCTTTTAACATATCCCACCCTCAAGGGGTGGTCCCCTCAGTCAATACCCTCCTACTTCCTGCAACCATATCTCAGTTTCAGTGGAATAGCAGTAGAGTATACAACCAAACCCCAAAAGAGGGGCGGGGGCGGCGACTGTCAGAGGACTCAGAGAAAGGAATTTTACAGGTAAGATTTTACAAAAATTCCGTTTTCTCTTACGTCCTCCGACAGTCGCCGCCTCTTCATATTCGTCACATATGGGGACGTCCCAAAGCAGTGCAAACATGAGGGGTGGGAAACGCATCCGCGCCGAAAGGCAACGCAGTCTCCGCATCAAGAAAGGAACCTTACCAAAGGAAGGAAACCAGCTGGGCTACAGGAAAAATAATTGCTCAACAGGAGCAACAACCCAGGAAAAGACAAAGAACCAGGGGATAAAAAGCTTATCCCAACAGCCAGAGGTCCCCAACAAGGGACCCTAGGGAATTGCCGCACTAAGAACCTTGCGGCCAAAGGAAGCATCCGCCGATGCCTGAACATCTACTTTGTAGAATTTTGTGAAAGTGTTACACGGTCGACCAGGTCGCCGCCTTGCACACCTGGGCTACAGAAGCCCCATGACGACAGGCCCAAGACGTACTCAGAGATCTAGTAGATTGCGCCTTCACAGGCACAGGGGGAACCTTCCCCTGCAAGGCATACGCCTGTTCAATGGTCTGCCTGATCCATTTGGCAATGGTAGAGGCCGACGCCGCCATGCCCTTCCGAGGACCCTCTGGAAGAACAAACAAGGAGTCCGTCTTTCGAAAAGACTCAGTCGATTTAAGGTAAACCCTTATCGCCCGAACAACATCCAAAGAATGTAGTCTCACCTCCTTTGGATGTTTAGGCTTCGCGCACAGCGAAGGCAAGACAATATCCTCATTAAGATGGAATTCCGAAACTCGCTTCGGAAGAAAAGAAGGATTAGGTCGCAAGACCACCTTATCCAAATGAACAACCAGATACGGAGACTTGCAGGACAAAACCGCCAGCTCCGACACTCTGCGAGCCGAAGTGATCGCAACCAAAAAGGCGACCTTTTTGGACAACATAGACAACGAGATCTCCCTGATCTGTTCAAAAGGAGCACGTTGTAACACAGATAGAACGAGATTCAAGTCCCAAGGGGGCAGAGGATCCCTCCTAGGAGGAACCAGATGCCGCACTCCCTGAACAAAAGTGCCAACCAAGGAGTTGGAAGCCACGGGACGTTGAAACAGAACGGCCAGCGCAGACACCTGACCCTTTATCGTAGCCAGCGCCAAACGCTGATCGACACCTGTTCGAAGGAAGGACAGCACTCGGGAAACCGAGTACGTGCGGGGCGAAAACCCCCTGGACTCACACCAGGCAAAATAGGCCCTCAAGTACGGTAGTAAACCTTCCCTGAGGAAGACTTCCTCGCGTTGATCAAGGTATGAACGACCTCCGGGGAGAGACCCTTCTCCTTCAGGACCTCGGTCTCAACAGCCAGGCCGTCAAAGCCAGCGACTGTAAAGCAGGATGGTATATCGGCCCTTGAGACAGGAGATCGTCTCGAAGAGGCAGACGTTGACCGCCAGATTCACAAGGTCTGCGTACCAGGACCGGCGAGGCCAGTCCGGTGCCACAAGAATCACCGTGCTGCGTTCCTAGTGTAACCTGCGAAGGAACCTGGACAGCAACTGAATCGGTGGAAACGCGTATATCAGCTTGTACTGATGCCACGGGGCCACTAACGCGTCCGACGCGTCTGCCCGAGGGTCGCGCGTCCTTGCCACGAACCTTCTCACCTTGTTGTTGAGACGAGACGCGAACAGGTCCACATCTGGAAGACCCCACTTCGCGCACAACATCTGGAAGACAGCCGGGTGGAGAGACCATTCCCCCTGATCCAGGGTCTGGCGACTCAGATAGTCCGCCTGCCAGTTCTCCACCCCCGGAATGTGCACCGCCGTTATCGCCGGGACATGAGTCTCGGCCCAAGACAGAATGTCGGCCACTTCTCGAGCCGCTCGGGCACTCCTGGTGCCCCCTTGGTGGTTGATGTAGGCCACCGCCGTGGCATTGTCCGTCTGCACCCGAA
Source organism: Pelophylax lessonae (assembly GCF_965119305.1). Lineage (NCBI taxonomy): Eukaryota > Metazoa > Chordata > Amphibia > Anura > Ranidae > Pelophylax > Pelophylax lessonae. Next base: position 298,235,912 of record NC_138768.1, on the reverse strand, counting down.
CCGGGCAGCCCTGCAGCCGGTCCGTCCAGCGATGAAGACAGAGATTTATCGCACGCAATTCCAGAATGTTGATCGGAAGGGAGGACTCCCCCTCCAACCAAGTTCCCTGGGCGGACAGAACGCCCAGAACACCACCCCAGCCCGACAGGCTGGCATCCGTGGTTATCACCGTCCACGAGATAGGACGAAACGACTTGCCCCCGGACACCATCGGGGACTGGAGCCACCACAGAAGGTCTCTTCTGGTGCGATGACTCAACGAGATTTGAAGATCCAGAGATTGAGGTCGCCCGTCCCACATGGACAGGATCTCCGCTTGGAGACCCCGCGTGTGAAACTGGGCGAAGGGAATCGCCTCGAAGGCCGAGATCATCAATCCCAGACATCTCATGCACGTCCGCAGAGACGAGAGCGGAACGTCCCTGATGGACCTGACTTCCTCCTGAAGAGTTCTGAGTTTGTCTTCCGGCAGGAAGACCTTCGCCTGCACCGAGTCCAGGATCATTCCCAGGTAGGGAAGACGAACCGACGGACTCAGTGTCGACTTTGGAAAATTTATCGTCCAACCAAACTCCTGCAGAGTTTGCATCGTGACAGACAGGTCCTTCTCCAGACCCTGGCTGGTCGCAGACCGAACCAGAATGTCGTCCAGATACCCCAGGACAGAAATGCCCTGGGCTCTCAATAATGCCAGAACCGGTGCAAGCACCTTGGTGAAAACCCGCGGAGCCGAGGCGAGACCAAAAGGCTACGCCACGAACTGGTAGTGATCCTCCGCAATGGCGAATCGAAGGTACCGCTGGTGACCCTCGAAAATGGGGATGTGAAGATACGCATCCTTCAAATCGATGGAGGCCATGAATTCCCCCGGAACTAGGGCAGCCACCACCGACCGCAGGGATTCCATGCGGAACTTGCGAACCCGCACAGAGCGGTTCAGAGCCTTCAAGTCCAGAATTGGACGAACCTTGCCCTCCTTCCTGGGCACGGTGAACAGATTGGAATAAAACCCCCGAAATCTGTCCCGATGAGGCACCGGAACCACCACTCCCTGAGCCCTCAGGTCCCGCACCGCCAGGTGCAGGTCCCGTAAACGCTCGGGAGACAGCTGAAGATTTGAGGGAAAAAATCTGCTCTCCGGCCGAGAGAGAAACTCGATCTTGTAACCAGATCGAACTATCTCCTGAACCCATCTGTCCCACACGCGGGCCAACCAGGGTTGAAGAAAACCGAGCAAGCGTCCCCCCACCCCAAAACTGGGTGAGGGCGCCCCTTCAGGCCGCACTGTTATGGGCTGCGGATCTGGACTGACCGGACTTCTGTTTCCCAGACCAGGGCTTCTTTTGAGAGCCTTGACCTTTGAACGGTTTGCCCTAGTAGTGCGACCGAAAGGCACGAAAGGACCCCTGAGGGGGCCGAAAATTAGCATGCCTCTTCCCAGAAGCCCCCTTAGCCTTGGGGAAATGGGGCAAGAGAGTGCTCTTACCTCCGGTGATCCCCTTAATCAACACATCCAAGGACTCCCCAAAAAGGCGAGACCCATCATAAGGCAGATTGGCTAAGGTCTTACGTGAAGATTGGTCCACCGACCAACATTTCAACCAAACCAGGCGGCGAGACAACACCGCCACGCTGTGCACACGTGCAGCCAACGGAACTAAGTCCAAGTCTGCATCACACAGATACATGACACCCTGGTGGATTTGATCCACCATATCCAGGGTCGCCGGCGAGGCCGAATCGGCCACTAGGACGCGCCTAAGCATCTGCGTCCAACTTGCGACAGCCTGGGCCGCCATGAGAGAGGCAAACAGAGCCTTAAGCATAGAACCCGTAACAGAGTAAGTATGACGGGCAAGAGACTCCAATCTCCTATCCGTGGCATCACGGAACACTGGGGAATCCTCTGCAGGAATCGCAGTGGATTTGTTTAAAACCGCAATTGCGTGATCCACCGGGGGTGGCACACACCACCGTTCATCAGTGGAAGGCGAGAAAGGATAACGCAGCTTGAACCTACTTGGCACAGCAAAAGGTTTGCGCAGATTGCGCCATTGTTCCTTAACAGCGCGCTGAAAATCATCATTGCAGGGAAAAACCTGCGGCGTCCTGCGTTTTCTCTGCGTCCCATAAGCCGCCAAGGCAGCGGGGGGACACACTTCATCCTGCAAACGCAGCGTTTGTTTTATGGAAGCAATCAATTCCCCCATGATTGCAAGCTCTTCAGGCGAGCCAGGGGGAGAATTATCAACCCCTTCAACTTCAGCCTCCACCTCGGACCCCACTAGATCCAGGGAGGAGCGGGACCCCGATAAGGAGACCCCCGCCATAACAGCCCCATCACCTTCACCCTCAGAATCAGAGGAAAGAGAAACTCTGGGTCTCTTAGTAGATTGAGCAGCCACCAGCATCTGCACCTGAGCAGCAAGGCCAGCCACAATAGTGGCTAAATCCCCCCCTGGGGGGGAAACAGCGGTCCCCTGGCTATCCACCAAGGCGGTAGGAAATTTGCCCTCCTGAGAATCCATTGCCCCAATATCAAATGCTGGATAATAAAGGGTTAACTGCCCCTTTAACAAGCGCGGTGAGCGCAGCCCACCGCACCACACAAGCACAATGAGACCCCCACAGGGACAATAAAACTGACACAGGCAATGGATAAGAAGGATATAACCTGAGGAGACCCTCGCCGCTGCTGCTGCCTCGATCGGTGTACCCAGGAGAAGAGGAAGTGATGCGACCAGGGCGCTCTATTAAAGCCTATGGGAGGCTACAAGAAAATGGCCGCCATGCATGTAGAACATGCGGCCGGAGCGAGTGTAGGCAAAATGGCGCCGTTTGGCGCCGAAACCGCCGCTCCACAGTACAGTAATGCACACATTTTAGCCATATATAAAAAACATGGTAGATCGCCGCAGCGATCGCTGTATAGTGCCCCAACATGCCACAAAACATGCCCCACAGCACACAGCTTCTCACACTGACAAAGCTGACACACATAGTGTCACACAGCTCCCCCCCCCCTTGCAGCCCACAGCATGCAGCCGAGTGATAGGGAGACAAGCAGTGAGAACAGAGGCAGGTTACACAGTCCCAGACTGACACCCCCCCCAGACAGACAGGTCCCCACATAGATACACTTACCTCACAATGGCGTGGGGAACCCGCACAGGCGAACAAGCCGCTGCACATGAGGCAGGGAGAGTCGCATACAAGACGCACAAAATGGGGGTTAAGAAACCGCACAGCGTCCAGTGAGGTAGCCACCTCACCAATCATCCCTGCACCGAACAGGGATGGGTCGTTCACTGTGCCAGGAGCGTTACCTGGCTGAACGCTCGATGGCAGGCTGGGAAGCCACTGACCCACGACCTGCGACCAGGGGGATCAGCCCGAGACCCAGCCCGCATGATCCTCTTCATCAGAAGAACTAACTAATGCTGACAAAAAGAACAACTAAGTAAAGGTAGAGAGAAAACTCAAACAAAAAATCAAAAAAGAAGAAAGAGTCTGGGGCACAAAGCCCCAGCACAGAGAGAGCCAGCCACTCCTGACAAGCTAGACATTGAAACTGAGATATGGTTGCAGGAATTAGGAGGGTATTGACTGAGGGGACCACCCCTTGAGGGTGGGATATGTTAAAAGCTTTAATGTTAACATATTCTGTTGCCTAGCTACTCCTTCGGAGCAAAGTCTAATACCCCATATGTGACGAATATGAAGAGGCGGCGACTGTCGGAGGACGTAAGAGAAAAAATGTTTTTTGTTTCTAAACAAGAAGCAATCTTCTATTTAACAATAAAGACCAACAAATTCTGTTGCACGGATTTGTCTTTTGTTGTTCTTTATTGCTAAATAGAAGATTGCTTCTTGTTTAGAAACAAATATATATATTTTTATTTGTCATGTGTTTTTTTACACGGATTTGTTTTCACTGCACTTTATTGCTTCTATGGTAATATTCACATATTCACAAATAACTTGGATTTAAGCTTGCGCCTCAACACACAGATTACATACTTTTTCTATTTGGTTTATGTTTTACAATGGATGTTCTAATTCTATGGATGCTTTGGCCCTATTCTTTAAATGCAACAAGGAATTCTTCTTGGAGGAACATATGTTTCCACATTACTTAAGCTTTTTGGATTGTATGCCCTATAAATTCATGTATACCCCTTGGGCATACCCAATATGATATCACCCATGTTAGCAGTTGATCATTCTGTGCTTTTATTCTTAATGTAACTCAGTGTTAATATTAATATTAGTAGTAATATTATTATTATACAGGATTTATATAGCACCAACAGTTTGCACAGTGCTTTAAAACATGAGGGCAGACAGTACAGTTACAATACATTTCAATACAAGGGGAATCATAGGGCCCTGATGGCTAGCGCTTACAATCTAAAAAGGGGGGGTCAGATTATACAAAATGTAATAGGTGTGGAGGGATGAGCTGATGGATAATAAAAGTACAGTTATTAGGTGATAGGTTTCTCTAAAGAGGAGGGTTTTAAGGGATCTCCCAAAAGTGGACAGAGTAGAAGATAGTTGGACAAATTAGAGTAGGGAGTTCCAGAAGTTGGGAGAGGCTCTGCAAAAGTCCTGGAGGTGAGCTTGTGAGGAGGTGATAAGGGAGGTAGAGAACAGGAGGTATTGGGACTGTTTTTAAGAGTCCCAACCTTTGAATCAAAACGGAAATGTTGCAATATCATGGTAATTGTAAAAAATAAAAATGAATTAAAACAGAAAAAGCAGTATCAGCAAAAACATCAGTTGCATTTTCATGATGCAATACAGCAGTACTAGTCAGCAAAATACTATTGCACACCATGCTGGAATAGTCCCTACAGTTATCATTGTCTCTGGAAGGACTTTCCACTTTGCAACCAGTTTATGGGTATGCGTATCCATGTGCACATTAGCATTTTAGGTGTGAAGGAAAGCTGTGGTTACAAACGGAACCCTCACTTTTCACAAAAAAAGTTAAATTCAAGGCATAACCTGAAGTCCTGTCACAGTTGCTTGTGCTCTCAGCTGAACTGTCAAGCCATCAAATGGCTGGTGTCATAACAGACGGACAGACTTATACCCTCTCCCAGAATGCTGTGCGACAGAATCTGCCCTTCCAGGATGGATACAAGCCCTGGCGTGCTATTGGTCAGGTTTCCTCCACTGCCCAATGAGAGCCCTCATTGGGACACAGCAGGGAGACTCCCCAACACAACAGGCACACCTGGGAACGCATGCCAGCCTAGCTGAAAACATGGCCTTGCTGATAAGTAGACAAAGCTCATTATATTTTACCTAGCACCTACACTGGAGGGTGCTACATCCACTGCCCACCAAATTGAGTCATGTCCCCTTTGACTCCGAAGCAGTCGCCTCCTATGAAAAACTTCAGCCAAAACTCAGGAGTATCCCACTAACCTGGAAAGGGGGAAAAGGGAAAGAACGAATGTACAAATAAATTATGTGGAAAAAATATAGATATACATTTCTCTGCTGTACAAATATACAAACAATTTTAGGTGCATGGAAATTATGCACCCCCTCACCAAACAAACTCACTTGGTGGGGATTTCGAATAATATACAATTTACATTCCCTCACTGTCTATCTCTACTGTGAGCCCACCTGTAGAGAAAATGGAAGAAAAAGTTAGTCAACTGCATACATGAAGAAATACAAGACTAACTAACTGAGCAGTTGAGTGAGAAGACCCTCCTGTCCAGGGCGACCTTCTCACTCCCTTCCCTGACTACCTCTGCTTGTCAGTGTCTTGACATGCCGGATCCACTTCTCCCCTCCTCTTGGGAATCTGTGCCCTAACACTGGTTACCTAGACAGAGTCCTTTTTGAAGTGAGACACAGCACCCTCTTGCTGTTTTTTTTAGAACACTTCTTATCAGGAAACAGGACAAACCACTTGGAGCCTAAATGGCCTGCAATCCTGCCGAGTCAGGGAAGTAGAAAGGGGTCTCTCAGGGCAACCCCCACCAAATCTTCTGAATATACCATCAAACTTGTGTCAGTCACTAGTTTCATTTCCTTGCTTGAACAGTGTAAAGTTTCTCACACAGTATTTGTAATCCACACATAGATCCTGGCCCGATGGCCTAAGGAATCTGACACAGTCAAATATTCTCCTTAAGACCCTGGCCCGATGGCCCAAGGGGTCTGCAAATGAACATAACATTCTCAACAGGGAACTGTAGAATCCAGCATTATACATTTTTTTCCATGGTTCTTTTAGTTAATTGTGATGGCTAGCCAGCCATAAATACACAGTTTGAAGACTTGGAAAGAATTTTTTTTTCTCAAAATATAATAATCTGGATGAGGAACCCGGACATAAGTACCTTGTTTATCCTTTACTCTTACAGGCCAAGCCTGGCCTGATCCATCTGGGCGGCGGACTTCCACCCTGTCGATGTAAATTGAACCCCCATAGTTCCATTGAGCCTTAACAGCAGTAAATCTCTCTTTCAGCTCAGCTTCTGTAGAATCTCTACAGGGCTTAGGAATAAAGAGAAAGTCCCATATAGCCTCATCGCACCAAAAGTCTCTTTGCTTTTCTATTAGTATCATAACTTCTCTTGGGGCATAAGGATAATCGTACCCATGCTCCAGCGCCACCTTGCGCTGCATCCACCTCTGCATTCTGGACAGTCTGGGAAGGGTTTTCCTGTTGCCCCTCCTAGGCAGAGAAAATGGGGTTTCCACTCGCTGAATTCAGTTCTCATAAGCTTCATTTTGATTCCGAGCCCGGCCAATGTTAGCAGGGGGAGTTAAATCAGGAATCCTTTTCTCATAGGTTTCGCAAAACCCCAACTTTTGTGCCAACTCCCCTCTTTCCATGGCTTCCTTGGCCTCCTTATGAAAGGGGACAACAAGTTCAGGACCTGGGGAGCTGCTCCCAGCTTCTGACCCCCAGTCGCACTCTGTCTCATCAGCTGACCCCAATCATCCATTCCTTCCTCTATGGATCCGTACTTGCATTGGAAGGATGGGGATCCCATGTTCACATCTCCAGCCTCTTCTTCCTCACCACCAGTACTTGTGGGTGAGGCTTTAATGGCTGCAGGCCTGGTGCACTGCGGAATTGAAATGGGAGCAGATCCTGCTACTGCTACATTAGCAGCCAAATCCTCCGGGGCTTAGGTGGTAAAGTGTAGCATGATCTCTTTTATGTACTTTTATTTGAGTTCCAGAAGTTGGGAGAGGCTCTGGAAAAGTCCTGGAGGTGAGCTTGTGAGGAGGTAGAGAGCAGGAGGTCTTGGGACTGTTGTTAAGAGTCCCAACCTTTGTATAAAAACTGAAATGTTGCAATATCATGGTAATTGTAAAAAACAAAAATGTATTAAAACAGAAAAAGCAGTATCAGCAAAAACATCAGTTGCATTTTCATGATGCTATACAGCAATACTAGTCAGCATAATACTATTGCACACCATACTGGAATAGTCCCTATAGTTATCATTGGCCCTGGAAGGGCTTTCCCCTTTGCAACCAGTCTATGGGTATGCGTATCCATGTTTGCTGTAGTTGTCATCTCCCAATAAATGGGGTAAGCCCTATTAACAGCAGTTGGAATTTACGCTGATTCTTTTTTTTCCTGCACAAAACTGCACATTAGCATTTTAGGTGTGAAGGAAAGCTGTGGTTGCAAACGGAAATCCTCACTTTTCACAAAAAAAGTTCAATTCAAGGCATAACCTGAATGCCTGTCACAGTTGCTTGTGCTCTCAGCTAAACTGTCAAGCCATCAAATGGCTGGTGTCATAACCGATCACAGATCACATGTGCAGCACCATGGCAACTGCATATTAAACAGAGGCTAAGATGGCAGCTTCCTTGGCTGTAAAGGATAAGAGGGTTTAATTCTATTAACCACTTTACCACCGGAGGATTTTGCTGTCTTCCGTCCAGGCCACTTTTTGCGATTCGGCACTGTGCGACTTCAACTGACAATTGCGCGGTCGTGCGACGCCGTACCCAAACGAAATTTACGTCCTTTTTTTCCCACAAACAGAGATTTCTTTTGGTGGTATTTGATCACCTGTGCGATTTTTACTTTTTGCGCTATAAACAAAAAAAGAGCGTTTATTTTGAAAAAATAACAATATTTTTAACATATTTTTATATGAAATTCCCCCCAAAAAAGATGTAAAAACCAATTTTTTTAAAAATTTTTGGCCAATTTGTTTTATGCTACATATGTTTGGTAAAAAAAATCGCAATAAGCGTATTTTGATTGGTTTGCGCAAAAGTTATTGCGTTTACTAACAAAGGGAAAGATTTCTGTCATTTTTGGTGTTTTTTTTTTAACGCGTAATGGCGGCGATCTGCGTTTTTTTTTGCGGGACTGCGACATTGCGGCGGACAGATCGGACCCTTGACTGACATTTTTGACACTTTTGGGGGTACCAGTGACATTACTGCAGTAATCAGTGCTATATATATGCACTGTTACTGTAAAAATGACACTGGCAGGGAAGGGGTTAATTTTATTGGAGAGGGAGGGGTTAATGTATGCCTGGTGCTTACTGACGTGTAGGGGGGGAGGTGACTGTGTGAGTTATGGACAGATCGGATGTCCAGCTATGCTGAACAGTCCGATCTGTCACTCTCTGTCACTATGGAGATCCGCCCGCTGTGTTTACACACAGCGGGCGGATCTCCAGACTCGATCCCCGACGATCGGGTAAGAGCAGCGGCGATCGCCGCTGCTCCTCCCCTGGCCCGACTCCCGCTGTGAATGAAAACAGCGGGAGCGAGCCTCCAGCGGCGCGCAAGCGCCGCCCAGAAGGGGGAGTGTCCAATGACGTTAATACTACGTCGCTGGACGATAACGAACCACTCTGCCGCAGTAGTATTACTGTGAGCGGTTCTAAAGTGGTTAAGGCTGAGGAACGACAAAGTATAAATGACCCAGAATATTTCTTTCATCACTAAAGCATGCTGAAAACTGGGCAGTGGGTGTGTGCATTGCGCTCCACTACATTACTTTTAAAAGTGTATTCTTGTTCTGCACAACGAAAAAATACTCGTTTAAGTAAATAGTTAAATTGTATATTTTTAGTAACGTTTTTCATTTCTCAGCCTTTGCTGGTTCCATAAATGTCTCTCATCTCATGTGATCAGTAATCATTGATTTACTGTACATTTACTTATATTTTTTAAAAGAAACTGAAAAAGTGCACTTAGCTTTATAGATTGTGTTTCTAATATATGACCCATTTCATTCAGGACAAATTGGTCTGTTTTCGGCTGCATTAACCTAGAATTAAATTAATTGGAATTAAACGATTTTACATCAACTACTTAATTTAGCCCAGGTTAATAGGAATGGGAATTAGAAAAATAAGGATTGGGTGGAACGTAAGGGGCAGATTAAACTGTATCTGGGTAAAAAGAATCTCCGCATAGTGGACTTAGATGCAGCACACTATTGTGACAACCAGACATATATGTAACAAGTTTGATAAAAAATTCCCGCGAGCAACCTCCCTAAATAAATAAATAAAATGCTGCAAGCACTCCACTTCTCATACCAGTGTAAAGAATCTAAATAAATAAATAGTGCTGCGCAAATATAAATATAACTACCTATTAAACGGTGAATAAAATGATTAAATAAAATAAAGTATATATATACGTATGTGAATAATATAATATATAAATAGGCGATAAACTTAAATAAATAATACAATGTGCAAATGTTAAAAAGTCCAATATAAATAAGTAGAAGTGTATGGACAAAAATAGTAATCACTCAGATAATAATCCAAATAAATACAAAAGTGCAAAGTGAGCCAATGTGAAAAATATATGAAAGTCCAATGTAAAACAGTCCCAGTGATTCTTGGTGGTAAAACAACACTTCTATATAAGTGATCAGGCCACCTAAGAGTGGCTTGTGCTTCCCCAATAGGTGAGTGACCAGAGTGTCACAGCTCAGCAACAACAGTGCACCCCCTTGTGAGTGGGTGTTCACCTCAATAAAGATTTAATGGAGCATATACTGTATATAGGGGATTAATGGAGCATATGTATAGCGTTTGATAGGTAGTTATATTTATATTTGCGCAGCACTATTTTTTTATTTATATATGTAACAAGTGTTGTTGGGTTTTATTTTTGTACTTACAAATGATCTCTTGTGTTTTATGAAATACAATAATAAAACAGAATTTAAATAAGCCAGTTATGCTTAAGACAACCTACAAGTTTAAAATTAGAGCAGAACTCCAGGCAGGTATAAAAGGCACAATTTGTTAATAAATTATTGTATTTATTTTGAATGTAACTAGTGTAAGTACCTGATCTTGACTTACTATAAGCCCTTTATTTTAAATTGGGGATTTCCACCAATACAGCAGTGCTCAGAACTAAAGAGAAAGGAATGAGAGGAAATAATATGTGCTGCATGCAAATGTGCTCACAAGGAACGAACTGACAGGAGGAGAGAGCAAAGTGAGCATAGAGATGATATCACTAGACTGCTGCTGCTTCTTCATTGTCCAATCACAGGCTGGGGTTGGAGAGATGACACCATTGTATTCCTAAACTGTAAGAAAGGAAGAGATTGGCTGTGCCATCTGTAAATCCTTTGGCAGTTAAAACAGCTCCCTAATATGTATTTAAGTGTGTATTTATGTGTTTGCCCAGAACTTTTACTACCCTCTGTAACATTATCACCAGACTTACAATTCTTGAAGGGACAACTCCTGGGAGCTCAGTTCCTGTTTATATAAGCATGCCCCCGGAGCAACATCTCACAAGAGCCCTTTTCCTACACACAGCCTGTGAGCAGGCTCTTGGGAGATAAGACAGTGGCGTTGTTTTGCTTGGAATAAAATTCAATGTATGCATATGGACAGGGCCTTAGATCATTTTTTATCCTGGGGGGGATTCATCCTTGAGTACCCAGAGAACAATAATTAGCACGCCTGCCACGCTGTGACAAATTGTGATGTGTACATATACAGTAAATACAGTGCCCCCGAGCAGGCACATCTGTTAGTGACGCAAATAGTAGACATGGCTTCAATGTCAGCCGGGCCCTGCCTCTCAGCCTCGTAGATGAGAGAGGTGGTCTCTCCAGTGGCAGTGCGGCTCCCGCAGCTGATAGGCTACCCTAGCCTAGCTGCTGTTAAACTGACCGATGCGCCCCCCCCCCCCCTTATCTACGCCCCTGCATATGGAGTGGAAGAGAAGGAAGTAAGGCAAAGTTCTGCAGTCCAGTAAGAAGGGCTGACAGCACTGGTTATGATTTCAGTGCAGGAATGCACTTTGTTGTCAGCTCAAACAAGAGGTTAAGAGCACACTGGATGTCTGCCAGATCAACAGGTATATTTCTGTACTTGCAGTTGTTGTTTTTTATTTTTTAGAGATAAAACATGGGAAAATGTACATGTATTGTAGAGATGCATTAAATATGTTATTTTTGTCCCACACATACACTCTGTCAAGACAATATTAGCATTTTTCTAAGAGGTCACATGACCACAAAGCTCTGATCTCTCCTTGTGGTGTGGCTTGTGGGAGGGAATGCTCTCCCCCACTGACAAAGGCTAGAATAGGAAATGCCAGCAGGTGACATCACTGCCATATGAAATTCATCACCATTGTTGGCCCTCATCATTACACAGTGCAGCCAGAGTTTTGTACCTGTTCTAATCTGTGCTACACATTTTGTTTTGCATGTGAACTTTTCTGGTACTACATTATTCTTTATTGTGCTTCCACTTAGTGGCCAATTGTGGAAGCTATTTCTAAGCATCCCTGTTACTGAGTTAGTTGCACTGACTGTTATTCTTTTTTCAGTACTATTACATGCCTCGCAAATTTTGAACTTGAGAATGAAGGACAATTGAGGGAGGTAGCGACCTGCAGCGCACGTAGCACACAAAGTAGATGTGAACAAACTGTTAACAGTGGGATGGGTTTAAGGGACATGGTTAAACAAAACTTGGGCTTCTTTGTACCTATAAAATATACTTTGATTGCTGTACCACAAGATAGAGTCTCACAGGCACATACAAACCTCAGCAGAAACATTACACAAAATAGAAAGCTTCTATTGCATATGGTTTTGCACACACTGAAATATACGAGAGCTAACACTTTGTAAAGAACGTCATAATAACAGTCAGGGACTGCATAGCAACCAGCAGCAACTGTTGAGACAATGAACACTTTGGTGAGAAGTATATAATGTACAGGATTGTGTATATAGTTCAGGAGTATGTAAGGCAGAGTGTAGGGGTTGGGGTGTGCAATGCATTGTGTTCAGGGATCAGCACTATGTAACACACAGAGTTCTGTAGTCAGTGCCAAGTTTATGAGTACATGACACGCAGAGATCCAGGAGAATGTAATGCACAGGATCTAGGGTACAGGAGTGTTATGCACAGAATACAGGGGCTAGGAGTATGTAATGCACAGAATTCAAGAGACAGGAGTGCTATGCTCATAATACAGGGGTCAGGAGTATGTATTGCACAGAATGCAGGGGACAGGAGTGCTATGCACAGAATACAGGGGTCAGAAGTGTCGTGCACAGAATGCATGGAAAATAAGTGTAAATGCATAGTTGGAGTCATGAGCACAAAACAAAAAGAATGCAGGAGTCAGGGGTGTGTAGCGTACAGTGTAGGGGTAAGGGGAGAAGCAATACTCTCCCCCACGTTATCCTTTCATCCAAAATCCACACTCCCTCCACAATTATATTCTGCACTCCTATTCCTTCCCCTAGCACAAATCCTCTCTCCCCCTACCTGAACAAATCCTCCCTCCCAAATCCTGTCTCCCAACACAAATCTTCTCCCCTCTTCGTCAGCACTTATTCTCCTCCTCCAGGAGCCAACATCACTTTGATTTGGTGCAGGAGGGGTTAGATGATATGTGCTATGTGGGGCTTTGGGAGGGTTGAGCACTTGTGCTAGAAAGGCAGGTGGGGGAAGGTCGGATTTTCTCCCTTCCTAAAGTGTCCCCTTGCACATATTATCTTACCCTCCTCCCCCAAATCACTCCTCAAGTGTACATCTTTGTTTCTTTGTTACCTGCCCCCCCCCTTCTCTGTCACTGTGTCCCTCTCCCCTGCAAGACTCCAATTATATTAAACTTACTACAGACCTCAGATCAGCACAGGTCAGGTAGTTTCAGTATTAATTATAGTAATAGTAAACACAAGGGCAATATAAGGACACTGAATTTCAAAAGAGCCAATTTCCCAAAACTGCGCTCTCTGCTAGAAAATATCAAATGGGATAGAACCCTGGGAACAAAGAACACGGAGGAAAAATGGGAGTGCTTCAAAAGCATACTTAAAAAAAGGGATTGACCAGTGCATTCCAAAGGGAAATAAATTTAAAAGAGCAAAACTAAACCCTGGGTGACTAAACTCCAACATAAAAATGCATATTAATGCTAAAGGAAAGGCCTTCAAAAAATACAAGACTGAGGGGTCATTGGCAGCATTACAAAGAGTGCAATAAGAAATGTAAAGACGAAATCAGGGCGGCTAAAATAGAACACGAGAGACGTGTAGCGGAAGAGAGTAAAAAAAACCCCAAGAAATTCTTTAAGTATATAAACAGTAAGAAATACCGCCATGGCTAACAGAAGATAGACTTAGAACTAAACTAAAGAAACTTAACATAAATAAATCACCGGGACCGGATGGCTTGCACCCGAGGGTTCTTAAAGAGCTCAGCCAGGTGATTGCCAGACCATTATTCTTGATATTTAAGGATAGTTTACAGATGGGTATGGTGCCAGCTGATTGGAAAAAAGCCAACGTGGTACCAATATTTAAAAAGGGGCTGAGATATATCCCGGGTAACTGTAGGCCGGTCAGCCTAACATCAGTAGTCTGCAAGATTTTGGAGGGGATGTTAAGGGACCACATACAAGACTTTAGTAATGAAAACAGTATTATTAGTAGTAGGGTTGAGCGGACACCTAGATGTCCGTGTTCGACGGGTTCGGCCGAACTTTAAAAAAAAGTCCGGGTCCGTGTCCCGGACTTTTACCGAACTTTTCCCGGACACCGAACCCCATTGAAGTCAATGGGGACCCGAACTTTAAGGCACTAAAATGGCTCTAAAACACCAAAGGAAAGGGCTAGAGTGCTGCAAATGGCAGCAAAACGTAATTAAGAGCATGGCAAGTGCTCTGCAAACAAATGTGGATAGGGAAATAACTTAAAACAACAAAAAAAAACAGAAAAATAAAACAATGTTCTTCTTCATCTCTGAAGGACGAGGCCCATATGGAGTAGGAGGGAGGTTGAGGTGGTGGTGGATGTGGCGGTGACATAGGCATGCGCACAGGGTGTGCCGGGTGTGCCTGGGCACACCCTAATCACCTAGGGCACATAGCATTGCCAGTGAGGAGATGGGAAAGATCTCCCTCGGACCTGCTCTGCTCTATTTCTCTTTGCCTACAGGTACATGGCCCCGATACATTACTCTCCCTGCTGGCAAACACATGCATGTGTATTTCAACTTTGGGGTGCACACCTTAATGCAATAGGCTGCGCACACCTATGGGCGGTGTAGGTGGAAGCGGCAGTGGAGGAGGACCAGGGCCGGATTAAGAGCATCATGGGCTTGGTGCTGAGGATTTTGAAGGGCCTTAAGGGCCGTGCCTTGCCATGCACCCAGAGGAGGAAGGGTGCAGCCATGCATGCCTAATTCAACATGGGATGCTGTCTCTGAAGCCCATAAACACATCCATGCATCGGCAACTGTCCCTCCTTGTCCGGCCTTCGCGCTGTGTGGGGAGGTTCTGAGGGTGCTGCCTGGGGAAGCGAGCATAGAAGCCAGACTTCTGTGTTTACAAGTGACAGAAGAACGGTAACAGTGAATATGGCCAACCCGGGGCCTATATAAAAGGTAGGGGCCTGGAGCTGCAGCTCCAATAGCCCCTACGTTAATCTGGCCCTGAGGAGTAGGACGAGGTAGCCAACACTGCTTCTTTTCACAAATTTTAAATGAGGGTACACCCCAAAAGAGTGAGAAAGAGCAAAAATGGAACAATGGGTGGGTAAGGTCGGTATCCATTGCTATTCTGCATAAGGTACGGAAAAGTCCCGTGGGATCCATGCCTGGTTCATTTTAATGAACGTGAGCTTGTCCACATTGTCTCTGGACAGGCGGCTGCGCTTGTCTGTTATAACGCCCCCAGCCGTGCTAAATACCCGTTCAGATAATACACTGGCTGCAGGGCACGCCAGCACCTCCAAGGCGTAAAGGGCAAGCTCAGGCCATGTGCCCAATTTGGAGACCCAGAAGTTGAAGGGGGCAGACCCCTCATTCACTACATGTAGGCGTGTGCACACATACTGCTCCACCATGTTGGTAAAATGCTGCCTCCTGCTAAGACGTTCCATCTGAGCTGCTGGTGCTGCTGTTTGTTGTGGCGTGCTGACAAAGCTTTTCCACATTTTGGCCATGCTAACCCTGCCTTCTGAGGTGCTGGCGGTGCCCTGGTTGCGTTGGCGACCTCCTCCTCCTCCTCCTCCTCCTCTGCCTTGTGCTTCCACTGCAGCCCCGCTGTCAGATGGGAATGCCAGCAGCATGGCGTCTACCAGCGTGCGCTTGTACTCGCGCATCTTGCGATCGCGCTCCAGTGAGTGAATTAAGGACGGTACGTTGTCCTTGTAACGAGGATCCAGCAGCGTGGCCACCCAGTAATCAGCACAAGTTAGAATGTGGGCAACTCAGCGGTCGTTGTGGAGACACTGCAGCATGTAATCGCTCATGTGTGCCAGGCTGCCCAGAGGCAACGAAAGGCTGTCCTCTGTGGGAGGTGTATCGTCCGTGTCCTCTGTATCCTCCCAGCCACACACCAGTGATGGCCATGAGCTGGCCTGGGTGCCACCCTGCTGTGAACATGGTTCCATCTCCTCCTCCAGCTCCTCCTCCTCCTCATCCTCCTCATCCTCCAGAACTGTGCCCCTACTGGACAATTGTGTCCCTGGCGTTTGTGTGTGCAGGAACCCACCCTCGGAGCCCCTTGCGAATGACTGCCCTGAAAGCCTTGGAAATGTTACCTCTTCATCCTCCTCCTCCTCCTCATCCTGTGCCACATCCTCTTCCATCATCGCCCGAATTGTTTTTTCAAGGAGGCATAGAAGTGGGATAGTTAAGCTGAGAACGGCGTCATTGCCACTGGCCATGTTGGTGGAGTACTCAAAACAGCGCAACAAGGCACACAGGTCTCGCATGGAGGCCCAGTTATTGGTGGTGAAGTGGTGCTGTTCCGCAGAGCGACTCACGCGTGCGTGCTGCAGCTGAAACTCCACTATGGCCTGCTGCTGCTCGCACAGTCTTTCCAGCATGTGCAAGGTGGAGTTCCACCTTGTGGGCACGTCACATATGAGGCGGTGAGCGGGAAGGCCGAAGTTACGCTGCAGCGCTGCCAGGCGAGCAGCAGCAGGGTGAGAACGCCGAAAGTGCGCACAAACGGCCCGCACTTTCTGCAGCAGCTCTGACATATTGGGGTAGTTTTTAAGGAACCTCTGCACCACCAATTTCAGCACATGCGCCAGGCAAGGGATGTGCGTCAAACCGGCTAGGCCCAGAGCTGCTATGAGATTTCGCCCGTTATCGCACACCACCAGGCCGGGCTTGAGGCTCGCTGGCAGCAACCACTCATTTGTCTGCTGTTCCATGCTCCTCCACAACTCCTGCACGGTGTGTGGTTTGTCCCCCAAACAGGCAAGTTGTAAAACTGCCTGCTGTCGTTTACCCCTGGCCGTGCTGAAGTTGGTGGTGAAGGTGTTACGCTGTCCGGATGAGGAGGCGGTAGAGGATGAGGAAGCGGAGTAGGAGGAGTTAGGAACAGGAGGCAAACTGAAGCGCCCTGCAATCCTCGGTGGTGGAAGGACATGCGCCAAATTGCTATCCGCCTCAGGCCCATCCGCCACTGCATTTACCCAGTGTGCCGTTAGGGAGATATAACGCCCCTGACCGTGCTTACTGGTCCACGTATCGGTAGTTAGGTGGACCTTGGCACAGATGGCGTTGCGCAGTGCACACCTGATTTTTTCCCCCACTTGGTTGTGCAGGGAAGGGATGGCTTGCCTGGAAAAGTAGTGGCGGCTGGGCACGACGTACTGTGGGACAGCCACCGACATAAGGTTTTTAAAACTGTGCGTCTCCACCAGACGGAATGACAGCATTTCAAAGGCCAATAATTTTGAAATGCTGGCATTCAGGGCCAGGGATCGCGGGTGGGTACGGGGGTACTTCCTCTTCCTCTCAAGTGTTTGGGAGATGGAAAGCTGAACGCTTCCACGGGACATTGTGGAGATGGTTGTTGGTGACCCAGGTGGTGGTGTTGCTGACAGATCGTCTGTTTGCGGGGTGGCAGGTGCCGGTATCACTACAGATGTGGCTGGAGCGGCCGAGACTGCAGCAGAAGAGGAAGCAGGATGAGCCAGAGACGTTTCTTGGTTTTGAAGGTGTGTACTCCACTGCAGCTCATGCTTTGCACTTAGATGCCTGATCATGCAGGTTGTGCTCAGGTTGAGAAGGTTTATGCCTCGCTTCAAGCTCTGATTGCACAGGGTGCAAACCACTCGTGTCCTGTCATCAGCACATTTTCTAAAGAACTTCCACGCTAGAGAACTCCTTTGAGTTGACTTTGGTGCGCTCGTTCCCTTGCTGCGTTGGGCAGTAGCGGACGTAGTGTCTAGGGCACGGCCGCTCCGCTTCTGCACCCTGCTCCCTCTTCTGCTGTGCTGGTGGCTCTGTGCGACCACCGCCTCTTCCTCCAAACTACTCAGGTCACCTGCATGACGTTCATTCCATGTGGGGTCGAGGACCTCATCGTCCTCCACATCATCTTCCACCCAGTCTTCACCCCTGCCCTCCTTGTCTGTCTCCACAATGCTGAACGCCGCAGCAGTTGGCACCTGCGTTTCGTCATCATCGGAGACGTGCTGCGATGATCCTTGCATGTACTCATCTTGAGAAATAAGTGGTTGGGCATCGCTGCACTCAATCTCTTCCACTTCTGGGGCAGGGCTAGGTGGATGGCCCTGGGAAACCCTGCTGACAGAGTCATCAAAAAGAAGAAGAGACTGCTGTATGGCTTGGGGCTCAGACTGCTTGCCTGATTTGCAAGGGGGTGAGGTGAAAGACGGTTGGACATCGGCTGCAGGTGCCAACTGTGACCTTTCTGCAGTAGACTGGGTGGGAGACAATGTGAAGGAACTGGAGGCACTGTCAGCAGCAAACCAATCTACTATCGCCTCCACTTGTTCTGGCCTCATCACTTCTAGGGGCGTATGATGCCCTACCAAATACTGATGCAGGTTCTGTCGCCTACTCACACTTGAGGAAGGTGTTTCACTTGTGCGTGTAGCTGGCACAGATCGACCACGTCCTCTCCTTGCAACAGGAGCTCTACCAGCAGCACCACGACCCAGGCCACGGCCCTTATTTGACGGTCTCCTCATATTTCTGTAATTTAAGATCTTGCCCTAGAAAGGTTTTTATTGAATAGCGGAATAGGAAATATGATCCAAAAAAGTGTATGTATCTCGCACGTACAAAACCACACTAGGCCCCAATTACTATTGTTTCTACCCCTAAAAGGATGGATGAGGAGTAGGAGGAGTATGGAATAGACAGCACCCTCAAATCTTCAGAAGTATGAGATGAACCTCAAAAACTTGGAAAGGTGGATCTCACACGTACCGACACAGACTATCACGCAATTTAATTGATCCCCAAAGGTTTTAATTGAATAGCGGAATAGAAAATATGATCAAAAAGAAAGTGTATGTATCTCACACGTACACCACCACACTAGGCCCCAATTACTATTGCTTGTACCCCTAAAAGGATGGTTGAGCAGTAGGAGGAGGAGTATGGAACAGGCAGCACCCTCAAATCTTCAGAAGTATGAGATGAACCCCAAAAACTTGGAAAGGTGGATCTCACACGTACCGACACAGACTATCACGCAATTTAATTGATCCCCAAAGGTTTTAATTGAATAGCGGAATAGAAAATATGATCAAAAAGAAAGTGTATGTATCTCACACGTACACCACCACACTAGGCCCCAATTACTATTGTTTGTACCCCTAAAAGGATGGTTGAGCAGTAGGAGGAGGAGTATGGAACAGGCAGCACCCTCAAATCTTCAGAAGTATGAGATGAACCCCAAAAACTTGGAAAGGTGGATCTCACACGTACCGACACAGACTATCACGCAATTTAATTGATCCCCAAAGGATTTAATTGAATAGCGGAATAGAAAATATGATCAAAAAGAAAGTGTATGTATCTCACACGTACACCACCACACTAGGCCCCAATTACTATTGTTTGTACCCCTAAAAGGATGGTTGAGCAGTAGGAGGAGGAGTATGGAACAGGCAGCACCCTCAAATCTTCAGAAGTATGAGATGAACCCCAAAAACTTGGAAAGGTGGATCTCACACATACCGACACAGACTATCACGCAATTTAATTGATCCCCAAAGGTTTTAATTGAATAGCGGAATAGAAAATATGATCAAAAAGAAAGTGTATGTATCTCACACGTACACCACCACACTAGGCCCCAATTACTATTGTTTGTACCCCTAAAAGGATGGTTGAGCAGTAGGAGGAGGAGTATGGAACAGGCAGCACCCTCAAATCTTCAGAAGTATGAGATGAACCCCAAAAACTTGGAAAGGTGGATCTCACATGTACCGACACAGACTATCACGCAATTTAATTGATCCCCAAAGGATTTAATTGAATAGCGGAATAGAAAATATGATCAAAAAGAAAGTGTATGTATCTCACACGTACACCACCACACTAGGCCCCAATTACTATTGTTTGTACCCCTAAAAGGATGGTTGAGGAGTAGGAGGAGGAGTATGGAACAGGCAGCACCCTCAAATCTTCAGAAGTATGAGATGAACCCCAAAAACTTGGAAAGGTGGATCTCACACGTACCGACACAGACTATCACGCAATTTAATTGATCCCCAAAGGTTTTAATTGAATAGCGGAATAGAAAATATGATCAAAAAGAAAGTGTATGTATCTCACACGTACACCACCACACTAGGCCCCAATTACTATTGTTTGTACCCCTAAAAGGATGGTTGAGCAGTAGGAGGAGGAGTATGGAACAGGCAGCACCCTCAAATCTTCAGAAGTATGAGATGAACCCCAAAAACTTGGAAAGGTGGATCTCACACGTACCGACACAGACTATCACGCAATTTAATTGATCCCCAAAGGTTTTAATTGAATAGCGGAATAGAAAATATGATCAAAAAGAAAGTGTATGTATCTCACACGTACACCACCACACTAGGCCCCAATTACTATTGTTTGTACCCCTAAAAGGATGGTTGAGGAGTAGGAGGAGGAGTATGGAACAGGCAGCACCCTCAAATCTTCAGAAGTATGAGATGAACCCCAAAAACTTGGAAAGGTGGATCTCACACGTACCGACACAGACTATCACGCAATTTAATTGATCCCCAAAGGTTTTAATTGAATAGCGGAATAGAAACTATGATCAAAAAGAAAGTGTATGTATCTCACACGTACACCACCACACTAGGCCCCAATTACTATTGTTTGTACCCCTAAAAGGATGGTTGAGCAGTAGGAGGAGGAGTATGGAACAGGCAGCACCCTCAAATCTTCAGAAGTATGAGATGAACCCCAAAAACTTGGAAAGGTGGATCTCACACGTACCGACACAGACTATCACGCAATTTAATTGATCCCCAAAGGTTTTAATTGAATAGCGGAATAGAAAATATGATCAAAAAGAAAGTGTATGTATCTCACACGTACACCACCACACTAGGCCGCAATTACTATTGTTTGTACCCCTAAAAGGATGGTTGAGCAGTAGGAGGAGGAGTATGGAACAGGCAGCACCCTCAAATCTTCAGAAGTATGAGATGAACCCCAAAAACTTGGAAAGGTGGATCTCACACGTACCGACACAGACTATCACGCAATTTAATTGATCCCCAAAGGATTTAATTGAATAGCGGAATAGAAAATATGATCAATAAGAAAGTGTATGTATCTCACACGTACACCACCACACTAGGCCCCAATTACTATTGTTTGTACCCCTAAAAGGATGGTTGAGCAGTAGGAGGAGGAGTATGGAACAGGCAGCACCCTCAAATGTTCAGAAGTATGAGATTGTGTTCACTGTACCCCACAAAGATTGTGTTCCCTGCACCCCACAAAGATTGTGTTCACTGCACCTCAAAAAGGATTTTGTTCACTGCACCCCACAAAGATTGTGTTCACTGCACCCTAAAAGGATTTTGTTCACTGCACCCCAAAAAGATTGTGTTCACTGTACCCCCCAAAGATTGTGTTCACTGCACCCCACAAAGATTCTGTTCCCTGTACCCCACAAAGATTGTGTTCACTGCACCCCACAAAGGATTTTGTTCACTGCACCCCAAAAAGATTGTGTTCACTGCACCCCAAAAAGGATGTTGTTCACTGCACCCCAAAAAGGATTTTGTTCACTGCACCCCAAAAAGATTGTGTTCACTGCACCCCACAAAGATTGTGTTCACTGCACCCCACAAAGGATTTTGTTCACTGCACCCCAAAAAGATTGTGTTCACTGTACCCCCCAAAGATTGTGTTCACTGCACCCCACAAAGGATTTTGTTCACTGCACCCCAAAAAGATTGTGTTCACTGTACCCCCCAAAGATTGTGTTCACTGCACCCCACAAAGATTCTGTTCACTGTACCCCACAAAGATTGTGTTCACTGCAGCCCACAAAGGATTTTGTTCACTGCACCCCAAAAAGATTGTGTTCACTGCACCCCAAAAAGGATGTTGTTCACTGCACCCCAAAAAGGATTTTGTTCACTGCACCCCAAAAAGATTGTGTTCACTGCACCCCACAAAGATTGTGTTCACTGCACCCCACAAAGGATTTTGTTCACTGCACCCCAAAAAGATTGTGTTCACTGTACCCCCCAAAGATTGTGTTCACTGCACCCCACAAAGGATTTTGTTCACTGCACCCCAAAAAGATTGTGTTCACTGTACCCCCCAAAGATTGTATTCACTGCACCCCACAAAGATTCTGTTCACTGTACCCCACAAAGATTGTGTTCACTGCACCCCACAAAGGATTTTGTTCACTGCACCCCAAAAAGGATTTTGTTCACTGCACCCCAAAAAGGATGTATTTCACTGCACCCCAAAAAGGATGTATTTCACTGCACCCCAAAAAGATTGTGTTCACTGCACCCCACAAAGATTGTGTTCACTGCACCCCAAAAAGGATTTTGTTCACTGCACCCCAAAAAGATTGTGTTCACTGCACCCCAAAAAGGATTTTGTTCACTGCACCCCAAAAAGGATGTTGTTCACTGCACCCCAAAAAGGATTTTGTTCACTCCACCCCAAAAAGATTGTGTTCACTGCACCCCACAAAGATTGTGTTCACTGCACCCCAAAAAGGATTTTGTTCACTGCACCCCAAAAAGATTGTGTTCACTGCACCCCACAAAGATTGTGTTCACTGCACCCCACAAAGGATTTTGTTCACTGCACCCCAAAAAGATTGTGTTCACTGCACCCCACAAAGATTGTGTTCACTGCACCCCACAAAGGATTTTGTTCACTGCACCCCAAAAAGATTGTGTTCACTGTACCCCCCAAAGATTGTGTTCACTGCACCCCACAAAGATTCTGTTCACTGTACCCCACAAAGATTGTGTTCACTGCACCCTAAAAGGATTTTGTTCACTGCACCCCAAAAAGGATGTTGTTCACTGCACCCCAAAAAGGATGTTGTTCACTGCACCCCAAAAAGGATGTTGTTCACTTCACCCCAAAAAGATTGTGTTCACTGCACCCCACAAAGATTGTGTTCACTGCACCCCACAAAGGATTTTGTTCACTGCACCCCAAAAAGATTGTGTTCACTGCACCCCAAAAAGGATTTTGTTCACTGCACCCCAAAAAGGATGTTGTTCACTGCACCCCAAAAAGATTGTGTTCACTGCACCCCACAAAGATTGTGTTCACTGCACCCCACAAAGGATTTTGTTCACTGCACCCCAAAAAGATTGTGTTCACTGCACCCCAAAAAGGATGTTGTTCACTGCACCCCAAAAAGGATTTTGTTCACTGCACCCCAAAAAGATTTTGTTCACTGCACCCCAAAAAGGACGTTGTTCACTGCACCCCAAAAAGATTTTGTTCACTGCACCCCAAAAAGGACGTTGTTCACTGCACCCCAAAAAGATTGTGTTCACTGCAGCCCAAAAAGATTGTGTTCACTGCAGCTCACACACAGAAAAATGGATGTGGATCACTGACACCTGCCTATCTCCTATCCCACACCACACAGCAATATCGATTGTAGTTTGTGGAACACAGTTTCCCTAAAATTCAGCAGCAGCAGCCTCTCCCTAACAGGATTGAGAAGAGATCGTAGATCAGGATTGAGTGCAGAGTCACCCCACCCCCCACACAGCAATATCGATTGTACTTTGTAGAAGACACTGACCCTATAATTCAGCAGACTCTATCCCTAAAATGCCTACAACTCGCCCTGCCTAAACACTCCGACCTGTCCCTCAATTCTATCCGGACACAAATGTTTTTTTCCTGCCTGTCTTTCCCTAATCAGCAGCCAGCACGTTGATGTGTGCTCTGTCCCTGATCTAAGCAGCAGAATGAAGACTCTGCGGCTGCCTGGAACTTATAAAGACTTGGTCACATGCTTCAGACGGCCAATCACAACTACTGAGACATTTGCAGGCATGGCTGGGATGGCTTAAGGCACACCAGTTAAACGATTGTTGATTGGCTGTTGAAAGCCCGCCATGAAAAGAGCGCCAAAGCATGCAAAACCCGGAAATAAAACGACCGAACACGGATTTTTACCCGAACATACAGTAAAGTGTCCGTGTCCGTGTTCGGGTACAAAAAATCCAATTATTCGGTACGAACACGAATAATACAGTCCGTGTTCGCTCAACACTAATTAGTAGTAATCAGCATGGATCCATGAAAAATCGTTCTTGCCAAACCAATCTATTAACCTTCTATGATGAAGTGAGCTGCCACCTAGATAAAGGTAAGCCTGTGGATGTGGTGTACCTGGACTTTGCAAAGGCCTTTGACACCGTTCCCCACAAACGCTTACTGTTCAAACTATGGAAGGTAGGTATGGACCATAAGGTGAGTACCTGGATAGAGAACTGGCTCCAAGGGAGGTTGCAAAGGGTGGTGATTAATGGGGAGTACACAGATTGGGCGGGTGTGGAAAGCAGGGTCCCCCAGGGTTCTGTCCTGGGGCCAATCCTGTTTAATTTATTCATAAATGATCTAGAGGAGGGGATATCGAGTAAAATCTCAGTATTTGCGGATGATACTAAACTAAGTAGGCCAATATCTTCTGGGCAGGATGTGGAAACCTTGCAAGCGGACCTGAACAAAATAACAGGGTGGGCAACTACATGGCAGATGAGGTTTAATGTTGAAAAATGTAAAGTAATGCACCTGGGGGCCAGAAACCAGAAAGCAAGCTACTCACTAGGGGGGGGGGGGACCTCTGGGTGAGTCTAGGATGGAAAAGGACCTGGGGGTATTGGTAGACAACAAGCTTGGCAGTGGCATGCAATGCCAAGCCGCTGCAAGCAAAGCCAACAGAATACTGGGATGTATAAAAAAGGGGATTCACTCCAGAAATAAAGAGATTATTCTCCCACTCTACAAGACTCTGGTCTGGCCACATCTGGAGTATGCTGTCCAGTTCTGGGCACCGGTCCTCAGGAAGGATGTGCTGGAACTGGAGAAAGTCCAGAGAAGGGCAAAAAAATAATTAGGGGAATGGAGGACATCAGCTATGAGGAAAGACTACAAGCACTGGACTTATTCTCTCTGGAGAAGAGATGATTGAGGGGGGATATGATATCAATGTACAAATATTGTACTGGCAACCCTAGCATATGAAAAACCTATTCAGAGAAAGGAAATACAATAAGACACGTGGCCACTCACTAAAACTAGAGGAAAAGGCGGTTTAACCTTAAAATACGCAGGGGGTTCTTCACTGTGAGAGCAGTAAGGATGTGGAATTCTCTTCCAAACAGTGGTATCAGCAGGGAGCATTGATAGTTTCAAAAAACTATTAGATGGGCACCTTAAAGACCACAACATACAGGGGTATACAATGTACGGTTAACAGCAAACACACACACACACATAATAGGTTGAACTGGATGGACTGATGTCTTTTTTCAACCTCACTAACTATGTAACTATGTAACTATGTAGCAGTGTCCCTCCTCCCCGCCTCCTTCTCCAGTCTATGTACATGAAAACGTCAGAGCCAAGGAGGAGGCAGCTTCAGTCCACTCTGCACTGAGTAAGTGTGACAGGCAGCCGGCAGGGAGAGATGCTGGCTGCCATACAGAGATGTGATTGCAGCATGAGGGACCCCAGGCACCCCACAAGAGATGCCAGCGCACCCCTGCTAGGCGAGTTACTGAATCCCAGTGCCGGAAATTGGATTTTGCCTTGATTTGCCGGGATGCTGGGATTTAAATCTAATCTCGGGATAGTCCCTGAGAATCTGGGATGGTTGGAAGGTGTTCTATAACACACCTTCCTACCGTTCTATCTGTATTGTTGATTCACTCTGCATCCATTCAGTAAACATTAAGTTGTTCACTGCTGTGTGCCTTATCATTTGTTGGATACAGTTACATAACAGATGTATAGATGCAGAAAAAGGACGTACAGTATATGATCTCTTTTTTTCTTGCTGTCTATGTCCCCGTTCCTAAGACTGATTTTGCAAGATGATTTCCCCAGGGCAAGAACAGAAATATCTCCAATGTAAACAGAGACAAGATATTAAACTTTTCTCTCTACTACAAAAGGGCATGTATTGCTACTTGTGTTTCTACTGCAGAGATTTTTCATTGTTTCCTCTCCTAATAGCAGGGAGAATATTGAGGAGAAATCTATCATTAGGGACAAAGTGTCCCATACCTTGGTTGGAGGCCAAGTTGACAAGAGGGCTTCCATTGTGGCTCCTTTCCAATTACCCCTGAATGTGGTGACAGAGGTCCAAGGCTTAAAGAAGAATGGGCGCCAGTAGCTTGGTAGCAAGTGATTGTCATAGGCAGAGACGTAGCCAAGATGAGCTAAGGTCATACACAGTGAAGCAGCAGCATGGACAGGAAGCAGGCAGAGCAAATCAATAGCAGGCTGAGTGTCACGTACCTGATTGGAGAATGAAGTGCTAAGACGGCTCCCCTTGCGGCTAAGTGCAGAACACCCAGGAGTTAATACATGGAATGCAGTGCCCAAAGAAGCACGGGTTGCCGGTTGTAGTAGTCTGCAGAGCTAACCACCAGATGTCAGCAGGAACAGGCAGAAGCTGCTGTAAGGCAGGTGTCCTTAGCAGTTCCGGCTGTACTTGTCAGCAGGACAAAGCAGGAAGCAGAACCAAAAGCCAGGCCGAGGTTCATACAAGGTGGATCAGTCAGTAGCATAGGCAGGTAGCAGAAATGAAAACAAGCGGAGGTCATACAGGTAAACAGGTAATAGCAGAGTCGATGAGCCAAGCCGAGGTCAAACATAGTAGACCAAGCAGAAGCAAGTCAGAAGTTCATGCCAGGGGTCTGAACCAGGAATTAAGGTGAATCAGGTCAAAAGGCAAGCCGGGTAAGTAACAGGGCACCCAAGATCAGAATACACAGGGCACAGGAACACAGTTGGGCTGTCGATCACCCAGCAACTAGTGGTTGCTGCTGCTGGCTTTAAATAGGCCACTAGGCACCAGAATCTGTCATGCACTGGCGCATATATCTTCTTGACCATTCTTGCCCATGCATGCATTAGCATTGGCAAATTTCCATTTGACGATCCATGATTCTGCTGGCCATTAACAGATATGCCAGTTCTTCTATGGATTGTTCTCTAACACCAAGGTCAGTATCAGGGAAGCAGGCAGAGCAAGTTCCAGTAGCAGGCCAAGGTCAGTACCAGGGAAGCAGGCAGAGCAAGGTCCAGGAGCAGGCCGAGGTCAGTACCAGAGAAACAGGCAGATCACGTTCCAGTAGTAGGCCAAGGTCAGTACCAGGGAATCATGCAGAGGAAGCTCCAGTAGCAGGCCAAGGTAAGTACCAGGGAAGCAGGCAGAGCAAGGTCCAGAAGCAGGCCAAGGTCAGTACCAGGGAAACAGGTAGAGCAAGTTCCAGTAGCAGGCTGAGGACAGTAGAACATCCAGTGATTAGCATACTACAGGGTTCCCAGGTAGCTTGGAGCCTATGCGCACTGGAGTACAGAGATGCGCCTATGTGTCAGTGAACAATGGATATTGGTCCAAACTTGTCTGTGTGCTGGTACATGTGCATGAGCATGAACTGCACAAGTCTGAGCATTAGCTTTAGTATTAGCATTTTTACAGTATTAGCAGTGCAAATATTGGTCCTCTGACACAAAGACAGTAATAACAGCCAGCAAAAAATAAAATAAAAAGCCGAAACAGTTTTTCAGATATTTAGAGCATAACTATGGCCTCATGTTAAAAATATGTGCTGCAGCACTTAATTATAAGTTTTCCTTTAGTTCCCCTGAAAATTCCCACAAATACCTGTTGATCTTTCCAGTGAAGTCCACCAAATGCAGCTTCCTGTGATGGTGTGGAAATGATGCTGCACTATTCCTGAAGGCTGTGCCCGCTTATACTATAGTGTTATAAATGTTATAGGGGGTGTGGCTATTATTACCATGTCACTGCAAAAACAATTCTGTATCTTGTCAATCAGCAGCTGGCCACACCTACTCCTGCCCCCTGCCCTGCACTGACAGCACTGCCTCTGTAGCTTAAACCCTCCCACTGTGAGCTGCAGTGTCTGGGAGGGAGAGCGTGTGAGACACAAATGAGGGAAGATTGGGCTCATTTATGGAAATTCACATAACTGAACTGTTTAGCTAGTCATATAGATGCCTTTGGTTATTTTTTAACTTGTCCAATCAGTGTTCGATTTTTGTCAAAAGCTGCAATCTACACCATACAATATTGTATCAGCAACCTTTTGAACCAGCTGGTAAGGAAATAAACTTTACTATTACTACACTCTATAAATTCATTAAAGTGATTGTAAAGTCTTGTTTTTTTTTTTTTTTTTTTTAATAACAAACATGTCATACTTCCCTGCTCTGTGCAGTTGGTTTTGCACAGAGCAGCCCGGATCCTCCTCTTTTTGGGTCCCTCGTTCCTGCTCCTGTCCCCTCCCTCCTATCAAGTTCCCCCACAGCAAGCAGCTTGCTATGGGGGGCACCCAATCTGAGCTGCAGCTCCCTGTGTCCATCCAGACACAGAGCTGCCATCCGGCCCCGCCCCACTCTCCTGATTGGCTAACTGACTTTGATTGACAGCTGCGGGAGCCAATAATGCCTGCGGCTGTGTCACAGCCAATCAGGAGGGAGAGTCCCTGACGGCCGAGAGACTCGTAGACATCGCTGGAGAGAGATGGGGCACAGGTAGATATTATGGGGTGCTGGGGAGGCTGCAACACCCAGAAGGGTTTTTATCTTTTTTTTTTTTTTTTTTATCAATAAATTTTTATTTGCATTTTAAAAAGGAAAACATACATGAGAACAGAAAAAACATCAATGTGATGTAGGTAACATAAGAAACAACAGGGTAGTGGAACATCTTTCATGGTGAACTTGTAGAGTGCATATGGAAATTAGCAAGTGAAGTACAAGAATTGTATACATGTATCATAGTAATGTCTTAGTAATATATCACACAAGTCCATTTCCGACTGGAAGAGGAAAGGGGTAGCAACCACTGCCTCCAGGCCAGAACCCCGAAGGGAGCAATGACACCAGGTCAGAGGCAGCGGGTGTCTCCCTCCCCTCTTTGAGGAACGATTTGAAGCCTCAGCTGTTAACACTTTGTTAAATCTTAATTACAGGTAGTAAGTAGGGCCATGCCAACCAAGCTTTTTGGAATTTTTGGTAGGATAGATTATTGAAGGAGAGGGCTTTTTCCTGTTTATAGTTGTCATTCACTAGGGCTATCACTTCAGAAAGATTTTGGACTTCAGTGGTTTTCCGTTTGCATAGAATTAGAGTTCTGGAGGCCAATAGGAGGTGCAGAACCATCTGTCTAAAATTGAGTGGGTATAGATCGATATTTAAGTTTAGTAGTGCTAATTCTGCTTTCGGGGGAGACAAGATTCCTGTCGTGGATGCTATGCACCTGAATATTAACCTCCAGAAACTTGTGAGAGAGGGGCATTCCCATAGGATGTGCTGTAGGGTACCAATCTTCCCACATTCCCTCCAACATAATGGGCAGAGAGTGGAGTTCATTTTAGATAATCTATATAGGGTAAAGTACCATTTGTTGGTAATTTTTGTCATCATCTCCCAGTGATTGGTACAATGTGATAGTTTGTGAGTTGTTATTAGAGCTTTTTGCCATTGTTTAAGGGTAAAGGAATTGTTTAGGGATTTTTCCCATTTTTCCATGTGTATAGATTTGACTGTAAGGGAGGTAGATGTTAGTCTAGAGTAGAAAAAGGAAATACTCTTAGTATGTTGTGATGTTGCTGTGAGGAAACTCCACGTTTGGGAGTCAGTGTTTAAATTGACAATGGGGTGTTTCGCTAGTGCAAGATTTATCTTAGGGATGATGATAGAAGTCTGTGAAGGGAGAGAGTGATCGCGTGTACTGTTTTGAGTTTGTTATTATCGTATAACTGGGAAATTAGAGATAGTCTGGCCTTCCTTAAGTTGTCAGCGTCTAGTTTACTAAATTTCGATTCGATTAATTTGATGGGGATATTGTAGGTGTGGAAGAGGTTTATTTTGGGAGAGAAAGATGAAATGATCCTCCAGGCCTTGAGTTTGTTATTATTGTATAACTGGGAAATTAGAGATAGTCCGGCCTTCCTTAAGTTGTCAGTGTCTAGTTTACTAAATTTCGATTTGATTAATTTGATGGGGGTTTGTAGGTGTGGAAGAGGTTTATTTTGGGAGAGAAAGTTGAAATGATCCTCCAGGCCTGCAATGAGGCTTTGATTGTGATGGGTATTTTGGACCATTGCCAAGGAATCCAAAGGTCGCTCAGGAGCATGTGTATTAAGTTTCTGGTTGGGATAAGCTGTTCTTCCATCAGTGCCCATCTTGGTTTATCATTATCTAAGAACCAGTATTTAATTTGGGCTAGTCTAGAGGCCCACCAATACGCTTGAAGGTTGGGTAAACCTGCTCCTCCCACGGATTTGTGTGCTGTTAGTAATTTGAACGCTATACGCGCTTTCTTCCCAGACCAGATGAATTTCCTTATCAGGTTGGTAAGAGCATTCAATTGGAATTTGGGCATAGGGACAGGTAGGGTTCTAAATAGGTATAGGATTTGCGGGAGTATCGTCATTTTGATTATTGACATTTTGGCACCCCAAGAAAGGTCTATATTAGTTAGGGACTTTAGATCTTCCGCGATTTTGTGTTTTAGGGATTTGAGGTTTACATGAATTAGGTCAGAGGTTTTGGGAGTGATGAGGATACCTAGATAAGGTATTTTTTCCTCCGTCCATGAGAAAGGGCACTCTTGTTGCAACTTGTTTTTTAGGCCTGGTTCTACGTTTAGGCTAAGGACTAGGGATTTTGAGTTGTTAACCTTATAGTAAGAAATCTTACTAAAACTGTTTAAAATGGTATGGGTCATGGGTAGGGACAGTTCAGGGTCAGTTAACATTAGAATAATGTCGTCGGCAAATAGAGTAATCCGATGGTCGGTATTACCAATAGTGAAACCTTTGATGTCAGGTGCTGTTCTGATCGCTTCTGCAAGCGGTTCAATTGATAAATTGAAAATATTTGGGGATAGAGGACAACCTTGTCTGGTTCCATTTAGAGATATGAAAGGGTTTAGACAGTGTTCCAGAGGTGAAGACCCTGGCTGAGGGTTGGGAATATAATGACATTATTGCTGAGTATACATTGCCTTCTACGGTAAGCCATATTTTTGCAAAACTAATGACATATACTTCCAATTGATCCTGTCGAACACCTTCTCTGCATCAAGCGTGAGCAGCAGAGAAGGCGTTCGACGTTTTTCCGCAATATTAGTGATATTGATAATTCTTCTAGTGGCGTCT
Organism: Pelophylax lessonae; assembly: GCF_965119305.1. Taxonomy (NCBI): domain Eukaryota; kingdom Metazoa; phylum Chordata; class Amphibia; order Anura; family Ranidae; genus Pelophylax; species Pelophylax lessonae. Next base: position 298,204,729 of record NC_138768.1, on the reverse strand, counting down.
GACGTTTGACATCCAGGTATGAAGCCTAATTGGTAATTTTGGACCAGAGAAGGAAGGACTTTTTGCAATCTTTTAGCCAACAGTTTTGCAAATATTTTTAAATCCGTGTTTAACAGTAAGATTGGCCTGTAACTTTCCGGTAGGGTCAGGACTTTACCTTGTTTAGGAATTGTGGTAACATATGCTCCCAGCAAGAAGGGTTTTTACCTTAATGTATAGAATGCATTAAGATAAAAAAAAAACCTTCTGACTTTATAACTCCATTAAATATTATATTCCCCTGGTAAGCCTGTATAGATTTTCTTACCTGTAATCTTTTCCATGCATTGTTCAGGAGTTACCGCAGTCTGTACCCTCTCCATATGATATGATATCATTATACAATATACACAGCGAAAGGTAATTTATGGGTATGGCTTGATGTAACTCTATATGCCTCTATTGCGCAAGATCTTAGTTTCCATCTCTAAATTCAGATCTCAGTCTTCTCCTTTTCATTACTGATAATATTGATTTCAATCTAAAACTATTTAAAGTTCTAATCAATTTCCTTCTTGCATTACTGTATTCATGTTGCAAGAGCCAGGTTCACACCAAGTTATGGAAGCCTCTTCATGAGATTTGGCAAGAATTGACCATTTAGTCCATATGCATGCTATACAATCATGATTTGGGAAAATCCATGAGGGATTACTTAAGCATTTATAATGCTAACCATGATAAAAATGACATTTTATACAGTCAGGTCCATAAATATTGGGACATTGACACAATTCTAATCTTTTTGGCTCTATACACCACCACAATGGATTTGAAATGAAACAAACAAGATGTGCTTTAACTGCAGACTTTCAGCTTTAATTTGAGGGTATTTACATCAAAATCAGGTGAACGGTGTAGCAATTACAACAGTTTGTATACGTGCCTCCCACTTTTTAAGGGACCAAAAGTAAGGGGACAGATAAACAATCATAAATCAAACTTTCACTTTTTAATACTTGGTTGCAAATCCTTTGCAGTCAATTACAGCCTGAAGTCTGGAACACATAGACATTACCAGACGCTGGGTTTTATCCCTGGTGATGCTCTGCCAGGCCTCTACTGCAACTGTCTTCAGTTCCTGCTTGTTCTTGGGGCATTTTCCCTTCAGTTTTGTCTTCAGCAAATGAAATGCATGCTCAATCAGATTTAGGTCAGGTGATTGACTTGGCCATTGCATAACATTTCACTTCTTTCCCTTAAAAAAACTCTGTGGTTGCTTTCGCAGTATTCCTCAGGTCATTGTCCATCTGCACTGTGAAGCGCCGTCCAATGAGTTCTAAAGCGCCGTCCAATGAGCTCATATTCAGCCCTTGGCTGAATATGAGCAGATAATATTGCCCCAAACACTTCAGAATTCATCCTGCTGCTTTTGTCAGCAGTTACATCATCAATAAATACAAGAGAACCAGTTCCATTGGCAGCCATACATGCCCACGGCCTGACACTACCACCACCATGCTTCACTGATGAGGTGGTATGCTTTGGATCATGAGCAGTTCCTTTCCTTCTCCATACTCTTCTCTTCCCATCACTCTGATACAAGTTGATGTTGGTCTCATCTGTCCATAGGATGTTTTTCCAGAACTGTGAAGGCATTTTTAGATGTTGTTTGGCAAACTCTAATCTGGCCTTCCTGTTTTTGAGGCTCACCAATGGTTTACATCTTGTGGTGAACCCTCTGTATTCACTCTGGTGAAGTCTTCTCTTGATTGTTGACTTTGACACACATAGACCTACCTCCTGGAGAGTGTTCTTCATCTGGCCAACTGTTGTGAAGGGTTTTTTCTTCACCAGGGAAAGGATTCTTCGGTCATCCACCACAGTTGTTTTCCGTGGTCTTCTGGTTCTTTTGGTGTTGCTGAGCTCACCGGTGCGTTCTTTCTTTTTAAGGATGTTTCAAACAGTTGATTTGACCACACCTAATGTTTTTGCTATCTCTCTGATGGGTTTATTTTGTTTTTTCAGCCTAATGATGGCTTGCTTCACTGATAGTGACAGCTCTTTGGATCTCATATTGAGAGTTGACCGCAACAGATTCCAAATGCAAATAGCACACTTAAAATGAAATCTGGACCGTTTATCTGCTCCTTGTAAATGGGATAGTGAGGGAATAACACACACCTGGCCATTGAACAGCTAAGCAGCCAATTGTCCCATTACTTTTGGTCCCTTAAAAAGTGGGAGGCACATATACAAACTGTTGTAATTCCTACACCTTTCACCTGATTTGGATGTAAATACCCTCAAATTAAAGCTGAAAGTCTGCAGTTAAAACACATCTTGCTTGTTTCATTTCAAATCCATTGTGGTGGTGTATAGAGCCAAAAAGATTAGAATTATGTCCCAATATTTATGGACCTCACTGTATGTCATCAAAGTGCTTAAAAAGTAACTTGAGAAAAAAACGTTCCCCTCTGGGTGATCTATGTACATTGCAGGGATTTTAACGAACTTTGTTGCAGATTCCTACCTTTTGGTATTCTGAAAAAATAGTTGATTGTTTCTCTGTGTACGTGAATCTTTATGGGAGTGATTTTATCATTATCAATCAGCTGCTGCACATGCAAGGCTCTAATGAGGAAAGTGTCACGGTCTGCATCTCTTTAGACATGATTTCCCTTTGAGAGTATCTTACCAAAAATGTAATTTTTTTGCAGGGAATGTTCAAAATCTGATTTGTATCTTAGTGCAGACTTCTGGGAAAACCAGTAAGCCAATCACACCATCTGTGTACAGAACGCCTCCAGGCTACACATATTGCTTTGCATTTTACAGAAAATGACAGCGCTTCAGATTGAAAAACAAAGGTTATTTTTATAAACAGTCAAAACATTTAATTATAATAGGACTTGTGCCAATTGTATATGCTATATTATTATAATTTTTTTAATTTGATAATTTTTCCCACGAAAGTGGAGTTACCCATTAAAGCTGAATTCCCGGATAGCTTTTACCATTAAAGCATTCTTAAACCCAAAACCAAAAACGTAATGTATTGCAGCTTAGCAATTATTAGATGTGGTGGCTGCCTTTGTTTTCCCTTTTTTAGACTTTTTTTCCTGATGATAGGAAACAAATCTCCCCCACCCACTGTGGATGAAGGAGCACGGGGGCACCTTTGGACAGCAGCATTGTCAGTCTAGAGGGAGAGGAGTGTTAGATGGACTAGCAAATTTATATACACTAACAAATTGAAGCTGAACTCCAGCGAACACTTTATAAGCAGTTACAGCAAACAGTTTTATTTTCCTTTTGGGATAAAGATTTTACATAAAGAAATAAAAGCTAACCATCATAAAAGCACCCCTAACAGTGATTAATGGTCTGTCTCAAACCACTAACTACTACATGTGCAGGACAGCTTGTTTTGTTGAAAAACAACAGACTTACCGGCCAGATCACCAGGTGAAAATAGAAGAAGGAAAGCCTAAAAAAGAAAACAAATGCAGCCACCACATCTAAGAGTTGGTAAACTGCAATATAATACATTTTTGCTTTTGCTTTAATTCCTGTCCCTATGTATATTGTAAATAACATTTTTTTTTTCTAATAAAAAACTACTTAGTTTTTGAGAAAAGTTGCCTAGAAAAGTCAATAATGTCATCGCTTGCCTAGAAAGCTCAGCTATGCCCAGGTACCCATATTAGGTAGCAGGGAAGTTGGAACAAAGTCCAATTCCCATCATGTAATGAGAATTATAGCTAATTGATTGATATTAGGGGTCTGCTGAATGGAAATTTTGGTACCGAAAATGCAGGATGCACTTGGCCAAAAACCGAAACTAAAACCAAAAATGACAGTTTTTAAAAAATATTTATATTTTTATAGCTAATTGTATTTTATATTTAACTTTTTAATTAATATTGCAAATTTAAATGAATATGAATTTGTTTTTGCCCATTATTGGCACTTTTAGCGCATGAAAAGCTCAAGAAAAATGTATCACTGTAAATTCTATGTATGTCTTTCCACTGGTTCCTTGTCAATCCGTTGTGGTGTTAAGGCTGGGTTCACACTGATGTGATGCCAGATATCGCATGTGATTGGCAGAGCATTGCTGTGCACATCACATGTGATGTCTGTGCGATGCAAATTCAGTTTGTATGGCTAAAATCACATCCCATTCACACCAAAAAGGTGCAGGACCCTTTTTTTGGTCCGCACTGGAATGGTATTGGAACTGGAATGGTGTCCACCAAACCCATGCAATCTGATTTCATCCGATTTCACAGAGCCCACTGCATTCTGCAAACCGATTTGGGGGTGTCATTGACTTTATATTGACAGAGATCAGTGTGAACTGCCTGCAAAGTCAAATACAATGCGGCAAACCACACAGGAAACACTGTGGTTCCCGCATTCCACCAGTGTGAACCCAGCCTGGAAATCTTGCTTGCTGCATTTTTGGTCAGTTAACTGCTTGCTGACCGCCTGCCGCAGTTTTACTGCGGCAGGCTGGCTCGGCTGCGCGAAACGTCGTAGCCCCACATTGGTTGCGCGCGTGGTGCTGGGGGGCAAATGCGTGCCGCTGCTGGTGTGCTTCCGAACCCACTAGGCAGCAGGGATACCAATCCATGGGACCAGCGGCCGCAATTGCTGCCGGGCAGCTGCGATCGCTCCCCGCTAAGTAAGCACAGCTGGCCATTGTTCTCTTTGAAATAATCACTGATTACTGTAGTAATGTCACTGGTCCCCCCAAAAGTGTCGGAAATATCAGTTAGGGGTCCGATTTGTCCGCTGCAATGTCGCAGCCCGCTAAAAAACTCTCAAATCGCCGTAAAACTAGTAAAAAAAAAATAAATAAAAATGACATAAATCTTTCCCGTAGTTTGTAGACGTGATAACCTTTGCGCAAACCAATCAAAATACGCTTATCGGGGTTTTTTTTTTTAAATATGTAGCAGAGTACAAATTGGCCTAAGAGGATGAAAATTTTTGATTTAAAATTTTCTTTTTTTTTGGGAATGTTATATAGCAGAATGTGAAAAATTTTGTTTTCTTCAGAATATGTTTTCGTTTATAGCGCAAAAAATAAAAATCACAAGGGTGATCAAATACCACCAATAGAAAGCTCCATTTGTAAGAAAAAAAAGACCATCAATTTTCTTTTTGGTACAGTGTCGCACGACCGCACAATTTTCCGTTAAAATAACGCAGTGCCGAATTGCAAAAAATGGCCTGGTCATTTAGGGGGCAAATCCTTCCGGTCCGGAACTGGTTAAAAGAACCACACCAAAAACACACCTCCCCGCTGAAAAAATGCAGCACGAACGCGTCAATAACGCACCTGGGTTACGTTTTTGATGCGTTTTTTTTTTTCACATGACCTATGAAAAACAAACTATAAGCACAGTAAAATTGTGGTAAAATTGTGGCAAATGGTCTGTCAATCAAATTCTGCCATACTAGCGGGCGGGACAGGCTGAGACACTCATGTTCACCTACTACATAATGTGACATAATTATATTGCCATAATGTGACATAATTATATTGGTGGTGACATAATTATATTGCCGCTGGTAAAAAATAAACTACAAGGTGGAAGTCATAAGACCAATGGCTTGGCGAGGGAGTTGGCATGGTGGTCACCGGTCTTATAAACAGGAAACAAGGCAAATGGAGCCATGATTGGGCAGATTTCTGGGAGTGATTTCTCTGTGGTTGCAGCATTACATTGCAGAAGAAGACCATACTTGAGGAAGATAACAGACAGCATTTTTAAAACTGCTGAAAAGTGTTTGTCTGGAGTTCAGCTTTAATTTAATGTTTCTCAATTTAGAACTCAGGGCAGTAGGTGATGACAGAAAAAGCATTAAGACATCTAACCTGTGATCCTTAAGTGTGAATATTCTACCATTTGTCACAACTTACTTTCAGCTAATTATTAATAGTGAGTATTAGAATTCTGGAACAGCTGCAGAAAAAGCTGTACATTTAACATATCATATTATCACCTAATCTTCTTTAACCACTTTAAGACCGGAAGGATTTGCCCCCTTAATGACCAGACCACTTTTTTCAACTTGGCACTGCGTGACTTTAACTGACAATTGCGCGTCCGTGCGACACTCTGTACCCAAACTAAATTTATGTCCTTTTTTCCTACAAATAGAGCTTTCTTTTGGTGGTATTTGATCACCGGTGCGATTTTTATATTTTGCACTATACACAAAAAATAGCAACAATTCTGAAAAAAAATACATATTTTTCATATTCTGCTATATAACATTCCCCAAAAAAATGTAAAAATCAAAATTTTTTAACATTTTAGGCCAATTTGTTTTCTGATGCATATTTTTGGTAAAAAAAAAAAAAAATTGCAATAAGCGTATTTTGATTGGTTTGCATACAAGTTATTGCGTCTACTAACTACAGGAAAGATTTATGTCATTTTTATTGTTTTGTTTTTTTTACTAGTAATGGCGGCGATCTGCGATTTTATGCGGGACTGCGACATTGCGGCGGACAGATCGAACCCCTAACTGACATTTTTGACCCTTTTGGAGGGACGAGTGACATTACTACAGTAATCAGTGCTAAAAATATGCACTGTTACCGTAATAATGACACTGGCAGAGAAGGGGTTATTCTAGGGGCGATCAAAGGGTTAATTGTGAGCCTAGGGGGTGTTTTTTAACTGTGGGGGGGGGGGGACTTGTGAAATGATCATAGAGACCTGTGATTCTATATAGAAGGATCACAGGCGCCCTGTGATCATTTCAGAGAGAACAACGGTCAGCTGTGTTTACAACAGCTGCCTGTCCTTCTCTCTCAGCGGGGAGCGATTGGGGGTGGCGGTGGCACCCGTTGATCGGCATCCCCACTGCCTAGTGGGGGCGGAAGCTCCCCAGCACCACTTCTGCGAACCGACGTACCCGTACGTTGATTTGCGCAGCCGAGCCAGCCTACCGCCGGCGGGCGGTAAGTAGTTATTTGTTTTTTGCATTAAAGAATAAACTATAATTGTTTTTTAAAATGTTAACATTTTTTATAATTTTAGTTTACAATTTTTTTTAATGATTCATTAACAATGTTTAATTGTTATTTTTTTTGTTTTTTTTTTTTACAATTTGTTATTTTTTTACAGGACAGGGAAGCCTGCAGCTCTGCAGCACAGTGAAAGGGGGCACACAGGAATGAGGGGATCAGGAGCAGGCAGAACAGGGAGGGGGATCAGTGTCAGAGAAGCAATCATAGGAATGATGCCCTGTGTCTGTGTCTCTCCGTGCAGCACCTGAAAGCTGACAGGAGGGGGAGAAACTGGCTTTCAGCTGCTGCAGATAGCTGCACAGGGCTTCCTTCTTTAAATGCCGCTCTGTCTGACCACACCGATTCCCCATGGTGTTGGTGCCTCCTTGTGTGCCCGGGCCCCTACAGGAGGACTGGTGGTCCCCCCTATCAGCAGCCCTGCGTCCGATTATCTGATCGTGTGTACAAGGCATTATTGTACCTTTTTTTTTAATCCAAAAAAAAAAAAAACAGCAGCAGCAATTAAAGAGTAACTCCACTTTTGTTGAAGAAAAAACATTCCCCTCTGGGTACATTACAAGGATTTTAACAAACTTTGTTGCAGATTCCTATCTTTTGCTATTCAGAAGAAATTATTGTTTGTTCCTCTGTGCCTCTGTGCTGAGTGGGAGAGGTTTCATAACTATCTATCAGCTGTGTCAGCTGCAGGGCTCTAATGAGGAAAGCTGCTGGGCCTGCATCCCTTTAGACGTGTTCCTTTTGGGAGTATCTCACCAAAAATGACATTTTTGTTGCAGGGGATGCCAGAAATCTGACTTGTATCTTAGGCAGACTTCTGGGAAAATCGGTGAGCCAATCACACAAGCAGGAAATTATGTTTCTGGGGTGTGGTCAGTATACATTCTGTGTACAGAGCACCTCAAGGGAGCCATATTGTATTGCCTTTTCAGGACATTACAGCAGCTGCAGATTGAAAAGGAAAGGTAATTTTTAACCACTTGCCGACCAGTCACTGGGACTGTACTGCGGCAAAGTGACTCGATTCCGTCCAGCGACGTAGACCTAATTCGCTGGACTCCTCGCCCTGTAGGCGGCGCTCGCGCGCCGTCAGAGGCGTGCTCCCGCTGTTTTCAGTCACAGCGGGAGTCGGGCCAGGGGAGGAGCGGCGGCGATCACCGCTGCTCTTCCCCGATCGTCGGTGAATCGAGTCTGGAGATCCGCCTGCTTGTGTAAACAGAGCGAGCGGATCTCCCAAGTGACAAACAGTGACAGATTGCAGGGTTCAGCATAGCTGAACCTGCGATCTGTACCTGTGTCACTCAGTCACCTCCCCCCACACACGTTAGTAAGCACCAGGCATACATTAACCCCTCCCTCTCCAATAAAATTAACCCCTTCCCTGCCAGTGTCATTTTTACAGTAACAGTGCATATTTATAGCACTGATTACTGTAGAAATGTCACTGGTACCCCCAAAAGTGTCAAAAATGTCAGTCAAGGGTCCGATTTGTCCGCCGCAATGTCGCAGTCCCGCAAAAAAAAAATCGCAGATCGCCGCCATTACTCATTAAAAAAAAAACACCAAAAATGACAGAAATCTTTCCCTTAGTTAGTAAACGCAATAACTTTTGCGCAAACCAATCAAAATACGCTTATTGTGATTTTTTTTTACAAAACATAGGTAGCAGAAAACAAAATGGCCAAAAATGTAAAAAAATTTTGATTTTTACATTTTTTTGGGGGGGAATTTCATATAAAAAAATGTGAAAAATATTGTTATTTTTTCAAAATAAACGCTATTTTTTTTGTTTATAGCGCAAAAAATAAAAATCACACAGGTGATCAAATACCACCAAAAGAAAGCTCTGTTTGTGGGAAAAAAAGGACGTAAATTTTGTTTGGGTACGGCGTCGCACGACCGCGCAATTGTCAGTTAAAGTCGCACAGCGCCGAATCGCAAAAAGTGGCCTGGATGTAAGACAGCAAAATCCTCCGGTGGTAAAGTGGTTAATAACATTCAATTACAATATGATTTGTGTCACAATTGTATACACTATATTATTTTTTCTTTGTTTGCTGATTTTTTTCCCCATGAAAGTGGAGTTACCCTTTAACCACTTGCCGATCGCCCACTGTAGTTTTACTGTGCCAGGCTGGCTCGGCTGCGCGAACTGACGTAGTGCTAAGTCGGTCGTGCACGTGGTGCTAGGGGGCAAGGCAGGGGGGATGCCGATGCACAGGGCCAGTGGCCGTGATGCCACCGGCCACCCGCGATCCCCGCTGGGAGAGGAGGACGGGCAGCTGTTGTAAACACAGCTGACTGTTCTTCTCTCTGAAATGATCATAGAGCGCCTGTGATCCTTCTATATAGGAACATAGGTCTCTATGGTCATTTAACAAGCCCCTCCCCCCACAGTTAGTAAGCACGCCCCTAGGCTCACAATGAACCCCTTGATCACCCACTAGGTTAACCCCTTCCCTGCCAGTGTCATTATTACTGTAACAGTGCATATTTTTTAGCACTGATTACTGTAGTACATAGTTACATGTAACGATGTACTACAGTAATCAGTGATAAAAATATGCACTGTTACTGTAATAATGACACCGGCAGGGAAGGAGTTAACCTAGTGGGTGATCAAGGGGTTCATTGTGAGCCTAGGGGCGTGATTACTGTAGTAATGTCACTGGTCCCCCCAAACGTGTCAAAAAGACCAGTTAGGGGTCCGATCTGTCTGCCGCAATGTCGCAGTCCTGCTAGAAATCGCAGATCGCCGCCATTACTAGTAAAAAAATAAAAATAAATAAAAATGACATAAATCCCCTAGTTTGTAGACACAATAAAATTTGTGTAAACCAATCAAAATACACTTATTGCGATTTTTTTTTTTTTTTTACCAACAAATGTAGCAGAATACAAATTGGCCTAAGAGGACAAAAAATTTTGATTTTTAAATTTTGTTTTTTTGGGGAATGTTATATAGCAGAATGTGAAAAATATTGTTGTTTTTTTTTTTTTTTTTTCAGAATTGTCGCTCTTTTTTTGTTTATAGCGCAAAAAAAAAAAATCGCACAGGTGATCAAATACCACCAAAGGAAAGCTCTGTTTGTGGGGAAAAAATGTATATACATTTTATTATTATATTTGGGTACAGTGTCACACGACAGCGCAATTTTTCGTTAAAGTAACGCAGTGCCGAATCGCAAAAATGGCCTGGTCATTAAGGGGGTAAATCCTTCCGGTCCAGAACTGGTTAGGCTTGCATTTGTTTACTAGGAAAGCTTTATACCAACAAAGCTGTTGTAGATAAATAAAAGAAGGGTACATTGAAGCAGGTAAGTGGATGACATGCAGCTCTCAATAGACGTTCTACAATCATACAAGTCTACTAAGAGTTAAGAGCAGACAGGTGACTGGCAGGTTTCAGACAGAATTCCTCATGTGGCTCAGTTCACATGGATTAATTGGGCACGGCCCTTTTGATGTGGTCTAGCAGCCAATCCGAAATCTCCGTTTGGCCCTCAGCGATGCTGCACATCTGTGGAATTCACATTGTGTAGCTCATGAGAGACTCAAAGTGTTAACACAAAGGTACATTGTTTTTCCAGCCTGGCAAATATTTAATCTGCACCTAAAACAATATTTTATGAGAGACGGTGTCCTGCTATAGAAACACAGAATTGGATTGTAGATAAGAGGCTCTCGGCCTGCTCAGCCTGCCCTTCTCTTACCTGCTGTAAAACATCAGGCTTGTTTGATCTCTGAATTTCTTTCATGTGAAGATACTTGGAATTATATAAAGTGATCCCTTTACAGTTTTTGTTCCCCGTTGCATGTTAGTGCTTTCCCAAGTACAGCGGTCTCTGCTAATGTAACATCTACTCTGAAATTATACTATCCTCTGACTGCAAGGCAAGATTTATTATTATAGCATGTCTATTTTTCCAGTTTTCATTTGAGTCATGATTGTAAAAGCCACGTTTATTTGCACACATTATTCTTCTGCATTGCTGGATATCAATACTCTCCTGCAGAAACACTGTAATCAAAGGTTGTATTATCATTCGACTGAGATAAATCTTACTAAACTCATTATGCCTATGATGCCCATAGACACAGGTTTATTTTTTCCCAGACAATACAAGAAAGATCTGAGAATTTCATACAATAGTCTTTGTGTGTATGGATATTGAATGTATACATATGTTTTTTAAAGACTTCACGGTGAATGAATAAATGTCATCATATTTAGTGACATTTCACACAACAAAGCCTAAAGCTGGATACACACTATCCAACTTTTGTGGCTAGATTTCCTTCAGATTTACCTTTTCTATGTAGTGCAAGGGCCTGCCAGATTGCATACAAATTGAAAGTGTTTAGGTTTGACCTCATATTATATGGTTTTGGTAAATCTAAAGGAAAAAGTCTTCAGAAAATCTTATAGTGTGTATGGCCCATAAGTTTAACTTTTAAATAAACTTGCTCCAGTAGTTTAAAGGAGTTGTAAAGTCTCAAGGTTTTTCACCTTAATGCATTAGGGTCCTTTCACAGGGGCTTTCCGCCTGGCGGACTCCGTTTTGCTCAGCGGGGGATCGATCCGCCGATCCCCGCTGAGCAGGTGGATGACAGCTCCATCTCCGCTTACTTTGCAGAGACAGACCTGTCAGATCCTCGCTTCCCTCTATGGGAGATGGGATGATAACAGACCGCCTGTCCATTTTCATCCGATCCAATCCTCCAGACGGATGGAAAATAGGGTTTCCATCTGTCTGTATTTCATGAACAGGATCGGATCGGATAGCAGCAGGTTTCGGCAGACATGTCTCCGCTGCCCCATAGGGATGCATTGGGGCATCCGATCAGGTCCACCTGAAAAACTGACAGGTGGATCTGATCAGACCGTATGTGTGAAAGGGGCCTCAAGGTTTTTCACCTTAATGCATTCTATGCATTAGTGTCCTTTCACACGAGCTTTCTGCCCAGTGGACTCTATTTTGCTCAGCGGGGGATCGATCCGCCGATCCCTGCTGAGCAGGCGGATGACAGCTCCGTCTCTGTTTAATTTGCAGAGACGGACCTGTCAGATCCCCGCTCTCCTCTATGGGAGATCAGATGAAAGTGGACCTCCTGTCCGTTTTCATCCGATCCTATCCAATCTGATCCTCCAGACAGATGGAAAATAGGGTTTCCATCCGTCTGTATTTCATAGACAGGTTTGGATGGGATAGCAGCGGGTTTAAGCAGACATGTCACCGCTGACATCCAATGCTCCATAGGGGTGCATGGAGCATCCGATCAGGTCCACCTGAAAAACTGACATGGAGACCTGTTTGAGGCCCTCTCAAGGTTTTTCCCCTAATGCATTCTAAGCATAAAGGTGAAAAGTCTTCTTGGTTGCGTTCCCCCCCCCCCGGTATTAATCTTTAGAGTACACCATGCCATTTGTAAAAATATTGTTTATCCCCCTTGGAGTCGGCGCCTCCCAGGGCTCTTTAAGGAGTTTTGGATGCCGGGAGGCAGAGCGAGGTTTATGATCATGTGTCAGAAGATCGGAAAACTCCCAATTGCAAATAGTGTTCGGGAGCTTTCCATTAGCCGCCGGTAACTGTGCACAGCTGCATTTACACTAAAAAACTTAAATATGCGGCCGCTCTGCGCCAAGAGGTCGCATATTTGCGTGCAGCCAGGGCCAAGGAGTTAATGCAAATGCCATACCTGTGGGCCTTTTTTGTAACCTGTGAAGCCAATGGCCAAAATACTCCCAATGTTTACATTCCTCCATTGTGGCTTATTTTTAGGGCCAAGCAAGCATTGGGAGCATGCGCAGTGTGCTATTTCCTGTCACAGCAAAGATTCTCCAGTTGCACCTCCCCACCAGGATTCTCCCATAGCTGTAGCCCCTTTTAGTCTTATAATCTGGGCTACAACAAAATGGCCACCTTCTTTGAAGACAACTAACAAGAATATCACTTAATGCAAAACTTTACCCATAACAACGTGATAAAAAATAATGTTCTTTAGCAAAGGACATACACTCCAGATTAATATCTATGCTGCCAAAATTAGTGTGTGCTGTAAATTGCTTCCATAGGCATTGTTCCTGTTTCTTCTTGCCAGAGACTGTCGTTTTGCTGAAACCCAGAGCCCCTAAACAACAGTAAACCTTTGGCCTGTCAGCAGATCGGCCTCTACAAATTTGGCACAGTGCCTAAAAATAGAAATCAACTGTGCATGTGCAGAGCAGGGTGAGACAGTGTATTACTGGCTTTCAAACAGTATAGGCATTTATTTCTATTGTTTTACATAGCTACACCTGCAAAGGGGCAAGCCTTTAAGTAACATTAAGGGCTAATTTATTTTTCTTTAAAATAAAGAACATGTTATACTTACCTGCTCTGTGCAATGGTATTGCACAGATCAGCCCCAATCCTCCTCTTCTCAGGCCTCACGCCGGCACTCTGGGCTCTTCCTCTTCGGCAAGTGCTGCACTTATGCGGGCTCGCTCCCGAGCCACCTTGTCTTGACACAGCCAGGGCGTCTCCACCCCACCCCCTGCTTCCTCATCACAAAATTTGATTTACAGCAGCTATTAATCTGTGGAGTGAGGAGGGACAGAGCTGGAATAGCCACAGTGCTGAATCACGATCAGGCTCAAGTAAGTATACACATAGAATGCATTGAGATATAAAAAAGTATTGAGGTAAAAAAAAAAAAAAAAAAAACCTAAGGGCTTTAAGACCACTTTAATTTACTGACTAAAATTCTTTTAAAAACTTTAAATTTTCCTCTAAGAAGAACTCTCAGTAGCCATTTTGTTGTGGCCCATGTGCTGGGAATAAGCCATGATGTGAGTATGTACTTATTGGGAGTATTTCGGCAAAGGCACAGTGTATTTTAAACCACTGGAGCCCCTTGTCTGCATTGGTGAGTTTATGTAAAAGGTGATCTTAGCTTTGAAGTTTCATTTTACTCTTCCTACATGTTTCATGTTTTACCCAAAGTGGACATGTTAATATCAAACCAAGACAATCTGACATACAGTATGTCTCAAAAAGCTGATAGTACAACATTCTTGGCAAAGATTATGCACCTTGTGCCAGTTGCCAGGTGCACTCAGTGGGTAGTAGCTCCCAATTGGACTTCTGGTGTGTTCACAGAATCCCATAATGCACTGTATTCACCTCTCTATAGGCTCCTGAAGTGTGTAATGTAGGTTGTAAGAGTGTGCAAGAGGTTCCTTAAAGTCCAATTTAAATTTACAATAAAGTATACCCATCCCTGTATAAAGTATACATCATCACCCTGGTCCTCTTCTGAGGTGGGGTAGTATCTTTAAGAAATGGAGGGTGGAAGGTGTATCCTCTCTGTTAAATGTATAGTCAGTGGATGCAAGGCTTGTTGCCATCATTTAGGTATAACCAACCTAAAGATGTATAGCACAAGATGCTGTGCGTCACTTTGGGGTCATCCAGTACGCTTCCTATAATGAGGAGAGGTGAGGAGAATTTATTGGTCCTTCGTGAGTAGGCGGCCTGGAAAAAAAGTGTTCTTGTAGAGAGTTCCGTCATGATGTTAGACTTTTACTTGAAGTGATTCTGGGGGATCAGGAAGAAACGATTTTTCCCACGCCAAGGCAAATTGGACCATGCCTTACAGAAGGTTTTTTTTTGCCTTCCTTATTAACTGTGAGTATAAGATTCTGTATCTGGAAGCTTTTTATTTATTTAACCTGTTTCTTGCTGTTGTTAACTCTGCTCAGAATAGCGCTCAAGTAAAGTTCAAAAGTTTTGTATAGTTGTGTGGACACTGATCACTTCCTTCCCACTGCAGCGATACCCCTACCCCCCCCCCCCCCGCCCCTTTGCATTCTTGTTTGCCCAGGTCTCCCACTAATTAATCCACAGCCAGTTACAGGGTATTTTCTCCACCCAGGTGCACACACTCCTCTGCTCTTTATCTCCAATGACTAATCTAAGGGATTCGATTTGTTTTGTGTTTTATTTGGAGGACTTGGATAGGAGAAGGGAATTAGGAGAATACTCCAAACTATTTGGGGATGGCCCCTTCCTGTTCCAATATGACTGCACACCAACCAATGCACATAGCAAGGTCCATAAAGACATGGATGAGCGAGCTTGGGGTGGAGGAACTTGACTGACCTACACAGAGTCCTGACCTCAACCCGATAGAACACCTTTGGGATGAATTAGGATAGAGACTGGGAGCCAGACCTTCTCTCCAATATCAGTGCCTGACCTCACAAATGTGCTTCTAGAAGAATGGTCAAACATTCCCATAGACACACTCCTAAACCTTGTGGACAGCTTTCTCAGAAGAGTTGAAGCTCTTATAGCTGCAAAGGGCGGGCCAACTCAATATTGAACCCTATGAACTGAGACTGGGATGCCGCTAAAGTTCATGTGTGTGTAAAGGCAGACGTCCCAATATTTTTGGTATTATAATTTATCTAGGAGGGTGCTACACCACCATTTGAACCTATAGTCTGGAGGTAATGCAGATACTTCAGGAGGGGAAGGGGGACACAAGCTACAGACATATTGTTTGAGAGTGCAGTAATTAGCACAAGTAGAGTAGCAACAAGGGCTGGAGAACTTTGGTGTCAGTAAATGCCCAGAGAGAGAGAAGGATGAATGATCTACTGTTCATATGAGAAAGTCAATAAAAAGTACTCAGTATGACCCGTAGTGATGTCATGTCTGTAACAAGCTGGAGATGCGCTAGTAGAAAGGTGACAAGATGAAGGCCAAGAATTTCCAGGAATAGCACACTGAGTTAGGCACAGCTAGAAAAGAGTATAGCTCAAAAGAATGTATGGCCCATCTAGAGAGATGCAGCCTTCAGGTGCTTGGATGTTCGAAGTCAGGACAGCTTGGCCTTATTCATTAAGCTAAGTGAAAATTCACTTTACAACGTGAACATGCTTTACTCCACCTTATTCACACTAATGGGATTTTTGACCCTATAGACTTTTAAGGGGGAGTACATAAATACACATAAACACGTTTTTCAAATACTCCCATGAACCCCTTCCCGCCCTTTCTGGCAACCGTCCAAAAGGTTCTGAATGCCCAGGGGGCCGGAAAGATTGGAATCCATTTGACCGCTGTGATTGGCTGTCACAGTATTCACATCGCTATAGCCCACCGTTCTGAGCTGGTAAATTGTCTTTACCAGCTCAGTCCCTGTGCTGGGAGCACGCAGTGAGTGCAATCTCAGCATAGAAACATCAACCACCTACTGATGCATATGTGCAGCATGTGGGCTTTAAATCCCACCCATTTACTGCTACACATAAGCATTTCAAGGGCAGCAACAGGTTAAAGTCTATGGGGCAATTCTGCACCAAAAGAAGCTCACGTACTTTTTCACACTTCTTGAGACAAGTGATACATTAGTCAGATCTGAACAGGTCCATTGAGAATAATGTGATTCCTTTACCAATCAAGGACCAGGCCTATTTCTGGCACTTGTTATTTACAAGTTAAAATCTGTATTTTTTTGCTAGAAATTACTTAGAACCCCCAAACATTATATATTTTTTTAAGCAGAGACTCTAGAGAAGAAAATGGATATCGTTACAATACTTTATGTCACACTGTATTTGTGCAGCAGCCTTACAAACGCAATTTTTTGGGTAAAAATACACTTTTTTTTATAAAAAAATAAAAAAACAGTAAAGTTAGCCTAATATTTTTCTATATAGTGAAAGATAATGTTACACCAAGTAAACAGATGCCCAACATGTCATGCTTCAAAATTGGTTGTGGAATGGCGACAAACATTGGTACTTAAAAATCTCCATAGGCAATGCTTTAAAAATTTCTACAGGTTATCAGTTTAGAGTTTCAGAGGGGGTCTAGGGCTAGAATTATTGCGCACACTCTAACGAACCCGGAAATACCTCACATGTGTGGTTTGAACACCATTTACATATGTGGGCGCGACTTGCGTGTGCGTTCGCTTCTGCGCGTAAGCTCAGAGGAATGGGGCGCTTTCAATTTTTTTTTCTTATTTAATTTACCTTTTATTTTTTATTTTTACACTGTCACTTTTATTCCTATTACAAAGAATGTAAACATCCCTTGTAATAGAAATTAGCAGGACAGGTCCTCTTTAATGTGACGTCTGTGGTCCAAAAGACCTCAGATCTCAAATCTACACTAAAAAGCAAAAAAAAAATTTAATTTTTTTCATCATGAAAAAAAGGGGCCTTTAAGGCCGTTGGGAGGAAGCGACATATGACAGTGCTCCGTTCCTCCAAGGCCATAGAGTCGAGTGGGGGCCATCTTGCCCTCACTCAACTTCCTGCCTAGGAAGGGAAAGGACCAGATTGTTTTCCCTGCTACCAAAGGCTCCGGTAAGTGGCGAAAATGCCCGGGAAGCGGCGGGGGGGCACCTTTCCTGCCACCCATAAAAGTGATCCCACGGCGAATCCGCTGGGACCACTTTTATGTGAAAAAGGACCGCCCGCCCTGTAAAAAAAATACTGGGGTTGTAGCAGCTATCTGCTGCCATATTTAACTTCAAAGTAGCAACGTAAAACTGCGGCAGGTGGTCTGTAAGTGGTTAACTTTCATGACAAAACTCTTAGTTGTGAATAGGGCCTAAGTAAATTACCACTCTGAACTCCATTCACAAAGCAGTATCTTATCACCTACGAGTATGCAGTAAAATACCACAAAGTATTTTTAAAAACGTTTTTTGGCATCCACTAAAATACCGCATGAGTTATTTTTTTAAGTAAAAGTCTGCAGTAATTTAATGCTGGCAGTAGACGACATCCTTAACAGTAAATGTCACAGTTGTTAAGGAGTCCTTAACAACTGATGAGTCATCAGCTGTCAGCAGGGTTCCCCGCTGACAGCTGAATGTAAAAAAAAAAAAAAAATGACGGCAATAAAAAAAATTAATTAAAAAAATGGAGGGCCATACCAGCCAACATTTTTCTTATAAATGACGTGGGGTCCCCCCCAAAATCCATACCAGACCCTTATTAGAGCATGAAGCCTGGCAGGTCAGGAACGGGGGGGGGGGGACAAGCCCTCCCGAATCATACCAGGCCCAATGCCCTCAACATGGGGGTGGTGCTTTGGGGCAGGGGACCCCCCCCCCCCAAATCACCTTGTTCCCCACAACCCTAGCCGGAAGTTATAGGGGTCTGTGAGAGGGGGACTTAACAAGGGGGTCCCCAGATCGCCTCCCCCCCCCCACTTATATGGATGAGTATGGGCCTACCCATTCACCAAAAAAATAAAAAGTGTAGTGTAAAAAAAGACAGTAAGCTGTTTTTGACAAGTCCTTTATTTAAAAATAACGAAACATCCCCCGGTGTAAATCCATCATCAATCACATTGCCCACCTCCACCGCTGACCGAAACAAAACCCAGAAAACGCTCCACTCACGACAAAGGCTTCCGCCATCTGCCAGCTCTGCTGTCTGACTGTTCCTAAAGTGTTACTAAACCCACAACAGTAAAATCAGTCTGCATATGCAGTAAAGCATGTTTGTTAGACTCACTGTGGAACCTAAGCGGTTAATCCGCACTGTGTAAAAAGGATGTTTGATCCTGTCTTCTATGATCCTCCCCTTCTTCCACAGTCCCCAATCCATCTACTCATAGAACAAAGCTCTTGGAGGCATTCTGCACATTCTCAGTCTGGTGTGTATTGCTAGAGAGGTTTTTTTTTTTTTTTTATGTGATTAGCACAGAGCCAATCAGCACTGTCCAGACAGTTAGGGGTCATGCAGTCTCATAGGACAGTCAAAGGAGAAGGAAAACTCCCCCTACAAGCTTTAACCAGTGCTCAGCCAGACACTAATAGAAGTCATAAGACTGCTATATACTGCTAATAAGAAAAGGTATTTAGCCGTTTATATTTACTAAAATAATTGCATTTCCATGTTCAATGTACTGTGGGGGACCAGATTTAGTGAATGCAGGGTCCTGGGTTTAGTAGCACTTTAACCACTTCTGGACCGGAAGATTTTCCTCCGTAATGACCAGGCCATATTTTGCGATTCAGCACTGTGTTATTTTAACAGACAATTGCATGGTCGTGCGACGCTGTACCCAAATAAAATTGATGTCCTTTTTTTTGCTACAAATAGAGCTTTCTTTTGGTGGTATTTGATGACCTCTGCGATTTTTATTTTTTGCGCTATAAACAAAAAAAGAGCAAATTGCGGGTGTCAGGTGGCAATCGGAGCCGCCTGCCCCGTGCATCGGCTTCCCTGCTGCCTGAGTGGGGGCGGTGCGTGCTCGCCCCCTAGCTGCAGGAGGGCCGCACTGCCGCAGTACAAAGGAGGCGAGCGGTCGGGAAGAGGTTAAATAACTAGAGAGCGGTGCCACCCGGTGATGTTACCGAGTGGCACCGCCCCCGTGTGACATCACCATCAGTGGCATGCTGGGTTGGCTCATCAATGGGGAGCTTTCAGACGGTGGGAGCCTTCATCGGGAGCGGAGTATTTTTATTCAGGTAGACAGTGGTGGCGGGCGTTAAGATTGATGGTGGATCTACACTGGTAGACATTTTTCTTATTTTTGTTTTTAAAATAAAGGACTTGTCAAAAACCTTTTTTACACTACACTTTTTTTTTTGGTGAATGAGTAGGGGCACTATGTACCCCTACTCATTCACATAGCGGGGGCTGGGATCTGGGGGCGACTTTCAGATTCTAATAAGCCCTGCACCCGCAGACCCCCACAATCACTGGCCAGGGTTGTAGGGAAGAGGCCCTTGTCCCCATCAACTCTGTCCCAAAGTACTCCCCGCCCCATCAGGAGGGTATGTTGCTCACTCAGCTCCCTGCCAGGCTACATGCTCTGATAAGGGACTGGTATGGATCTGCCATTTTTTTTTCCTAATTTTTTACACAAAACACCTAAATACCGCATGTGATCTGATTCTGTGAATGAAACCCTCTGTCTTTTAACAATGGCACTAATATGATATCAGCTACACAGGGAGTGCAATGTTTTTAATGAGTCAGCTGACTTTTAGACTTGCATTGTTAGAAGGGACTGTTACATAGCCCTGAAAAAAAAGTGCTGGTAAGTCCCAGTGTTTATTTATTTATTTTTATTTTTTTAAATCAGATGTCTATTATTCAGTACATTAAAGTGATACTAAGCTGATTAAAAAAAAATTGAAAATATTCAAGTTTGTATTCGTAACTCAAAAAAGCACCTTTGTGATCGGACTTTCTATGGTGGCTGTGTTGTTCTCCATGGTCCCACTATATTTAAGAGCATAGCCACCATCTCTTTCTTGCTCCTGGGATGGAATATGGTCTTTGGGATGTGTGGTTTACATAGAGCAGTGTACCGGACCACAACTAACATGCGCTGCTCTTTTCCGACAAATGGAAGTCAGGGGGAAAAGTGGAGGTTCAGAAGTTCACGAAGGATGTTACAAGGAGGCAACAAAAACACAGTTAAATATGATTTAATGAAGAATAGATTACAGGGCCAATAAGTAGTGGATGTGTATAGATTATTTTTGGAGAAAAGTCAAAATGTATAATAGAAATGCCCAGAACTGCAAACTATTCTGTTTTCAGTCATTGTTTCCGATCAGCAAGTACCTAAGCTCTTTATCTGAATAAATATTTTGTACAATATGTTCTGTAAAAGGTTCTTTTTCATTTTATCCTGAAGGGTCCGCAGTGCACTGACCTGAAACTTTTAAATTAATATCATATCATAAACATGTGTCCTTGTAGTACATCAGCATGACCTGCCTACAAATCTTTGTTGGTTGAAACAGAGCATGTTGAGCAAATTACACCCAGGAGTACACAGGCTTTCTTAGCCTTTGATGTCTCTCCGCATAAATTTGGCACAAACATCTGTATTTTTTTTTCCTTCTTTCATTTTTGCTACAGGAGCGTTTGATATTTTACAGAATATGTTAGCAAAGTGGATAAACCACAACATTTCTAGTTTTCACTGCATTTCAAATTGCTCATAGTCATTACAAAAATGCATATGCCTATTAGCAGTTTACATAAAAATAAAATGACATTATGTTCCATTTCAAGGCTGCAAAATAATATCTTTTCATTAAAATACCATCTTATGTTTTAGGAGAGATCACTGGCAGATAATTTCAGACAATAACAATGCCTTCTGTGGGTTTAGAGGCGCAATGTGAGCTTTGCCAATAAAAGACTTTTAAAAACTAATTTTCTCACTTTGATTCAAATTAGTACTACGGATTAAGCCTTGAATTTATCTCAGAATAAGCTTGATCCTGTGGGTGCTTTGTTTCATAAAACATGCACGTCTACTGTATATGGAACTGTTGTTCAGTCTGTCATATTTTAAGGTCATACTGTACCTTCTCTGTGTTTTTGAATGTAAAGCCTCGTACACACGCGTCGAAAATTGGCAGGGAATTTTCGGCCAACGTCCGATCTGCCAATTTTCGGCTTGTTAGTATGATGCTTCCGACAACCGAAAAAAATCTGGTGTGCAGACTATAAAATTTTTGTTGGCCGTCAACACAACGGCCGATTTTCGTGCAGTCAGTACAGATTTCGACAGGGAAAAATCTGATGAGCAAGTCTGGGCATGCTCATTGAAGAAAGAACAGAAAGAAAGAAACCCAACACATGACATCACTTCTGAAGTAGAATTTTGTTGGACGAGAAAATTCATGTGCAGTCTAGGCACATTCCAACCAACAAAACACCACTCTGGACAAAAGTCGGACGATCGGTCGGCTGATAATCGTTGCGTGTGTACGGGGCTTTAGGTATGAGCTTTGTTCTACAAGAACAGAGTATAATAGGACAAGAACTGTAGAAGCTATGCCCAAAAAAGTAGGCAGAGGGCAAAGAACTAGTTACCAGCAGGGATCAGTTTGGGTTTACATACACAAAGGGACCGAGAAGCTTGTGACATAATTTACCTAATAAGGTTATATAGCCATAAAAGGTCATTTACATTGACCTAATAAGGCCACATGTCCATATAAGGTCAACCAAATTGACCTAAAAAGGACACATCACCATATAAGGTCAATCACATTGACCTAATAAGGACACATGACCATATAAGGTCAATCACATTGACCTAATAAGGACACATGACCATATAAGGTCAATCACATTGACCTAACATGGCCACATGATCATTTAAGGGCAATCACATTGACCTAATAAGGACACATGACCATATAAGAACAATTGCATCAACCTAATAGGTCCACATGGTCATATTAGGTTAATCATGTCTTGAGCTCCCCCCCTCCCCGTTTGTGTATATGAAGTCGTTGGCCAGGGAATTCCTCACCTGCAGCTCTTTGGTGTGGCACTGACAGATATCTTCTGGGTCTAAAATCGGGATTTCTACCACATCTGGAGCCAAACCCAACTAACTCATAGTGATCAGTATTGCCTATAGTCTCTCTGCCGCTGAACTTTTCCCCATGAAAGATTTACTATGCCTTTTTTTTTTTTTTTTTTTTACTTTGGCTGTGTGGTAAAGGTGCAGGACTTTGCTTACTCGTGTCAGAGCTCTCCTAATAAATGGTGATTTTATGACTAGTGAATAAAGCAGAAGCATGAATGAATGAAGCGGAAGCATGGAGATTTATTTTATAAAGCGCTACATAAACTGTTGATGCTATATGAATCCTGAATATTAATAATGTAGCACCCTCCTGGGTAGGTGCTAAGTAAAAGCATTGTATGCTCCTTCTGCTTTTCAGGGGAGCCTGATCTATTAAGCTGCCTGTTGCACGTTTCCAGGTGTGATTCACTGGGACTGAGGTAGTGTCCCCACTGTATCCAATAAGAAAGCTTGTTGGACAGTGGAGGAAACCCAGCCAGTGACACATTGGCTTTTGTGGGAGTCCCAGTGCAGTGCATCCTGGGATTGCTCATAAAAGCCAGGGGGACAGGTGACAGGGCATCTTTGGTGTGAAGCAGAGTCCCAGGAGGAGGCTGAGAGCTTGTCTCTCCTCCTACTGTATGAAGAATAGAAAAGGTGCTTCAGCCTAGCGTTTTATGTGTGCCACATCCCTAATAATGTTAGGCAAAAAATGGGGGTCCCCTTGTGGGATTTTATAGGCACATAAAATATAATATATATGAAAATATATGATAGAGGTAATAGAAAAAATTATTTTATTATAAACACGAAAATATAATAATTAAAAACAGTACAGGCAAAGAAGAGGAACAGGTAAATCAACCACAGTAGTCTGAACAGACACCCAACATGTTTCGAAGCCAAAGAGAAAATTTTGCTTCTTCTTCAGGGGATGGTTCAAACGGTACTCTAATGAATAAGAAAATATGAGAAATATAAAAACCAAAGAATTTTTTAAGGTTTTTTAGGAAGAAAACATTCCAAAATGACTCTTTAGAGTTTTACATGGTAATTTTTGATGACATTTAGCGAGTACTCACAGGGTTGAAAAAATAGCTGTGCTCAGGTAGCCTGCACGGTTAAAACCATCTGGTGGGTGCGAGTGTCCTTGCGACCAAATGCAATAGATAAGGTGGTAGATGAGTGTACTGGTCAGTAAACCGACAGCTGTTGAGGTCAGGTGTGTGGCCCACAATCAATGGACGTCTGAAGTCCTTAATTAGGAGAAGCCAGGAACAGCCTTTAAACATAAATAAATGGCAAGGATGTAAGTAATGCCGATCTGAAGAGTAGACAGATCAGGACTAAATACATTGATATATCTAATCAAAAAAGCAAAGGAAAGGAAATGTATAATGATGGATGTCGACATGTGAAATGGCCACATGTTTGTATATATTATAGTGAATATGTAGAAAACACTATATCAAAAAATGTGCCAAAGAGGCGCATTTGTTTGCTGGCTGTGGTGCTGAGAGGTCGCCGTTTAGCTCTACCATCATTTAAAGCGGAGTTCCAGCCATTTACTCACCTGTCCAACGGTCCAGCGATGCGGCCGCCGGAAGCCTCGATCCTCTCCCACGGCGCCGGCATCACTGCTGTGGGCACCCGGCTGTTACAGTTTGCGGCTTCACAGCCGGGTGCCCACTGCGCATGCGCGAGTCGTGCTGCGCGCCGTGATTGGCCGGCAATCTTCTGGGACCTCTGACGTGTCCCAGAAGATTGCAGGGAGGGAGGGGGAGAGGAGAACTTCCGCTCAGGGCGCCGCGGCGCTCCGAGCGGAAGTGGGAGCGGGTACCTGTCAAAACTAGGTACCCGCTCCCCCCCCCAAAAAATGACATGCCAAATGTGGCATGTCGGGGGGTCAGGACTCCCTAAAGCGGAAGTTCCACTTTTGGGTGGAACTCCGCTTTAACATCCAGGTATTTATCTTTCATCTAATTTCCTGCCTATTCCTTTCAAAAGAGGAAAAAAAACCTTTTTGATCGGCTTTGTATATGTATATGCAGTGACATATTTTGTGTGACCCTATTGCCCCCTTTTTGTTGGGCTACCTCTTTGGCACATTTTTTGATATAGTGTTTTCTACATATTCACTATAATATATACAAACATGTGGCCATTTCACATGTCGACATCCATCATTATACATTTCCTTTCCTTTGCTTTTTTGATTAGATATATCAATGTATTTAGTCCTGATCTATCTACTCTTCAGATCGGC
The DNA here is from genome assembly GCF_965119305.1 of Pelophylax lessonae. Taxonomy (NCBI): domain Eukaryota; kingdom Metazoa; phylum Chordata; class Amphibia; order Anura; family Ranidae; genus Pelophylax; species Pelophylax lessonae. The sequence goes on along the minus strand of NC_138768.1, from coordinate 298,180,092 downwards.
ATTACTTACATCCTTGCCATTTATTTATGTTTAAAGGCTGTTCCTGGCTTCTCCTAATTAAGGACTTCAGACGTCCATTGATTGTGGGCCACACACCTGACCTCAACAGCTGTCGGTTTACTGACCAGTACACTCATCTACCACCTTATCTATTGCATTTGGTCGCAAGGACACTCGCACCCACCAGATGGTTTTAACCGTGCAGGCTACCTGAGCACAGCTATTTTTTCAACCCTGTGAGTACTCGCTAAATGTCATCAAAAATTACCATGTAAAACTCTAAAGAGTCATTTTGGAATGTTTTCTTCCTAAAAAACCTTAAAAAATTCTTTGGTTTTTATATTTCTCATATTTTCTTATTCATTAGAGTACCGTTTGAACCATCCCCTGAAGAAGAAGCAAAATTTTCTCTTTGGCTTCGAAACATGTTGGGTGTCTGTTCAGACTACTGTGGTTGATTTACCTGTTCCTCTTCTTTGCCTGTACTGTTTTTAATTATTATATTTTCGTGTTTATAATAAAATAATTTTTTCTATTACCTCTATCATATATTTTCATATATATTATATTTTATGTGCCTATAAAATCCCACAAGGGGACCCCCATTTTTTGCCTAACATTATTAGGGATGTGGCACACATAAAACGCTAGGCTGAAGCACCTTTTCTATTCATTTTTGGTAGCAGATACCGCCCCCGCCGCTTTCTTTCAGCCTACCGTTTACTTCAGGTTTTTGCTTCTGCAGTTTACCCTAGAGTTCACCCTCCAAAAAACTAAAACATTCTATTTGTTTATCTTTTCTGATTATTTGATTCTCTGTTTGACTTTTATAATGACATAGGACACCATTTTGTCAGGTCTCATCGGGGATAGTTGGAATAATCTCATGCAACAATATCAACAAGATTTTGAGGACAATGAATTTATAGAGACAGAATTGTCATCTATGTTCTTTCATTTGTCCAAAATGTTAGAGAAAAAATCGATGTTCTTTTGGAACATTAGATCTTTCCAGGAACACATAAAAGAAAATGTTAGCCCATTTGGCCTTAGAGCCCAAGTTTTTCCGATACTTGAGGACCCAACTCCTTCTTTTAAAACCAAATGGGAACAAGCCCTACAACAATGCTCTGTGGCTCTTATGAACCTCCTCATTGAGGAATATTCCTTAAGAACCACGGAGCTGGATAAATATATAGCTACTACATGTGAAAAATTAAAAAGGTATAAAAGTCACACTACGTTTCCCCATCGGGAAGCTAAATTAAAACAACAACTAGACACCTTCAATAAAAATACCCTTGTTAAGAAACAAAAAATTCTTAACAAGGATAAAAACACCTATTTACAAGGCAAGGCTTTCCATTGGACAAACAACCAACATTACATTCGACCACTTAATAGGGACTCTAACGCCCCAGCACCTCAACAAATAACTAAACCACCACCCTTTGTGAAGAACCACAAAACACCTATGGAACGCACCAAGCGCCCTCATGCATTTGGCTCGGACCCGGCATCTAAAAAGTCTAACACCCAACCCCAACACAAAGAGGGTTTATCCCTTTTTCCTACACCATCAATACCTCCATTATCTAACATCCCCCCTTCACAACAAATACCACCCTCCACTAATGTGTCCAATTTACCCACACATCACTCCTCTATTACTCATTTAGACGACCAAACTTTTTTAGATGTGGTCCACCAACGAGCTTCACAACTCACACTTGCACTCCCATCACCCCTCCCTCTCACTTAACCCTCCCCATTGCCACTCCCCATTCCCCCACTAATTTAGCACAAGATAATGTGGACTTCTCTATTATTAATTTATCCAGTTACAAATTATCCGAATCTGAATTATCCATATTACAAAAAGGTCTTAATTTTTGTCCCACGAATAACATAAATAAATTTGATTTTGTTAAGGATCTCCATTTATTTGCCCGTAAATTAAATCTCAAATACATCTATCACAAAGATAAACAAAAACCACATGAACAGGATCCCATTTTAGACACGTTAATTACTCTCCTCGAAGAAAACGAGGATCTTATAGATCGTGTGGACCTTCCCTCCTTACTCGCTGGTATCTCACCCGAATCCAGAGAACAAAAGACAGTAGGCACTGATTTACGCAAAAAATCTGATGCCTACCCCCCCATTCAGAATGCTAATATCAACGCCTTTTTAAAAATAGTGTCAAAGGAAGTTGAAAAACTAAATACACGTCCGCTATCCCAACCTAATCTCTCTCAAGCACAAAGAGAGGCAATTAACATCTTGGCAACCAATAAATCTATTACCATCAAGCAGGCTGACAAAGGGGGGAACATTGTGATAATGGACAATACCCAATACATCAAAATGTGTACAAATATCTTAAATAATACCAATTGGTATAGGCGTATCACACCAGAGATAGTTACCAAGTATAACTTGGAATTTTATCAGTTGGTGGATACTGCCTATCTTAACAACGTTTTTTCTAAAGACACTTGGAATTTTGTCCGCACCAAATTTCCTGTCACCCCCACATTTTATGGCCTCCCAAAGGTACACAAAAGTACCACGGATCCTCCCGGAAGACCGATCATTTCTGGATGCGGATCTATTACAGACAACGCAAGTAAGCTAGTTGATGCATATCTTCAACCCCTTGTCCATAAGTTACCTTCCTTTACAAAGGACACTATTCATTTCATCAACAAAATTAAGGACCTCTGGATACCCCCCACCGCGATTTTAGTTACCATTGATGTAGAGGCTCTCTACAGCTCAATCCCCCACTCCAGGGGTATTGCAGCTGTGAAGCATACTATATCTGGTCAGGACCCACTCGATGCCTATGGAGAGTTTATGTTAGACTTATTGTTACATATCCTCACACATAATGTGTTTACATTTAATGGTTCCCACTACCTCCAGGTACAGGGGGTAGCGATGGGCACCTGTTGTGCTCCGTCGTATGCCAACCTGTACCTGGGGGAGTGGGAACATTTTCTTTCAGATGACGACCCGATGTCGATGTACACTGGTCACATTCTCTTTTGGACCAGGTACATCGACGACGTATTCCTCATCTGGGACGGCCCTTTGGAATCCCTCCAAGCCTTTTTAGTTCAATTGAACAAAAATGACTTTAACCTTTCATTTACAATGAATATGGACCCTGATCGGATTACTTTCCTGGATGTCGAGATTACACGTAGTGAAAACGAAACCCTACAGAGTAATCTCTACCGAAAACCCACCGCGGGAAACACAATATTGCATGGATCAAGTTTTCACCCTACCCCCCTACTTAGATCAATTCCCACGAGTCAGTACTTGAGGTTAAGACGAAATTGTTCAGACCTCAAACTATTCCAAGCGGCTGCTGACGCCCTCCAAAAACGCCTATTACGTAGGGGTTATTCTAAGAAATCGCTAAAACAGGCTTACCAACGAGCCCTTAAGAGTGATAGAGATACACTATTGGCTCCAAAAACATCAGTGGGTCCTAGAAAGGAAGATACAATAAGGATTATAACTCCCTATAACCAACAGCATCAAAAAATTAGACGCATTGTCTCCAAACACTGGCACCTATTGGCCTCGGATCCTGTATTGGGCCAATATGTGTCAGACACACCTAACTTCACCTACAAAAGGGCCCCAGCATTGAGAGACAAAATAGTTCGTAGCGAGTTCCGCGACACTGATATGTCCACCTGTTGCAAATATAGAGGGACATACATGTGCGGCAATTGCAAATATTGTGGCTACATGTTTACACAAAGATCTCCCATATTGCCCAATGGAGATGTCTATCAACCTAGGCATTTTGCCAATTGCCGCACGATAGGCGTGGTTTATCTCCTGCTTTGTTCTTGCCAGTGTTTTTACATTGGCAAGACCAAGCAGGAGTTTTGGCAACGCGCATACCGCCATCTTTTAAGTATGAGGAAAGCAGACCCCGAGCTACCCCTGGGTAGACATGTGGCTACTGTACATGCCGGAAAAATGCCTAAGGTTAAGTTTCTGATTCTTGACCGAGTTCACCCCGCCCCTAGAGGAGGGGACTGGAATAAGTCCCTCCTCCAACTCGAACTAAGGTGGATCTTTTTGCTTAAGGCCACCGAGCCCCCAGGACTTAATGGATCCCTATCGTTCAAGCCCTTTCTTGAGGGCTTTAATTCTGGAGGAATGGAGATTTAATCCTCTCCGCCTTAACCAGATGGCCATCTACTTTTAGTTATATCTATGGCTCCCATACAACATTCTCAGTGTCCATATATTTATATATTCTATTGTTTTGGCCTCAAGTATATTGTACCACACTGTGCTAACATGCAATTCTTTTTAATACCAAAATTATATGTGTTGGAAATATTATGTATAATTATATATGCATGTTTTGATGTATATTGCATTGTTATTGTCATACATTGTATGTATTTTTTCTGTTCCCTGTATGTTGACCTTGTCATTTTTGTATTCCAGTGTCTGCAATCGTTACATCTGTGGGTCGTGTCCTTGCTGATATCTATATGCAACAATTACAATCTTAAATTATCTTTGATTGATACAATGATACTTTTCATATTCCTCTTGCATTTTTTTAATTTGGTTTTTGTAAACCCTTTTCAGCTATCCATGTTGACTCCGGGTGGTGCCCCTCCTCCAGTGGGCGTCCCGGCACGGGGAGACATATACCGCGCTTGCGTGGTAACTTGGTCCTATTTCCATCCTCTGTCCCCTTGCGGTTCAGCCCGGACCAATCAGCAGCCGTAGTGCATCCGCACTTCCGGCTCTGACCCCCGTGTCGGTGGAGCGCAGACGCCGATCCCGCCCACGTTGCGTCATGTGTGACGCATGTTGGTTGGGGGCGGGCTCGGCACCGGCGTTCCGGGAAGCCCTTCCCTGAAGCCAGCTGATACACGTCTTGTGCTAATCGGCCAGCACTCTTATAGTGCACCTCTCGCAACACGCAGCCAGCGCATTTGTTTGCTGGCTGTGGTGCTGAGAGGTCGCCGTTTAGCTCTACCATCATTTAACATCCAGGTATTTATCTTTCATCTAATTTCCTACCTATTCCTTTCAAAAGAGGAAAAAAAACCTTTTTGATCGGCTTTGTATATGTATATGCAGTGACATATTTTGTGTGACCCTATTGCCCCCTTTTTGTTGGGCTACCTCTTTGGCACATTTTTTGATATAGTGTTTTCTACATATTCACTATAATATATACAAACATGTGGCCATTTCACATGTCGACATCCATCATTATACATTTCCTTTCCTTTGCTTTTTTGATTAGATATATCAATGTATTTAGTCCTGATCTGTCTACTCTTCAGATCGGCATTACTTACATCCTTGCCATTTATTTATGTTTAAAGGTTGTTCCTGGCTTCTCCTAATTAAGGACTTCAGACGTCCATTGATTGTGGGTCACACACCTGACCTCAACAGCTGTCGGTTTACTGACCAGTACACTCATCTACCACCTTATCTATTGCATTTGGTCGCAAGGACACTCGCACCCACCAGATGGTTTTAACCGTGCAGGCTACCTGAGCACAGCTATTTTTTCAACCCTGTGAGTACTCGCTAAATGTCATCAAAAATTACCATGTAAAACTCTAAAGAGTCATTTTGGAATGTTTTCTTCCTAAAAAACCTTAAAAAATTCTTTGGTTTTTATATTTCTCATATTTTCTTATTCATTAGAGTACCGTTTGAACCATCCCCTGAAGAAGAAGCAAAATTTTCTCTTTGGCTTCGAAACATGTTGGGTGTCTGTTCAGACTACTGTGGTTGATTTACCTGTTCCTCTTCTTTGCCTGTACTGTTTTTAATTATTATATTTTCGTGTTTATAATAAAATAATTTTTTCTATTACCTCTATCATATATTTTCATATATATTATATTTTATGTGCCTATAAAATCCCACAAGGGGACCCCCATTTTTTGCCTAACTGTATGAAGAAAGTGGTCTTAGGCAGTCGGCCTAGTGAACCAGGTATGGAGCTGAGCTGCAGAGGATCCAGTAGAGCTGACAATGGAGTTGCTGGCAGAGTCTTCCTGTCCGTGAGTACCAGGGGACTTGCCAAAGGGTCTGCTCAGGAAGGGGGACCACTCCAGTGAAGTCAGAGGATCAAGGGGCCAGCTCACACAGAGTGTCAGAGTAAAAGGGGGTGCCATTTATATCCCTGAAGAGTAGGGACAAAATGGGTGCCGAGTAGGACCCTGAAGAGAGATTCACAGTGCAGTACAGTTCAGTTAATTCTTCTTCACTAAAGTGGCAAGGTGAAGCAGCGGCCTTGCCGCACTCATCGTTACATAGAAGTCCCAGCAATTGTGCATGGTTTGTTCAGTTGGAGTATCCCACTAATCCCTTCTCCTATCCCAGTTCTCAAATAAATCAACAAAAAAACAAAATCCCTGGACTGTTTTCTGACTGAGCCGAGCACTTAGAATATGCTATTTTGTCAAGTTGTTGCTAAAGGTAACCCAGGGGAATCCGTAACCAGCAGGGAGTAGTGCTACAATAATATTAATAATAATCCTTCCACTGCTGTTTTCCAGCAATGAAAACAGTGATCAGCACTGTAGTGATATCACTAAAGCTTGGTACATGCTATGAACTGTCAGCTCCGGTCAGAACCGCTGTACTAACTATCCAAAGTTAGTATAGAGATCTCCCCCACTGAGATATTGTGTTCTGAAGAGAGGGGGTGCCCCCCTCCCACCAGAACATGGCGATCAGCGCTCTCTGCCATTGGCTGAAACCACTGATCGGGAGTCGGTCGGCTGCTGGTTTTCAGCATGCTCGTCCAAAAGAAGCCAGCCAAACGGCCTGCTTCTGTCAAACAGGGTACCTTACACACGGGCCGAAGGTCAGGTGTTTTTTTTTTTTTGTACTAGCCAATGTCTCCCAACATTCGGCCCAAGTGTACTGGGCTTTAGTCTCACTTTAAATCTCTTGAGACTAGCAGCAGTGCTTTAGATGATCTCATATGGAAGATATACAGCTATGAGGCTCCAGGCACAGGAGGTGAACTGCTATCTTTCAGTAAGAAATCAAAATAAAAGGTCAATTTTTGGATGGAATACATTCCAGTTTTTCATGGTATCGTTTAGGCAAAATTTAAATTTTTAGATGTTATTTCTAAAACAGACACTGTCACCTAGCCCATGCAGGGAAAAAGCAACAGAATCTCTGTAAAGGGCATCCCTGACCAGCATACCCTCACCTTACTTGTGCTCCCTCTCAGTTCCTTGCTTGTCTGTAGCCATGGGAATATCTAGTAGTTTTCTGGGGGAGCATGTGACCTCCTCTCCTTTGACAGTGCCTGGGTCTAGGCAATCTCTAGGCCTGAGCAATGTCACATAAATGAGCGAATGACATCACAATTCCCCTATGTCATCGACACAGCTTATTTCAGTTCTGGCTGTGAAGGAGCAAGGAGCTGTGAGGAAGCACAGGCATGGTGAGCATATAGGGGATCAGATAAATGTACTGTACAGAAACATTATTACTTTTCTCTGCATGGGCCAGATGAAAGTGTCTATTTAATTTAGCTAGGGTCCACTTTAACTTGAATTTACCATAAGGGTAATGACTTGTGAATAACATTACAAAGTTTTCAGGAATGTAAGCAGGAAGATTAACGTTCAAGCAGATCCAGCCAGGGAAAAGCATTATATACTAATAAGTACAGCAATTCAAATAGATTGGGCAAATGTGTGTTGGGGTGCCATTCAGAATGCTTGAACGTAAGCAATGCAGGACTCCTACGGTCATGTCTCTGCCTCCCTCTCCTCATGGCCAGTCAAAAAATGAAGCCTTGGGGTGTGTGTTTTGTGAACGGCCTGAAAAAGAGGAAGGTGGAGAAGTGAGACCTGCAGAGCTTACCCCCCATGTAGGCTGGAAATACAGTGGGAGCTGTCCTTCCCCTTACAAGAAGATTTGACTAATATAGAAGAAAGACTGCATTTGGGGGTGGTGACATTTGAGGGAAATGTATATTTTCTCGAGCTGTGCTGGACTTTAAATAATATATAAACTCAAAAGCAAAAATGTAATATATTGTAGTCTTTCAGTCCTTATTTGAAATGGCTGCATTCGTTTTCTTTTTTCAGGTTTTTCTTCCTTTCATTTTTACTTAGTGATCCTGTACTCTTCTCTTCTGCTGGCTAGTTGGGGCCCTCACATTGGTGCACAATAGGAATGTAGTCTCTTTGAGGAAAACAGAGTTGCACTATGGATGGTGAAATAGCTAACAGAGTTCTCCTGTAGAAAATTGCTGGTAGGGTAATGAGCCACTTTAAGGTTATCAAATGGTTATATAGATGGCTTTGACTGGAAAAGGGGGAAGACAGATTATAGGTAAGTATGTCCCCTTAAAACCAGCATTCGAAAAGCTAATTTCTTCACTGGATAGCTTGAGTCTGAAATGGAGTGTGTAAGGAATTTCTGCCTAGGTGGGAAGCAAGGAGTTCTGGTATCCTGCAGGCAGTGCTGATAAAGACAGTAAGGATGTTAGACTGCAGCACTGGATGAGTTGTAGCATCTGTGCTTAAAGGTAGACGCCTGTACTGTATACAGTTATGACCTCTAGCAACAGAATACATCAAACATGCTTGAAGACAATGGCAGCGTTGTGTGTGGGTTTGGAACCCTCTCACCCAGTCCCACAGTGCAGCAGGGTGAAACGATGACCTTCTGTATGGAGGGGGGGCCCCTTTGTCCTCTTTTGGTATGGCTGTGTAGATGGCGATGACTCAGTCAATCTGCCCGCAGGTTCCACCAACCTGCTTCCTCAGGATGATCAGCTCTCTGGTGGCTTTTGCAACTTTCCAGCTCGGCCCGGTCTGACCTGAGCCCGAATGGATCCACTTTGCTCTCTCTCGCACGTCCAGCTTCCAACCCAGTCTCTCCCATCTACCATCATGTTCCTGGGAATTTTTTACCTCTTTGCCAGTCCTCCTAGGCTGTTTAGCTCAGCTTCAGCTAATCTGTATGAAAGAATCCTGCTTACAGCATACACGTCTCAGTGTCCCCAGCATTCCTGTATTTGTTGTGTGATAACTAAGTTTCGGAGCACTGCCATCTTATGGACATATACAGTTCTGCATAACAGTAACATTGCACAGTGTTACATTTAGAGTAGATAGCTGAGAAAGCTGCTTTACATTGTTTGATATATCAAAAATATTTGGCAATTGTTTGAGCAGGACCAGTACTTAAGTCTGAATACTAACACATAGCACCAACATCCCAATGTTATTGAAAACAGATTTATGTTTTCTATTTGATAAATACAACATTTTTAATTACGATGTATGTCATAATCCTTACCTGTTAAAATTCAGCACCCTTAAAGTCCCGTATCTCGCTCTGTGTTTTGTTTGATATATCAGTTCAGTGCACAAGGACACTGGGATTCTGGTAGATAAACAGATATTTTTCTGTAATGTTCTTAACAGAAAAAAAAAACTAGTGCAGCTGACACATCTACACTAATACATTTTTGGTCTTGGGTTTAGATATTCATTAAAACAAAGGGTTAGGTAGTGTTACAATTCAGGGGTGACATAAGGATTAGCCTAAAGCATATTTAAACCTCCAAAACACAAATTTAAAGCGGAGTTCCGGCCTCAAAAAAAACTTTGGGCCATCCGCTTGCTTTAAATCCCCTAAAAAACAAATGGATACTCCCGATTTTTTTTTCTTTACTTACCATACCTTGTTTTTGAAGAAAGTATACCTTTCTTCTACTTCCTCCCTCTGCGGCCGTGGCCTGTGCCGTCACTTCCTGCTTGCGTTGACTCCTTGGAGCTCCCAGGAGTCAATGCGCCTGCACCGCCTCCGCTCGTCAGTTCCAGTGCATGCGCGTCATTCCCTGCTAAACAGCTTCTGGGCATGCCCAGAAGCTGTGCAGGGATGACGCGCCTGCCCCGGAAGTCACGAGCGGGGCCAGTGCAGGGCATTCTGGGATGAAAAGGACATGGAAGGGGATGCAGAAGAGGAAGCCCTGACTTCAGCTGCCCACACCTGAGATGGCAGCGCTGGACAAGAAATTTTCAAGGTAGGTTTTTCTTCTAAAAGGTAAGTGCGACCTGGGACAGTTCAGAGGCTATCCATTTTGAAATGCACTAGCCCTGACTGTCCCGGGGGTATTTTTATTGAAAAAACGTTTCCGAGGCCGGAACTCCGCTTTAATATATTACAGCATTCCAGAACATTTTTAGCAAGTTGAAAAAAGAGGGAAATTATTCCTTTAAATAGAGCCATGTGGTTAAACTCCTTATACCAAATGTAAAATACCTGTTGACCTTGTCAGAAATGCAGTGTCTTTATCCCTTCCTGTGAACTAAAAAGAAAGCCTAAAGTGATACTAAAGTCTCAGTATTTTCCATTTAAAAATAACAAACATGTTATGCTTACCTGCTCTGTGTAGTGGGCAGAGCAGCCTAGATCCTCCTCTTCTCGGGTCCCTCTTCGGTGCTCCTGGCCCCTCCCTCCTGCTGAGTGTCCCCACAGCAAGCAACTTGCTATGGGGGCACCTGAGCCAAACTGTTGCTCTGTGTGTCCATTCAGACAAGGAGCTGCAGTTCTGCCCCACTCCCTCTTTCTCCTCATTGGCTCACTGACTTTGATTGACAGCAGCGGGAGCCAATGGTTCAGCCAGTGAGTAAGGACATCACTGGATCGAGATGGGCTCAGGTAAGTATTAGGGGGGGCTGAGGGGGGCTGCTGCACATAGAAGGCGTTTTATCTTAATAGATAGAATGCATTAAGATAAAAAAAAAAAAAACTTCTGACTTTAGAATCACTTTAAACATCCTTATCCTTCTTTTATAAACTACTAGTCCCATCAATGCACCATTTAATAGAAATGAACAAAAGCAGACCTGTTTGAAGTCCAGCCTATGTGACAACAATGGCTCCCTCCATAGATTCAGTAGAGAAGTGAGTGTAATCAGGAAGGCCGAGTAAGTGAGTTATTCACAGGGTTACTAGGTAAAAATAAAGGGGAAAAAGCCTGAAAAAGAAAAGGAATGCAGCTGCCACATTTAGATTGGTATGCGGCAATATAATAAATTTTTGTTTTGAGGTTTAGATACACTTTAACCCCTTGCCGACGAGCCACCGCGGGAGATTGGCAGGTTCCTGCAAATCACCGTACCTGTATGTATCCTGGAGGCACCCACTCGCCAGTGGGCAAGCCAATCCACGGGGCCGGCGGGCACCTGTGATCGCTCCCTGTGAAGAGAGAACAACGGTCTGCTGTTGTAAACACAGCAGACCGTTGTTCTCTCTGGAATCAATACAGAGCTCCTGTGTTCCTCCTATTTAGGAACACAGGTCTCTGTCTTGATTTCACTAGCCCACCCCCCCACAAAGTTAGAAAACACCCCCTATGCTCACACTTAACCCTTTGATTGCCATGGTGTTAACCCTTTTCCTGCCAGTGTCATTATTACAGTAACAGTGCATATTTTTAGCACTGATTACTGTAGTATTGTCACTGGTCCCCCAAAAGTGTCAAAAATGTCAGTTAGGGGCCACAATGTCGCAGACCTGCTTAAAAATCTCTGATTGCCGCCATTACTAGTAAAATAAAAATGACATAAATCTTTCCCCTAGTTTTTAGACGCGATAACTTTTGCGCAAACCAATCAAAATACGCTTATTGGGATTTTTTTTTACCAAAAACATATAGCAGAATACAAATTGGCCTAAAATGATGAAAAAATTAGATTTTTTTATTTTTTTTTTATTGGGAATGTTATATAGCAGAAAGTAAAAAATATACTTTTTTTCAGAATTGTTGCACTTTTTCTGTTTATAGCGCAAAAAATAAAAATCACAGAGGTGATCAAATACCACCAAAATAAAGCTCTATTTGTGGGGAAAAAAGAACATCAATTTTATTTGGGTACAGTGTCACATGACCACACAATTGTCCATTAAATTATTATAGTGTCGATTCGCAAAAAATGGCCTGGTCATTAACCACCTAAGGACCGAGGCCATTTCTGACACAAGTTGTTTACAAGTTAAAATCAGTATTTTTTGCTAGAAAACTACTTAGAACCCCCAAACATTATATATATTTTTTTAGCAAAAGACTCTGGAGAATAAAATGGCGGTCATTGCAATATTTTTTGTCACGTTGTATTTTTTGGAAAAATTACATTTAACTGCATTTAAAAAAAACAAAACAGTAAAGTTAGCCCATTTTTTTTTTGTATATTGTGAAAGATGATGTCACTCCTAGTAAATAAATACCCAAAATGTTACGGTTTAAAATTGCACACACCCGCGGAATGGCGACAAACTACGGTCAATAAAAATCTCCATAGGCGACGCTTTAAAATTTTTTAACGGTTACCGGTTTAGAGTTACAAAGTAGCTCTTTTTTTAATTATTGATCTCGCTCTGGCGATCGCGTGGATACCTCACATGTGTGGTTTGAACAGCGATTTCTTTTGCGGCGCGACTTTTGTATACGTTTCTTTTGTGCGCAAGCTCACAGCGACGGGGGCGGTTAAACATTTTTTTTTTTCCTATTTACTTTATTTTTTTTTTTATTTTAGCAGAGGTTTTAAAAAAAAAAAAAAATCTGATCACTTTTATTGCTGTCACAAGCAATGTAAACATTCCTTGTGACAGCAATATGCAGTGACAGGTACTCTTTATGGAGGGATCGGGGTCTAAAAGACCCTAGACCCCTTAACTGCACTTCAGTGTATTCAAAATGCCGAAAACTGCATTTTTGAATACAGTCACTTTTTAAATTTGGCCCCTTTAGCAGCCGAGTAATCCGGACGTGACGTCATGGACGCCGCCTCCGGGTTACGTCATTGGAGACCCGATCAAAGCCGAATCCGGCTTCGATCGGGACTCCAACCAGCCGGCGGACGTGCCGGCTGGTTGCTCGGGTTTCCCGGTAAGACGGGAGACCCGGGCAGAGCTACGGAAGGTGGCGGGAGGGGGTGTGTCCCCTCCCGCTTGCTGGGGTAACAGTTCGAGCAGCTCCCAAGCCGCATTGGTTATTACCGCCCAAAAGCTGACCGCCGGCTCTAAAAAATGGTACTGGGATGATGCCTCTAGCTGCAGGCATCAATCCGGTACAGCCACTTATTGCAGCCGACGTAGGGCTACGTAGATTTGCAGTAAGCAGTTAAGGGGGAAAATCTTCCGGTCCAGAAGTGGTTAAAGTAATAATAAAGGCAAAACTTTTTTTTTCTTTAAAATAAGAGGTTATTATACTTACCTGCTCTGTGCAAGAGTTATGCATAGAGTGGTCCCTAACTCTTCTTTAAGGCCCCCCCAGTGCTGTCTGCTCCTTTTTCATTCAAGTGTCACCTTACCTTGCTATCGGGGCACCTGTGCGGGCACGCTCTTAAGCCGGGCTGTGTGCATCTATAGACACACACAGCGCCAGTAAGCAACAGGAGTTTGACTGACAGCAGCATGTTGCTCCCACTGCTGCTTGTGTTTCCTGTGAGACCAGGAAGTGAAGGGAGGACATCGCTGGAGCGGTGAGACAAGCCAGGTAAGGCTTAGGGATGGGGACAGGGTGGGGGGAGGTAGTGGGCGATTTCTTTTTACTTGACTTTAAAGCCAATGGTCAAGGTGTTTGGGGGATCAAGTTATCTTGCTTTTAATGCTGAAACCCGTGCACCAAAAGCTACCTAAATCTAGTGAACCTGATGTTGTTTGTACCAGAAACCAATGTCCTAGCACTTCAGGCACCCAAAACCTAACTTGTCACCCACCATGCCTATTAAAACAAATGTAAAGCCTATCACTAAAATGTCATTTTAATTTTAAATTTAAAATACATTTTTAGCCCTTTTAAATGTGCATCTTTCATTAAAATAATACCTTATACTCCTGCCATGAAAGTCCTTGCACTGGTACTTCCTGTTATGGGGTAGCAATGCCCTCTTGATGATTCAATTGCTGTGCCGTGTTGTCCTCTTTTCACATACATGCATTTTCATTGTTGTCACCATTAGCAAGCCTTCCCTGGGCAATGACTTGAAGCTGCCACTGGAGTGCTTACAAGTAGAATGAAAATACTGAGATGCAACAAGGAAAAAAAAAGGGAAAATTATTTTCTAAGACAAAAATGGCAATTGTCTGTAATGCACAACCAAATGTCATATTGTTAGGCTTTAGATCCACATGAAAGTATATCGTATAGCACATATATAACAATATTGTACTCTGTGTTCCCTTTCAGAAATAGTTAACTTATTCTAATAACTATAATTATCCTTCAGAAATAGACTATGCTTTGTAGATTAATTAGAGCACCAAAGATGAAACAAAATTAATTTATATATTTTTTTTTTGACAGAAAGAAGTCACAGAAATCAATTTGCAAAATGTCGAAAGGCTTCTGTATAGCAACTAGTACTCTTTTTTCACAAATATGAATGTTTGATGTGTGAAATGTTTTAGGTGGAAGTATGAAGGGGAGTTTCTTTTTTACAAACATTATCAGTTTAATGTGCACCGGCATTTCCTATACATCTTATAGAATAGGAGTTCGCAGCCTATGAGCCACAATCCTAGGTGGGAGCTCCAGAATCCATCTCTGGGGTCTTCATAGTATTAGACATACTTTGTATGCTAGTGAGACATGCTTTTCTGAAGTCTCATAGCCACGGCACACTTAAAATTGACTGTCCTTTTATGAGTGAGGACAACTTGAAAGACATTGCTCATCGTCGATCTAAAAATCTTGTTGTGTGTATATTAATAATACTATTGCTTATCAGTGTCTTTTAGGAAAAGCAATAAGCAAATCACACAAGCATGAAATAATACTCCAAAGACATGCTGGAAGGTTAATTGGATCCTGTATAAATTGGCCTTACAATGTGTATGTAAGAATGTTAGATTGTAAGCTCCTTGAGGGCAGGGACTGATGTGAATGTACAATATATAGTATGTGTAAAGCGCCGCGTAAATTGACAGCGCTATATAAATACCTGAAATAAATAAATAAAAAATAACATTCCTGGGGGAGTTTTGTACACATACAGTGTACAGCATATCTCCAGACCTGAAAATACCAACGAAAATGGCCGCACTCCAACAGATATAATGATGCTTCTTTATTGAACCAACGGACAGTCAATACAGAATACAAAAAGGTAGACGCGTTTCACACATGAACAAGTACGACTTTACGTGTGAAACGCGTCTACCTTTTTGTATCCTGTATTGACTGTCCGTTGGTTCAATAAAGAAGCATCATTATCTCTGTATGAGTGCGGCCATTTTCGTTGGTATTTTCAAGTTTGGCAGTGGTGAGCCGAGGTGAGCACCCAAAGTTATTTGGAGCCTTCCTAGTCGGCATGAGCGGTGTGTGCACCTGTTGTTAATTTGCCTGCCATAAGGCGTTGTTCTGGTTACAGATGTCAATGGTCAGATTTCCCTTTACTTTGGATATGTACTTAAAGTGCTTATTGACATGGTGATAAACCAATATCTGGGTGCCCCCTTTTTGGTAAAAGGGGGGCTTCCAGATTTTCATAAGCCCCCAACCCACAGACCCCCACAACCACTGGCCCAGGGTTGTGGTGAAGAAGTCCTTGTTATCATCAATATTGGGACAAAGTGTTTTTCCAGGGGGTCCCGCCTGTCAAGGTACCCTCCTATGTTGAGGGCATGTGGCCTGGTATACTTCAGGAGGGGGGGTGCAGACTTTTTTTTCTTGTTTGACATTCCCCTAATAACCCTGAGCAGGAACCCTTCATATTTAGCAGCAGTAGAATCACTGCTGCTAAATGTTTCATTCCCTGCGGTAGCTGGAGATTTGGCACGGCCAATCACCCATTCATTTGGCCATTTGCTGAACCTCCCAAACACTGGACAAATCTGAAGCTCATAAACATTGTATACAGCGCAGAGAGAATGCTCTAAGATAGTGTCACATGTGGAGAAATGATTTCTCTTTCTGGTCAAACAATCTTAGCCTATAGCATTAGGCTATTTTCTCTATCCGGTAAATGTTCCTTAACTCTTCTGGTTGAATGTTCCTAAGTCTTTGAGTAAGTTCCATTTGCCCTGTGCAAGGCAATAGAAATGGACATTTTACACATCTTACAATAATTACAGGTATTATTTGTGTATGAATGCTGTGACATCCGCAAGCACACTTTTTTTTATACACAGACCCCTAACTCTACAGATTAGAGTTAAATTTTGATTCACTGTTGATTTTTTTTTTCAAGAATAAATACATAAACTGTGTATCTGAACATTGGATAAAATAGATAATATTCTCAAAATAGAAAAATAACTGAAACTGATGGCTTGCACTGCACTAGACCTAACAGGTTAGATTGTTGCCTATCAGTCACTAATGCCTCGTTTCCACTGAGTGGTACGGTACGGTTCGGTTCAGTACGGTACGGTTCGGAACGGTACACATTGCGTTTCCACTGCCAATAGTACCCTTTCATGATAGGCGTGGTGTAGCAGGAAAGCTGTGATAGACGATTCTCTGTCAACCAATCAAAGTTCTGCAGAGTGTAGCTCCACCCTGTTGGTACGGTACTAATGTGCTTGGTACCCCAACGAAAGGGTACCAAAAAGTGGTACGGTTCGGAATTAGGGTACCATTCATAATGGAAACGGCATAAATAGCGTACCGTACCGAACTGAACCGTACCAGAAAGCTCAGTGGAAGCGAGCCATAATAGGAAAAAAATGACAGTGTTAAAAAAAAGTGAATATAAGACACGTGCATATATAAAATAAATGTACAGGATATGGTATTGAAATACAACATTAAACATGCACTGTGCAATTATTAATATTATACATATACTAGATAGATAGATAGATAGATAGATAGATAGATAGATAGATAGATAGATAGATAGATAGATAGATAGATAGATAGATAGATAGATAGATAGATAGATAGATAGATAGATAGATAGATAGATAGATAGATAGATAGGTGTCTCTTAACCTTTTTTAGTCAAGGCACCCTTTAAAATTATGGACAGTCTCGAGGCACCCCATTTTAAAATGTAAAAAACGATTGTAATAATTTTACATAATGCGGCGACATCGATACATATAGGGACACCTAACATTAGAGGTGATTTATTCTTACAAAGCAAATACATTTTTGCAAACTAGTACTGACTAGTATTCCAGTGTTTCTCCTCTCCCTCAGTTTCTCTTCATCACTGAATTAATGTGACCCCCAATGCTGATAGAGAGGGGCAGGGGAGGTTCAAATAAGGATAATGTGCAGACGAGCAACACCCTTCTTATCAACACTGATGACATCACTGGTTGTAAGGATGCTGGTGGCTGGAAGGTTTTAATGGTGCACCAAAGAAAACTGTGGCTTTGTGTAACTGAAAGGCAGACTTCATCCATCTGTTGGCTTGTATACATTTTTGGGCAATTTTTAGGCATTTTGCCAAGGCACCCCTGAAGAAAAACTTCAAAGCAACCCAGGGTGGCTGGGCACCTTGGATGAAAAAGGCTGGGATAGATAGATAGATAGATAGATAGATAGATAGATAGATAGATAGATAGATAGATAGATAGATAGATAGATAGATAGATAGATAGATAGATAGATAGATAGATAGATAGATAGATAGATAGATAGATAGATAGATAGATAGACACTGATAAAATGTGATGTTTGATTCCTGTATTTCTGGCAAATAAAAAAATGGTGTGAGATTTGCATGAGCATCAGCTGTACACAGCCACACACAGCGACATGTATATCACCTATATTTCATCTTCTTTTCCATTCCTAGTGTTTCTCTTTCCTCACGCTACATTATTAAAGCAATAACCCACTTGCCAGTGACACATTGACCCAGAAAGATTCTCCAACCTCCTCATACAGCTTGGGTGAAAATTGGCTTATAAATCATGAGTAAAACCACGTTTTTACTCTGTGCAGAAAACTATTTTGTATCCTCTTAACACCTTGAATTCTGGAACACTTGGGTGGCTGTAATGTCCTGACTCAGAGCCGAGCTCCCAAATATCTATTAAATCTGTTTTCCAGCCACTGATCACTGACAAAAAATATAAAGATGAAGTCGGGATATCCTGATCAATTTCAGTTTTCCTGGTTTGGATCATCGTTTGGTTATCCTATATATTGTGCGCATTTGGTTATTCTGAGCTTTGCAGCTGGCGGGGTTGCAGCATTCTGTGGTCAATAATACGACTGTGAAAGCTCAGTTTTTTTTTTTGGAAACTTACCTTCTAGGAGGCAGTTTAAAAGTTTACCCCGAAAGAGAATTAAATACAAATAGCTCCTCTTAGCCTAATGGTACCCATGAGATGATTTTTGATCCAATCAGACCAATTTTAGACAAACTGGCATTTAATTCTATGCCTGGGGTCACCAGCAAAACTTTACAGATATGCATTGCTGACAAGTCCCATGGGAAAAAATCATCACCTCTATAGGATTTTGTTGCTTAATCACTGTTGTTTTCCCCAGAGACAAGCTGGAGCTTCCCTATAGCTATAAACCTATATGTTTATGTCATCGTGTCTATCAGTGACATGCTTAGGGCAAGCCACCCTATCTGGGTCTTCTAGCAAAAACTCCAGTTCTCCACCCAGACCATATGTGATATGCTGGGATCATAAAGCTGCATGTCACTCTTCATTAACCTGTAGAACTGCACAGGGAAACCATTCATTCTTCTCACAATGTGGGCTCATGCAAAGACATGGCCCCATGCATCTTCCTAAAGTGACATCACAGGTCACATGGCCAGGCTGCAGGGGATGCATAAAATGGACTATGTGCAGGTAATGTAGACTAGGCGAAGAACAGACCAATACTTAGTTTAGGTCTTTAAGTAACTGAACTTGTCAGGCTTTCTTTCTGCATGGCAGACTTTCTCCAGGCAGTCTTTCTGTAGGGAATTCTAACTGATGTGGCACCCTCCTAGGTAGGTGCTAGGAAAACCATAAGGGAGGCCCTGTCTGCTTATCAGGGGGGGCTTATTGTTCAGCTAGGCTGCCATGTGTTTCCAGCTTTGCATGTTGAGCTTGGGGAGTCTCCCCACTGTGTCCAATGTGGGCTCTCATTGGACAGTGGAGGAAACCTGGCCAATAGCCTACCAGGGCTTGTATCTACCCCAAAGGGCAGAATCTGCCGCAGTGCATCCCGGGAGGGGATATAAGTCTGAGGGGAGCACATGACAGGGTGTCTTTGGTGGGAAGCAGAGTCCCAGGAGGAGGGTGACAGCTGTCTCTCCTCCTGTGAGGGTCAGGAAAGGTGTCCTGGGCAGTTGGCCTAGAGGACGGAAGGTTGAGCTGAGCTCCAGAGAGAGATCCAGTGTGCTGTGGACCGAGTGGAGCTGCTGGGGCAGAAGTTTCAAGGAAAACAGTGTCGTGAGTACTGTGAACTGTCCCGGGGTCTGCCTAGGATAGGGGACCTCTCCAGAAGGTCAGAGGGATCCAGGAGCCAGCTAACCAGGAGGAAGCTTAGAAAGGGGGTGCCAGAGTCTAAGCCCTGAAGAGAAGTGTGTGTAAAGAGGGCACTGGTGTGGGCCCTAAAGTGTTAAGCATTGCAGCAGATGTACAAGTAGCTACCTCACAGGAAAGTGTTAAGGGAGCTTCTACAATGGCTTTGTGCCACAAGAAAGTGACAGGAATCAGTTCAGTGCTAAAAGACCACAAGTCAGCATTCATTAGTGCCAACCAGCGTTGACTGGCATTCAGCCAGCGTCAAGTCAGCGTTAGGGGGACAACTGGAAAAATGCCTGCCAATATTGTGCATAGTTGAGCCAGCAGAGTATCCCACTCATCCCTTCTCCCATCCAAGTTCTCAATAAACCTAAAAACCCAAAGATACTGGACTGATTCTTGTGCTCACACTTAGAGAGATTGCCTATTTGTGTTGCTGTTGCTAGCAGTAACCCTGGCGGACCCATATCCAGCAAAAGGGTTGGGAATCCTGCTACACTTAGTTAGTTGGATCTTGCACATCAGTGTTTGCAGGATCATTTCTCCACATGTCACACTAGCTTGGAGCATTCTATCTCCACACCCACCACTAGTGTAGGGATCCGCTGCCCTCTACTGTCTGTATTTGTAAATGCCTGTATATATATATATAATATGTATGCACTTCCTGTCTCTGGGTTGTTGGGTTCAAAACCCCAGATGGAGGAAGTGGGGAGAGAGAGAGAGAGAGAGAGAAAGAAAGAGAAAGCATGAGTCCCATCCACAGGGATAACTAGGCAAGTGCTCCTTTGTTTAATATTTGAATATTGTTGTCCACAGCTTGTGGGTGTATATATATATATATATATATATATATATAGTATATATCTAAAGACTAGTGACAGAAGCATCTTTGTCCTATTGTTATTATATCACATGCACAGTGCCAGATATGTAGGCCTGTGCTACTTGACATGTAGTGGTCACCTTCAGATACATTAGTAGGTGAACCTGTTTATTGCAATTGTTGTTTTGGTTAAACCTGTCCTTTCTGGTCTGAGATTATTTAGCTAATTTTAGCTCAGGGCTCATCAACCAGCATAGGCTAGAGCTAAATTACCACTTATGGTAGATAGAGGTGCCGTTGCATGACAGATTAGATGCTACTAGGAACTAAGCGTAGAATAATTAGACTGACTCTGAGTTCCAGTGAAACACCACAGTTTTATACAGCCCACCTACACATCACAACAATGTGGATTACATCATTTACAGTTAACAGTTGTGTCCTTTCTCCACTTTTAGCCCACAGCTTCCCAAAGCTAAAAATAATTTTTAAAATTTGAGCCAGCCACCATTTTTGTATCCTGGGATACCTTGAAAAACCGTGCAGCTTGCTGCAAAACTATTGTTGGCTTCTCTAAAAAAGAACATGTATCTGTGTATCTAATTAATATTAGGCATTTACCTCTGAAAGGTATATATGTTTTTTTTTTTAGTTATAGCTCAAATAAATGTAGAAAAATTTTATTTTGAAAACCACTACATGTCCCATGTATAAATATAGTATGGACAAAACTGGAAACAAATTCCTCCAAATAACTTTTATTTAGAATTCATGTATTAAATAGGCGTTTTAACACATGCTGACAAATCTGTTAACAGCTCTGACTGTAAAGTTAGCGATTTTGGCTGTTAAAGCAGTCCTAAACCTTTTTTTTTTTTTTTGTTCTAAAATGAAAATTGGTTACCTGCTTTGTGCAATGGTTTTGCACAGAGTGACCTCTTACCTTCTCTTCTGGAGTCCCGTCTGGGCTCTCTGCTCTTCCTCTTCTCCAAGTGCCCCCATAGACCAGGGGAAGAGGGGAGAAGAGCTGCTGCAAATGGGATAACAATAGTCTCAGGTAAGTGTTTGGGGGGGGGGGGGGTTGTTGTGGGAGCTGCTTTTGAAAGTTTTTATTTATTTTTTTTTTACTTTAATGCAGAGATTGCAAAAAAAAAAAGCCCTTTGTCTTTAGAAACAATTTAAATAGCAAAACCCCCTAAAATATATATAGGCATAATGGTGGTTGGCCTGTCCTTCACCAGTAGGCAAGCACTGACTCATGAACTTTACCAGTAATGCTTGTGGATGCTACTGTTGAATATTGGTACCCAAAAGTAAGATACATAGAAGGCCAGAACCTACCATTTACAAAGATATCAGTGTATAAGGCATAATGAGGATTATCCATCATGTGTGGAGAAGGAAGGCAGGTTACAAGTCACTGAATTGCTTTTGGACCTGGACTTTGGACAAACACTTATACAGTGCCGTAGAAGCAGAGAAATCATTGTGAAACATATTCCCCTATAAACCCTCCTTGGGCTAGACTTTATTTATGTAATCCGGAATTTGACCTATTCAGGCTTCTCCAATTGGCAACATGGAAGGTTGGCCTTTCCCACATCCAAATATAGATCCTATGGGGTTGATTTACCAGTGTCGAATAGACTGTTGGCTTTGTAAAGGAATTTGCACGTTGCCAGGGAATTTTCTCTTAGCTTAGTAAAGAAGGTAAAGCTCTGCTGACTTCCATAATCCAATGATGTTTCAGCATAAACCTTAATTGGGTATTCTTTGCTAAGTTACCCTTTAGCACACTCACAAGCTAAGGGAAAATTCCCTTGCAAAGTGCATTTTTACTTGCAAAGTGAGCAGCCTTTTTGCCTTTAGTAATAAAATTAAGGTGTTGCGCTAAATGATAACCACTGAAATTTGGCTGGACATTCCAGCTTCATAATATCCAGTGAAAAAGAGCCCATATCTTAATTCAAAACTCCCTCCACTGTGTGTGTGTTCCCCACCACCAAATAAGGATGTGCTCTTACCAGAGAGCCAGGACCCTCTATTACGGAAGGTCATACAGGCTATAATGAATACTTCAGCACTGATCTCAGATAGAACACTGGGGAGCTGTTCCAATCCTTTTGTTCTCAGACCGTCCACTTGGTGGTAATGCACCCAGTAAATGAATACAAAAGCGATGATAGTGTAAAACCCTCTCACGAGTACAGTTTAATGTGTAGCTCAGCCTGACCGGTGTTGTCACCAAAGGACTTCTTCCGGGGCACGAACATCACATCCTGCTATCGCTGTAATTAGAGGAAAGAGAAGCCTTGTTTCCATTCCTGAAGCCCTGTGGTTCCAAGACTCGTGTTCAGGGCAGAAGTAAAACCAAGCCTTGCTCTCAGGGCGAAAGACAAGGACTAAGCCTCACCCTCATAACGAACGTGCTGTACAATAGATCTAAGCTTTCACAGCACCACCCATATCAGGAGGGGAAGTTCAGAAGTCCCCCTATATCAAAACAGGAGCACTTTCGATTCATCTCATAGGCAATCAGCATAACATTTTTTTTTTTTTTTTTAATTAACTCAATTTATAAAAAATGGGCTTCAGGAATGATTCCCTCCAAATGGAGGATAAGCCCAAAGGACTCGATCTTTACACATACAAAACTAAAATTCAATATATTTACATTAATAGTTAAATGAGCAATTGTTAAGCTGAAAAATCATTAAAAGAAGCAGGTTAAAGAATTGTCTATGAAAGAATTACCATCACAATCCACATTTACAGTCAGTTCACACTGATCCGACTCGAAGTCGCCCCGACTTCGGGCAACTAATAAAGTCGCCCGTGCACTGCGACTTCGGCGTGGCTTGCAACGACTTCACATAATGGAAGTCAATGCAAGTCTCTCCGACTTTGCAAAAAAAAAAGGTGCAGGAACCTTTTTCTAAGTCGGAGCGACTTGAGTCGCTCTGATTAGAACGGTTCCATTGCACAGCATGGACCGCTACTTG
Source organism: Pelophylax lessonae (assembly GCF_965119305.1). NCBI lineage: Eukaryota > Metazoa > Chordata > Amphibia > Anura > Ranidae > Pelophylax > Pelophylax lessonae. The sequence goes on along the minus strand of NC_138768.1, from coordinate 298,156,767 downwards.
TCAGGCGACCAAGCCGCCTGACAAGTTGGATCAGTGTGAACTGGCACTTCGGCTGCGTTGAATGTAACTCTTTTTTTATATATATATTTATTTTATTGCTTAATTTTCAATTGAATGTAACTCTTAAGAAGATAAATACACTTTGTTTTCATTTTGGACAGTTTTCTTATTCTAAGACCCCCCCCCCCCCCCCTTCAATGTGAAACAAAGTGGCTATCCCTATAAAAGGAGTCTCAGCCAATTCCCTTCCATGTCCAAGGTCATAAAGTCATGAGACACTGTGATTTTTGCACCCTTTACAGATGTTAGAAATATGTTTTTTTAATCTCACGTTTAACACACGGGTGGTCCGTTCCACTTATTGTAACCCACAAGGGCATTGTAACAAATACACTACATGTGTAGTATTGTAGGTAATGAAAAGTCTCACCGTAAATGTCCTAGAGGTTATACTAGTGGATAATTCCAGCATTTTTCTTGTTCTGCATTTGTTGAGACTACAAACCTGGCACCTCCCATATTTGTAATATCCAGAATAGTCATGGAATTTGCCTTTAGTAATTCAACTCCTAAATTCTATGTTAGAAGCATCAAATGGCTTATTTACCCAACCCAAGGTAAATAAGCGTACCTTTATGCTTGCACTGGAAATGTACCAAGATCTAATATAAGGTAAGATGTAATAAAGCCCTTTTGAAACAGGTGCTCTGCTGAATTGGAGCCAAACATTACAGGTGTCAATTCTTCACATCCCTGGCTGTTCATTTTTTCTATCAGGACCTTAAATGACCCATGTTATGTCTATGGGCAGGTGGATTTAACAGGACGTGCATTCACTTACATCCGACTACCTCAAATCCATCACATTAAGGTCCAAAAAAACAGAGGACCTTTTGTGTTTTTCTTTTTTTTACCTAGATGAACTCAGTATGTAAACAGAGGTACTCACATTTACATTCAGCTGCCCATAGACTTACACTGAGCTTTTGTTAAGATCTGCTTAAAATTGAAAAACTGTCAGGAGGATCTGGACTGAATGGGCATGTGGAAGGATCTTATCGGGTCAGGATGCTTCGTGCCAGTTCACACTAGTACGACTTGTCAGGCAACTTGGTCAGCCTGACAAGTCGTGCACCGTTGCGGTCCATTGTGTGGTACAGGAACAGTTCTAATAGGAGCGACACAAGTCGCTCCGACTTAGAAAAAGGTTCCTGTACTACTTCGGGGCGACCTGGAGCGACTTGCATAGACATTCCTTTTTTTTTAAGTCCGTGCAAGTCGCGCCGAAGTCGCGGTGCACGCGACTTTACAGGTCGCCCCCTAAGTCGGATCGCCATAGTGTGAACCGACACTAATGGAAAATAAAAATAACTTGTGGAAATGCTTCCCAAGTTTTATTTGGCTCCTAATATATTCTTTTATTGGAGTATCTGCTCAAACAACACACTGGCTAGAACTGAAAGCCCCAAAACTGAAAAATTTAGTTATGTTACAAATGACTGATGTTTTCTTGTTTGTTGGATGTTATTCATCTTTGGGATCATCGGCATCCCAAGGAAAATGTGTATGTATAAGCCTAGGCGCTATCCATTCTGGAAGGGAAGGAGTTACAAGGCAGTATCACTAAATAGATGAGTATATGTCCCCCTCCTTTCACCACCCCTACAGGGAAATGTTTCAAATTGAGCAATCACAGAATCCCCAGGCAATGCTTTTTATCTTGGCCTCTCTCACCTTTACCTACCTAAAGTGTGTTCCAGGAGCCGCAGGAGGTGCAGTTACCGCTAATGGAAGAGTCTGGAATACCTTTTTTTATGTTTCACATCATCTCAAAAGCATCAAGGCTGGGGATCGAAGAAAGACATAGAAATGGGAAGCAGGTACAGAACAACCACATAAAGACTGTTGATCCACAGACTCCATATGCCACCTCTGTGTTATTTACATGTTCTTCAATAGGGCTTTGTAGCTGCTGGGCCATGCACTGGAGGCAGGAGTAACCCTATACAGTACCATTTTTTCAAAGACCTCAATGTTGGGTATTAAACTAGATTTGCACTAAAAGAATATGGTAGCTGCCTATCTGAAAATGCTTGTTACCTGGCTGTCATCAGGATGGCTTCAGTGCTGATCTGCATGCGTGTTTGGAGTAAGCAGATCAGAAAGTATTGAAGCCAAAGACTGCCAGGCACATAGTATTTTGTGATAGCCCAGAAAGATGGAAAAGCTTTTATCCATGTATTGTTCTGTTTAGCGTTACCATGTAATAATATACAGGAAGATAGTCTCCCTCCACATTTACATCACTGTTAACACATTTCACCAATGTTTAAGCACTGAACCTAAAAGTTATATCATTTTTTGGAGCCCATGTTTTGTTTGGATATTAATATATCTCCATGCCTTACCATGCAATACTTGATTTTTATCATCTGCATGTGTTAAAACACATTTTTTCCTGATATTATATTTTTTGCACATAATTGTTGTTTGCAGACTTCTTGTAGTTACTTAAAATGTATGTAAACACTAAGAATACATTTACCGTATTTACTCCCTCTTGGTCCGTTAAATATACCATTAAAAGTGTTTTATTATATCTCTTCAACAATTGCAAAAAAATAAGTAGCTGTTCCTTCAACAAGAAATCTTTTGAAGAGCCGATTATTTCCTGTACCCTCTGTCTCTTGGTTGTCATCAGTTAGCTGATTATGTCAGTGTGCTACAAAACACCTCTCATTATGGAGAAGAGAGGGAGGTGTTTTGTAGTTCCAACACAGTGTTATGTAGTCCTAACATACTCACTGTTCTAGGTTGACTACGCTGCTCAGTACAGTTGTCACGCTAGGACAGGAAGTGTGTTTGAGACAGGATTATCAATGTTAAAATAAAAGAAAAATCTGCGAGGAAATCAGAAAACAAATGCAGCCACCACACCTAAGGACTGGTAATATGATTTTTTTGTTCTTGGGTTTATATGCACTTTGATTTTAAATATACTTTATTATTTTAAATTAAAAATCTTTTGGATGGTGGCAACAGGCGATGATCGTTGTAATATATTTGTGGTGGTGGATGAAGATAAACGTTTTCTAATATTTGTAATTATATACAGTATATAAATGAACTGTCCTAGATTTTATGGCAATTCTATGAGATTTTCTATATAGAGGAATTGTTATGGATACATTTTATTAAGTTCTACAATTAAGCACTAAAAATGGACAGTGCACAGAAGTGACAATGGGTGTCAAGGGACAATCAAAAGGCAGTGATCCATTGTAATGGTTAATTTAATAAACAAATAAAATCAGGGCTTGCAAACACGTTACCACCTGGGACTGGATGGCGGTGAGGACATTGGGAGGATAATAGATGCCAATCGTCAATTCGGGATAATCCAACGCTGTACGCTGAACCTCTCGGGGATGTGGGGGTGTCCAAAAAACAGGACCCGCTCGGGAGAGGAAGGAAGAACCTGGCCAGTGCCAGCCGGCGCATGAACACGCTATGGTACAGAAGCACCGAAGGTAGCGTGGTGCCCAGAAATGACGTCACTCAATGAAACACAGCCAATGCAGGAACCAGCGTGGAACGCAAGCAAGCTCGTTGCCGTGACTACGCAATCGCGTGCACGTGCTTTGTCAAGTTTTACAATTATGTTGATGTAATTGCTTCCTTAGGATACATTAATGTTTTATATGTTTAAAAATTTAAAGGGTAACTCCATTTTCGTGGGGAAAAAAGTTAGCAAACAAAAAAAAAAAAAATAATATAGCGTATACAATTGCTATACAAGTCATATTGTAATTGATTGTAATTAAATTATCTTTCCTTTTCAATCTGCAGCGCTGTATTTTTCTGAAAAATGCAATGCAATATGGCTACCTGGAGGCAGTCTGTACACAGATATATAAAAGCAGAGGGTAGTGCGCTATTGAGATGTGTGATGAAGCTAAAATAATATTAAGATGAACCAAAAAGTGTAATAGATAAAAAACAATATGATAAACCTCCAAAATATATATATAAATGAAAAGCAAGTAAAAATCAAATGCTGAATACTAATAAAGCACAAATATATAAAATCTTCCCAATTACAGTGAATTTCTTAACGTGCAAATGATGCCAAAACAGAAGGTGTACAGAACCCCCCTGAAAATGTAATTTCCTGCTTGTGTGAGTGGCTTACTTATTTTCCCTAGAAATCTGTTCCAAGATACAAGTCCGATTTTGAGCATCCCCTTTAAAAATGGCATTTTTGGTGAAATACTCCCAAAGGAAAATCACGTCTAAGGAATGCAGACCCTGCCACTTTCCTTATTAGAGTCCTGCAGGTGTAGCAGCTGATTGATAATTATAAAAATCCCTCCTATGCACATCATTTGGCACATGGGCACAGACAAACAAACAGCTATTTCTTCAGACTAACAAAAAGTAGGAATCTGAAACAAAGTTTGTTAAAATCCTTGTAATGTGCATTGATCACCCAGAGGAATTTTTTTTTCTCAACAAAAGTGGGGTTACTTAACCACTTGCCGACTGCAATATGTATATATACACTGTGGTTTGCTAGTGGTTTACTGGGGTTATGGCTGAAGATATCATCCATAACCCCGGTATCGTTTTTCTCATGAAACCATTCCGAGCGGCTTATGAGCTGCTGGAACGGTTTTCGAAACTGTGGGAGGGGACAACCCCCCCAACCCCTCGCACACCGGTGTTTTTCGGCGAACGATCGGTCGGTATTGTTGGCTGTTCCCATAGGCGATCAAAGAGTATATACTCTTTGATTGACTCTATGGCCTTGGAGGACCAGAGCGATGTCATGACGTCACTTCTGGTCCAGGCTGGAAGTAATTTTTTTTTTTTTTTAAAGCAAAAGATCCACAAACAAAAATGTTTTTGATCTTTTGCTTTTCAAGGTAAAGAAGAGATTTGGGGTCTTTTTGATCCCAGATCTCTCCATAAAGAGGACCAGTCATTCTTATTTCTATTACAAGGGATGTTTACATTACTTGTAATAGGAATTAAAATTATATAAAAAAAATAGGGACAGCGTAAAAATAAAAAGGATAATAAATAAGAAAAAAATAATTAAAAGCGCCCCCATCTCTCCGCGCTCACACGCGGAAGGGAACACATACGTAAGTCCAGGGCCAGATTAACGTAGGGGCTATTGGAGCTGCAGCTCCAGGCCCCTACCTTTATATAGGCCCCGGGTTGGCCATATTCACTGTTACCGCTCTTCTGTCACTTGTAAACACAGAAGTCTAGCTTCTATGCTCGCTTCCCCAGGCAGCTCCCTCAGAACCTCCCCACACAGCACGAAGGCCGGACAAGGAGGGACAGTTGCCGATGCATGGATGTGTTTATGGGCTTCAGAGACAGCATCCCATGTTGAATTAGGCATGCGTGGCTGCACCCTTCCTCCTCTGGGTGCATGCCAAGGCACGGCCCTTAAGGCCCTTCAAAATCCTCAGCACCAAGCCCATGATGCTCTTAATCCAGCCCTGCGTAAGTCACGCACGCATATGTAAACAGTATTTGCACCACACATGTGAGATATTGCCATGAACATTAGAGCGAGAGCAATAATTCTAGTGCTACACCTCCTCTGTAACTCTAAACAGGTAACCTGTAATAGCGTTTAAAGCATAGAGAATTTTAAGTACCGTAATTTGTCGCCATTCCACGAGCATGCTCAATTTTAAAGCATGACAAGTTAGGTATCTATTTACTGGGCATACCATCATTTTTCACATTATACAAAAAATTGGGGTAAATATTGTGTTTTGTCTTTTTTATTAAATTCATTAGTATATTTTTTTCAAAAACATTGCGTTTGCAAAACCCTGAGCAAATCCTGTGTGACATAAAAAATTGCACCAAATGCCATTTTATTCTCTAGGTTCTCTGCTAAAAAAATATATAGTGTTGGGGGGGGGGGTTATAGGTAATTTTCCAGCAAAAAATACTGATTTCAATTTGTAAACAAAAAGTGCCAGAAAAAGCCTGGTCGGCCACTGGGTGGAGGTAGCAGCTTTGTAGACACAGTGTAATATATTTAGTATTGATTTGACACCTTAATATTTGTTTAGTAGGATTATGTATACTCTGATATATGCTGTGACTTTGAGCTCTGGTAGCCACATAAGAAAGGATTTTTGTTGTTTTCTGGATCTGTTCAGTAACCAATAAAGGTATCCTGCCTTTGGCCAGAGGTGGATCAGAGCCCATACTGCATTTAGATTTGTCTATACAGGATATTAACAGGGAAGAACTGCAGAATATATTACGTTAGGTCCATATTTCTTGCACATTCTTGCAAGTACCCAGTAAATTTCTAAAGACAACACTGAAAAATGACAAAAACATTTTTTCCCTTATATATTACAAGGAACTTGTTTGCTCTTACACAAAATATTCCCAGAATTATGCTTTTAAAGTAATGTATTTCGCTGAATTAATGAAACATTTTGAATTGGCTTATAAAATGTATTAAAATACTGTTACTAACAAACATATTGTTTGACTCACTCAATATGGCAAGCATTACCATAACCACAAGAAAATCAGGAAGAAAAATAGGTTTTATTTATTTTCAAGCTGAAACTTAAGCAGAGAAAAGTCTCAATAATGTTCTTGGCTGGAAAAAAGCTTGGTAAATTAGTGGTTAATCATTGAGGAGATGTGTCACTGTGATGGCGTTGGAGATGAACAGTGTCTGCCATTCGGTCCACTAGGAACAAGCAGAGGACATGAGGGAGAATGAGATGAGATTCATGATTTTATTGCTGCATATTAGATAATATTGGGTTTTTCATTTAAAGTGTGCAGGTTATAACATATATTTTCATTCTGTTGGCAAATTGTAACCTATTTATACTGCCCAAATTATCACCATCATATTTTGTCTTAATGGGTAACCTTCTTATTGCTGTTCTAACCAATACCTGCTCGGACATGTACTGTGTGGGGCCTGTAATTATCTATGTTAGCCTTCAAATTGACCCTGTGCCCCTATGGAGCCTGGCCCCAGGCTTTACACAAGGCGTCAACTTCTCTTATGGCCCCACTTCTGCTCAGTCCTATGCTTGTATCTGCCTATTACCTGGTAAATGGCCAGTGCAATCTATTGCATTTGGCAGATAACTTATGGGTGGGTGGGGAAAGGGCCTAATTTTGTCCCCTGTACAGCCTGAGCCTGGAAACCAAGGGGTATCACAGGAAGACAGATCAATCTGAAGACCAACACAGGTGCTATTATGATAGGTTAAGTTCACTTTAATAATTACTGGGCTAGGTATTATCATTGAAGTAGAACTAAAGGCAAAGTAGGGAGGGTCATAAGTCATGTCATTTTTTTTTACATGTGTCCCACTGGGGAGATTTCCCTTCACTTCTTGTCCTATAGCCAAAATCCCCGATTGCCACCAGGGTCACCAAAATTAGTGTACATCAAATAGTGCAGCGCTAGGAACATCAGAATAAATCATACATTCAAAAACTGATGGTGTAGTATAGTTGACTACTAAACCAAACTGAGGTGTATATAAAAACATAAGTCCATTGCATTTAAAATAAACAAATCCAGCATGCAAGGATGGTAGAAAGTCCAAATCAGGATAGAAATCCCAAGATACGGTGAGCAGAGATGAAAAAAACACCCGTGTGTATGGATAAGGTGGCTGCTTACCGCAACTAGTGGGCCTCCAAATTAATGGACAGGCTGCTTAGGCATGGAATATTAACCCTTGTAGGATGGACTTTCTCCTCCACTTTAATATACCGGGATCGATTCCATGTATTCCTATACTTCCCCAGATCACTCGCTCAGTCACAAGCACAGAGATGATTGCAATTTGTGTAGCAATATGTAGGGAATAGAGGAAATCATAGCGTAATCCCGTAATGGTGAACTCATCAGGTTTTATTAAAGTACTACTTACATTCTGGTAGACACAAACATGCAGGCAATATAAAATAGCGGCGTCCCGCTTGTGGTAAAAAACGAGCCGGCGTCCTGGGGGCGTGACAAGCGCGATGTCCGGAACCTCCCGACCGGTTTCGTCAGAGTGACGTCGTCAGGGGCGTGGTCACCAAAATTAGTGTCTCCATTGGAAGATTTCTCTTATATTACTGTTCTGAGGACAACTCCATAATTTTGGATTTTCTTTAACTTTTGATAATAACGTTAAACATGACAAGTAGAGAGAGTAAATCTCCCCAACGGGTGCACAGACAGCAATAACACTTGTAATTTCCTGTGATAACTAAAGTAAATATCTTGGCGAATGTGTTTCAAACTAATGTGCCTATCAGTACTATATTAAATTTTATTGAATTTAAATAGCCTTTTGTGAAACTAGAAGACAAAATGGCTTCATGAAAATAACTTTTCTATATATTACAAAATTGATAATTTACTGGGTTTGCTTTTTATTTGTTTATTCAGTGTTGTAATCCTTTTGTTAGTTCCTTTTTCCTTGGTGTATTTTTGATGTTCTAAAGGAAGTAGACAACCACAATAAGTCATGGTCAGGAAAGATCTGAAACAAACTTGGGAATGTGGATTGGATGGATCCAAAAGATGGGGATTCAAAACCAATTCACCAGAAAGAGGTGATCAAAAATAGGTGCCAATGATACATTGAAAATAATAATAACCGAGGTGTTTGAAATGGTGAAAAATAGAACAACGTTTATTTAGGCACTTGTGCCTGGTGAAGGAACACATAACATATGTGAAAACAGAACATGATAAAATCAATTAAAACCACATAAAAACAATGGATATGCAGCAACTGTACCCAAAAACATTAATGAAGTATTATAATGCACAGCATGTGGTGAAATCACCTGTTGAATGAAACAACATAGAGAAACTCGGCTATTATGGGGATGTTTGCACAGCGGAAGATAATCCTAGGAAATAGGAATGGTGGGGCTGTAGCGCTGTGTCAACTACCCAATGGAGTAGAGTGAAATCCTCTGGGAAAAGTCCAAAATCAATATTCAACAATGCAGGATTGTCCGGTCATGGACTATATCACTGTGGCATGATAGACAAGCAAGGATTTAAACAGGGATGATGTTGAATTGCAGTGAATGGTGATATCACTGAAGATGCTGGCAGCCCAGAAAAACAGTGCACTTCTCTCCAATGGCAGCCGTCGGGTCTGGTGCATGAGATATCACCTGTCCCCTGGGTGATGCACTAACAGACCATGTGGTGTGCGGGGATGAACAGTAATGAAGTCCTCCGTACTGGGCTGAGGAGAGGCGGTATGCACCGTTGTAAATGTGGGCTATGTAGGAATAAAGTTCATACCTCCATATGCGGTGGCAAGACCCCTCCGGCTTCAACAGTCCTCCGTCGGCGTCTTCCCCTCTGTACTTGGCTCAAGCCTCGCTCTGAGTAGCGACGAATGGGTCCGTGGATGTCGGCCCTACATCACATCCGGTGTGGCGAGCAGTACGCTGGGGGAGCCTAAGTTGAGCCAGTGATGGAGGGGTCGAGAGTGCCCCGAGGAGGTGGGTTTAGTTGGTGCAATCCAAGTAACGCTGGAGCTAATGGTCAGGAAAGATGCCCTCCTTACCCAGTTGTTCTAGACATGTTAAAAAAGATCATAAGACAATAAGTCAGCTGTTTTTATTATTATAATGATGTTGGCCAAATCATAAGACAATGAAGTAATGGCTAGAAAAGTGTTATGTTAAAATGGGGATATAAGCAAAAATTGTATTAAGCTGTCAATGTAATAAGCTATGTTCATTGACCCTGTGTCCAGTTGATAATAAATCCACCAGTCTGAGAAAGAATTTGGGCATGGTCTATCTACCGTTTTCTTGGAAAACCATAACGGCCCCTTTTCACACTTTCCTGTTTTCAAATAACCAATGGCATTGATCATTGGAAGTCAGGCGAGAAAACACTTCCCACCAAGATGTTACCCAGGCAAGTTTAATCACGGAACAGAATGCTGCAACGCTGAATGAAAATTCTGCAAAGTTGCAGAGAGCTGCATCACCTGTTGGCTTCATGTTGTAAATATTATTATTTTCATTTGACATTTTTCATATTTACCTGACTAAAATTTAATAAAAGCATAATTACCATTTGTATTTTTTAGTCTTGAACAAAATAAAGAAAATACATTGCTCAAAAAAAATTAAAGGAACACTTTAATCAGAGTATATCATCAAGTCCTGGAATATTGATCTGGTCAGTTAAGAAGCAAAGGAGGTTGTTAAACAGTTTCTACTGCTTTGGTGTTATTGAAATTAACAACAGGTGCACTACATGGGCAACAATGAGATGACCCTCAAAACAGGAATAGTTTTACAGGTGGAGGCCACTAAAAATTTTTTCCCTAATCAACTTTTCTGACTGTTTTTTAACTAAAGTTACATTTGGCTAGGGTCAGTGTCAGTACTGGTAGCATGAGGCGATGCCTGGACCCTATAGAGCAGGGATATGCAAACTGTGGCCCTCCAGCTGTTGCAAAACTACAAGTCCCATCATGCCTCTGCCTCTAGGTGTCATGCTTGTGGCTGTCAGAGTCTTGCTATGCCCCATGGGACTTGTAGTTCTGCAACATCTGGAGGGCCACAATTTGCCTACCCCTGCTATAGAGGTTGCTCAGGCAGTCCAACTCCTCCAGAATGGTACATCAATATATCCCATTGTCAGAAGGTTAGCTGTGTCTCCCAGCACAGTCTCAAGAGCATGGATGAAATTTCAGGAGACAGGCAGCTACTCTAGGAGAGCTGGACAGGGCCGTAGAAGGTCCTTAACCCATCAGCAGGACTGGTATCTGCTCCTATGTGCAAGGAGGAACAGAATGACCACTGCCAGAGCCCTACAAAATGACTACAAGCCCTACAAAATGACCTCCATGCAGGCCAATGGTGTGTATGTCTCTCACCAAACAATCAGAAACAGAATTCATGAGGGTGGCCTGAGGGCCTGACGTCCTCTAGTGGGCCCTGTGCTCACTGCTTGGCACCGTGGAGCTCGATTGGCACTTGTCTTTGAACACCAGAATTGGCAGGTCCGCCACTGGCGCCCTGTGCTTTTCACAGATGAGAGCAGGTTCATCATGAGCACATGTGACAGATGTGAAAGGATTTGGGGAAGCCATGGAGAACATTATGCTGGTTGTAACAGCATTTAGCGTGGCCGGTTTGGTGGTGGGTCAGTGACGGTCTGGGGAGGCATATCCATAGAGGGACGCACAGACCTCTACAGGCTGGACAATGTCATCCTGAATGCCATTAGGTATCGGCATGAAATCCTTGGACCCATTGTCAGACCCTACACTGGTGCAGTGGGTCCTGGGTTACTCCTGGTCCCTGGCCTTATGTGGCGAGAGTATGCAGCCAGTTCCTGGAGGATGAAGGAATTGATACCACTGAATGGCCCCCACACTCGCCTGGCCTAAATCCAATAGAACACCTCTGGGACATTATGTTTCGGTTTCAGTGATGCCCTGGTCCACATGTGATAGGAAATACCCTAGGACACCATCTGTCCTCTCATTAGGAGCATGTCCTGATGTGGTCAGGTATGAATACAAGCAGGTGGGGGCCATACAAACTACTGAGTACCATTTTGAGTTGCTGCAATTACATTTCAGCAAAACAGACTAGCCTGCTGCATCATTTTTTTACTTTGATTTTTGGGGTGTCTGAGTTCAGCCCTCTGTAGGTTGATCATTTTCATTTCCATCAAACAATGTGGCATCCTTTTTTTCCTAACACATTACCCAGTCCATATCAGTATAGATATCCAGCATGATGTTTTTCCTAATTGAGATCTGATGTGTTTTCAAAGTGTTCCTTTACTTTTTTTTGAGCAGTGTATATAAGAATCCCTATATATTTCCTTAAAACTAAACAAATTAGACACATTTTTATCCCTGAAATTGCAAGGTATTTAGTGAATGATTTTCTTTATTAAATGACAGTCATATGTCAAATTTATATTAAAGCATAGTTCCACGCAAAAGTGGAACTTCCACTCATCTGCTTCCTCCCCCCTCTGGTGTCACATTTGGCACCTTTCAGGGGGAGGGGGGAACAGGTACTTAATTTTGACAGTTACCCTTCCCCACTTTCGGGAGACAGCGCCGCAGGGTCGTCCCTCAGAAGTTCCGACCCCCTTTCTCCTTCCCCCACCGCCGAGCCAATGAGAATGTGCAGTGCACTTTGAGCATGCACAGTAGGTAACAGGCTGTGAAACCGAATGGCTTCATTGCCGGTTTCACTAAGAGTGAATGGCTGCGGCAGCACCCGGCAGCCGATTTGAAAATCAGCTGGGGTGCTTACATCGCGGGCTCCCTGGACAGGTAATTGGCTATATAATAAAAGTCAGCAGCTACAGTATTTGTAGCTGCTGACTTTTTTTTTTTTTTCCACAGCTGGAACACCGCTTTAAGTAAAAGGTTTCTAGACTAATAATTTGCATAATTATAGGAAATGCCTAGCTGTGATAACCTAGAAATTAGCCTAGAAACTTATTCATTTTAAAATTGTAAAAGAACAATGTGCAGCCCAGAAACGGATAGTTTAACTTGCCCAACGTGGCAAGTTGAGGACTTGTCTAGCATGTATGGCATTTTACTAACATAATGCATGTATTCTAAGTGGTTAAAAAGAGCATGCTTAAAAGAAAAATGTAATATATATCAGGCTACCTTGAGTTTAGGTATCCTTTAATTTTTGAGCTATATGGTCAACAGTAATCAAATCATACCTTTTGGGTTCCATCAGCAGAAGTTTTGATCTATACCAGGGATCTCAAACCTCTGGGCCACAAACCTGTACAGGTCTGTTGTCTGTCAGACACCGGGCCACACTGCCTCCTGTATCTCTTCAGCTGTTGCACATGTGCCAGCTTAGCGAAGCAATCAGGGAAAGCAAGCCGAGCACTGTGCTTGAGCCAAAGTTTTCCGTGAAAGCACCTAACTCCTTAAATGCCAGGCAACAACAGTGCCTATCCCCGAGAACACACAGGGGAATGCAGGATTTCATAGGCAGGACAGTGCCGATCCCCAGGGAAGACACAGTGAGGGGGTTACTGCTCTCCCCTGCTCATGACTGCACAGAGAAAACTGCATCTGGTGCCTGGTGAAGGTAGCAAATGATGGTGGCAAGTGACAAGCTGCATCTGGTGGCAGGTGACAGTGGCAGGTGACAAGCTGCATCTGGTGGCAGGCGATGCTGGCAAGGGACAAGCTGCATCTGGTGGCAGGCAATGGTGGCAAGTGACATGCTGCATCTGGTGGCAGGCAATGGTGGCAAGTGACATGCTGCATCTGGTGGCAGGCAATGGTGGCAAGTGACACGCTGCATCTGATGGTAGGCAACGGTGGTAAGTGACACGCTGCATCTGGTGGTAGGCAACGGGGACAAGTTGCATCTGGTGGCAGGTGATGGTGGCAAGTGACAAGCTACATCTGGTGGTTGGTAAAAGTGGCAAGTGAAACACTGCATCTGGTGGTAGGCGACAGTGACAAGTGACACACTGCATTTGGTGGTAGGCGACGGTGACAAGTGACATGCTGCATCTGGTGTCAGGCGATAGAGGCAAGTGACAAGCTACATCTGGTGCTTGGCGACAGTGGCAAGTGACGCACTGCATCTGGTGATAGGCGACGGTGACAAGTGACACGCTGTATCTAGTGGCAGGCGATGGTGGCAAGTGATACACTGCATCTGGTGGTAGGCGACGGTGACAGGTGACAGACTGCATCTGGTGGTAGGTGACGGTGACAAGTGACACGCTGCATCTGGTGGTAGGCAACGGGGACAAGTTGCATGTGGTGGCAGGCGATGGTGGCAAGTGACAAGCTGCATCTGGTGGTTGGTGACAGTGGCAAGTAACACACTGCATCTGGTGGTAGGCAACAGTGACTAGTGACAGACTTCATTTGGTGGGAGGCGACAGTGACAAGTGACAAGCTGCATCTGGTGGTAGGCACTGGGGACAAGTTGCATCTGGTGGCAGGCGATGGTGGCAAGTGACAAGCTGCATCTGGTGGTTGGCGACAGTGGCAAGTGACACACTGCATCTGATGGTAGGGAACGGTGGCAAGTGACACGCTGCATCTGGTGGTAGGCAACGGTGACAAGTGATACGCTGCATCTGGTGGTAGGCAACGGGGACAAGTTTCATCTGGTGGCAGGCGATGGTTGCAAGTGACAAGCTGCATCTGGTGGTTGGTGACAGTGGCAAGGGACATACTGCATCTGATGGTAGGCGACAGTGGCAAGTGACACGCTGCATCTGGTGGTAAGTGATGGTGACAAGTGACATGCCGCATTTGGTGGTAGGCGACGGTGACATGTTGCATCTGGTGGCAGGCAATAGTGGCAAGTGACAAGCTGCATCCGGTGGTAGGCGATGGTGACAACTGAGGCATTTAGGGCTCCCAAGGATTCTGCATTATGGTGAGTTAAATTATTTCATTATATACAATGATGTAATAATAGAAATAATGCCTTTCCACCGACGATTGATGGGCTAAGACCAGCCATTCCCCCATTCTTGGCAAAATTTTCTTCAGTAAAACTGGTCCCTGCTGCCCAAAAAGGTTGGGGACCACTGATTCTCTGATCTATACTAAAATGACAGGGACTTTTAATTACTGGATGTGATTTGTGATTTGATTACAAAAGCAACCTTGACATTTAGTAAACTGTAATTACTTGCAGCCCAGTCCAATATGTTGATTATTCCAGTTAGTCTGCCACTCGATTCTAAAATTCAAAGATATGAAGCTTTGAATAAAATATGATAGTTGGCCTTGACAAAAGGACACAAAAAAAAAGGTTCTAGCTTCTCCTAGCAGAACCATTGTGATTGTTTAGATGCCTAGACACACCCCAATATGCATATCCCTTTCACTTCCTCAGGGGATCTATCAATTATTTACAGGGCTGTTTAAAGTGCTGTATACCAATTAGTAGCTTGAACAGAGAACACTATAGTGGCCAGTGGTGTGAACGAGGTCATCATATTACCCACCACTGGGATTTGGACTATACTATGTAAAAACAATCCCCATCAATAAGGTTCTACATTCAGCAAAGAGAAGTATTAGAAAGAACTGGACAGATGGTAGCCTACACTGTGGAAGGCATTACTTACACAGCATGCCCCTGTACCAGGAGGTATTAGACAAAGGTCTATTGTCAAAAATAATCTAACCAGCAACAGATCTTCATTTCAAGATCTTTGCTTTTGCTAAGGCTGTAGCATAGAGCCTATATGACTTTTAAATATCTCAAGCCAATTAGACCTCCTTTTTTTCTGTTCTTTATCCTAAGGCTGTCAGTATCATTATAAATATCCTGTTGACCTCCCAAATTCTATCCAAGCCTGGGAAAATGACAAGGATTGGTCCATAAGCATCTAAGAGGATGTTAAGCTGTTACAAGATAGCATTAGCTCTGTCTGTTACATCGCCAATCAGAGGGATTTTTGAATGAGGACAACTTCTTTAATACAATTTGATAGCAAACAAAACAATGCTTTGAAAAAATACATCCAAATATAATACAAGTAATTACTGCAGGCACATGGGATGCTTCAAAACACTTTGTGGTATGCTTCAGAACACTCCATAAACTAGCAAGGTCAGCTCTGCCTTCTTTACAAAATGATATCAATGGTGGGGGCAGAGGAAGAAGCTAGCCTTGGCTGTTCAGAAGACAATTATAAAGTTGAGGATGACATAGTCACCCACAGATATGAGACTGCTGCCCAGAGTTGCCTTTTTTTCAGATTTATTAGGGCATTTTCAGACAAACAATTTATTTGCAGACATTTTTTAAATGATTTTTACTAAGGAAGTCATCGTTTTTTTGGGTTTTTTTTTTTTTTAAAGGAATGTCTAATTCACTCATTTTAACACAACGTGACTCAATCACTAAAGGGCCATACACACTATAAGATTTTCTGAAGACTTTTTCCTTCAGATTTACCTTTTCTATGTAGCGCAAGGGCCTGCCAGATTGCATACAAATTGAAAGTGTTTAGGTTTGACCTCATATTATATGGTTTTGGTAAATCTAAAGGAAAAAGTCTTCAGAAAATCTTATAGTGTGTATGGCTCATTAGCATTTGAATTTTAATAGGATATCATCATGTCAGGGACAAAATCCCCAGCAACAATTGCTCTGCATTTACTTCTACGGCTTAGCTTTAAATCGCTGAGGGAGAGCAATATGTAGGGTAGCAGTGATTTCCAGTAATGTAGCACTAGTATGACCTATAACAGCAACAAATCACTTCTTAGTAACAAATTACCAGTGACTATAGCGATTAAAGTGTCTGTAAACCCTCACATATACCCATTGAAGTGACTGACCTCAAGTAATACACAGAGATTAAACAAATCCTCCTGCATAGGTTGTACCTGTTTATCTGCACTTTTCTCTTCTCTACGGCCATTCAAAGTGCAGAATTTATAAAGCTTGTCTGAGAGTTCAGAAAAAAAAAGGGTGCAGAAAGCTGACGTTACACTCTGCAGAGCTCAGTGAGGAGAATTCTGAGTGCCGATTGGAGGGAAGAGACACACCTCACTTCACACAGCACACAGAAACAGAAGCTATCAATCAGCTGGAGGTCCCTCCCCGTCAACATTTTTTTTTTTCTTGGTGTCAGGAAAACTTGTCAGAAGAGACTCATGCTGATCGCAGAGGAACAAGCATTCTCAATTCCTTGGATATCTTTTTATTCCCTTTCCTGTTTTATACAGTTCAACTACCTTTTCCCGCAGATCCTTTGATAATTCTTTTGCTTTCCCCATGACTCAGAATCCAGAAACGTCAGTGCAGCACTGGATGAAAGATGCAAGGGTCTGTCAGGAGCTCAGAAACTCATTGACCTTTTATACACACACACTAATTACAAGCAAACAGATCACAGGTGAGGATGGTTACCTTTAATAACCAATCAAGCCCTTTGTGTCAACTTGTGTGCATGTTATCAGGCCAAAATCACCAGGGTATGTAAACTTTTGATAAGGGTCATTTGGGTAATTTCTGTTGTCATTATGATTTAAAAAGAGTAAATACAGTTGATTGGATTGATAATAAATGGCTTCAGCCAAACACTAACCATGAGTGAAAGAAAAGTTTTTGCGCTATCATTCATATTCTCGCAAAAATGGCCAAAAAATCATAAATTCTGCCTGGGTATGTAAACTTATGAGCACAACTGTGTGTATATATATATATATATATATATATATATATATATATATATACAGTCAGGTCCATAAATATTGGGACATCATTCTAATCTTTTTGGCTCTATACACCACCACAATAGATTTGAAATGAAACAAACACGATGTGCTTTAACTGCAGACTTTCAGCTTTAATTTGAGGGTATTTACATCCAAATCAGGTGAAAGATGTAGGAATTACAACAGTTTGTATATGTCCCTCCCACTTTTCAAGGGACCAAAAGTAATGGGACAATTGGCTGCTCAGCTGTTCCATGGCCAGGTATGTGTTATTCCCTCATTATCCCATTTACAAGGAGCAGATAAAAGGTCCAGAGTTCATTTCAAGTGTGCTATTTGCATTTGGTATCTGTGGCTGTCAACTCTCAATATGAGATCCAAAGAGCTGTCACTATAAGTGAAGCAAGCCATCATTAGGCTGAAAAAAAAACAAAACAAACCCATCAGAGAGATAGCAAAAACATTAGGTGTGGTCAAATCAACTGTTTGGAACATCCTTAAAAAGAAAGAATGCACTGGTGAGCTCAGCAACACCAAAAGACCCGGAAGACCACGGAAAACAACTGTGGTAGATGACCAAAGAATTCTTTCCCTGGTGAAAAAAACACCCTTCACAACAGTTGGCCAGATGAAGAACACTCTCCAGGAGGTAGGTGTATGTGTGTCAAAGTCAACAATCAAGAGAAGACTTCACCAGAATGAATACAGAGGGTTCACCACAAGATGTAAACCATTGGTGAGCCTCAAAAACAGGAAGGCCAGATTAGAGTTTGCCAAACAACATCTAAAAAAGCCTTCACAGTTCTGGAACAACATCCTATGGACAGATGAGACCAAGGTCAACTTGTACCAGAGTGATGGGAAGAGAAGAGTATGGAGAAGGAAAGGAACTGCTCATGATCCAAAGCATACCACCTCATCAGTGAAGCATGGTGGTGGCAGTGTCATGGCGTGGGCATGTATGGCTGCCAATGGAACTGGTTCTCTTGTATTTATTGATGATGTGACTGCTGACAAAAGCCGCAGGATGAATTCTGAAGTGTTTCGGGCAATATTATCTGCTCATATTCAGCCAAATGCTTCAGAAATCATTGGACGGCGCTTCACAGTGCAGATGGACAATGACCCGAAGCATACTGCGAAAGCAACCAAAGAGTTTTTTAAGGGAAAGAAGTGGAATGTTATGCAATGGCCAAGTCAATCACCTGACCTGAATCCGATTGAGCATGCATTTCACTTGCTGAAGACAAAACTGAAGGGAAAATGGCCCAAGAACAAGCAGGAACTGAAGACAGTTGCAGTAGAGGCCTGGCAGAGGATCACCAGGCATGAAACCCAGCGTCTGGTGATGTCTATGCGTTCCAGACTTCAGGCTGTAATTGACTGCAAAGGATTTGCAACCAAATATTACAAAGTGAAAGTTTGATTTATGATTGTTAATCTGTCCCATTACTTTTGGTCCTTTAAAAAGTGGGAGGCACATAGGCACATATACAAACTGTTGTAATTCCACTGTTCACCTGATTTGGATGTAAATACCCTAAAATTAAAGGATTAAAGTCTGCAGTTAAAGTACATCTTGTTTGTTTCAGTTTAAATCCATTGTGGTGATATATAGAGCCAAAAAGATTAGAATTGTGTTGATGTCCCAATATTTATGGACCTGACTGTATATATATATATATATATATATATATACACACACACACACACACATTATCTCACAAAAGTGAGTACACTTCACATTTTTGTAAATATTTTATTATATCTTTTCATGTGACAACACTGAAGAAATTACACTTTGCTACAATGTAAAGTAGTGAGTGTACAGCTTGTATAACAGTGTAAATTTGCTGTCCCCTCAAAATAACTCAACACTCAGCAATTAATGTCTAAACCGCTGGCAACAAAAGTGGGTACATCCCTAAGTGAAAATGTCCAAATTGGGCCCAATTA
This sequence comes from Pelophylax lessonae, assembly GCF_965119305.1. NCBI lineage: Eukaryota > Metazoa > Chordata > Amphibia > Anura > Ranidae > Pelophylax > Pelophylax lessonae. Next base: position 298,137,550 of record NC_138768.1, on the reverse strand, counting down.
GCCATTTTTCCTCCCCAATGTCACGTGACTCGTTAGTGTTACAAGGTCTCGGGTGTGAATGGGGAGCAGGTGTGTTAAATTTGTTGTTATCGTTCTCACTCACTCATACTGGTTACTGGAAGTTCAACATGGCACCTCATGGAAAAGAACCCTCTGAATATCTGAAAAAAAGAATTGTTGCTCTACATATAGATGGCCTGGGCTATAAGAAAATTGCCAAGACCCTAAAACTGAGCTGCAGCACGGTGGCCAAGACCATAAAGTGGTTTAACAGGACAGGTTCCACTCAGAACAGGCCTCGCCATGGTCGACCAAAGAAGTTGAGTGCACAAGCTCAGCATCATATCCAGAGGTTGTCTTTGGGAAATAGATGTACGAGTGCTGCCAGCATTGCTGCAGAGGTTGAAGGGGTGGGGGGGTCAGCCTGTCAGTGCTCAGACCATACGTCGCACACTACATCAAATTGGTCTGCATTGCTGTCGTCCCAGAAGGAAGCCTCTTCTAAAGATGATGCAATAAAAAGCCCTCAAACAGTTTTCTGAAGATAAGCAGACTAAGGACATGGATTACTAGTACCATGTCCTGTGGTCTGATGAGACCAAGATAAACTTACTTGGTTCAGATGGTGTCAAGTGTGTGTGGTGGCAACCAGGTGAGGAGTACAAAGACAAGTGTGCCTTGCCTACAGTCAAGCATGGTGGTGGGAGTGTCATGGTCTGGGGCTGCATGAGTTCTGCCGGGCACTGGGGAGCTACAGTTCATTGAGGGAACCATGAATGCCAACATGTAATTTCACACACTGAAGCAGAGCATAATCCCCTCCCTTCGGAGACTGGGCCGCAGGGCAGTTTTGCAACATGATAACGACCCCAAATACACCTCCAAGACGACCATTGCCTTGCTAAAGAAGCTGAGGGTAAAGGTGATGGACTGGCCAAGCATGTCTCCAGACTTAAACCCTATTGAGCATCTTTGGGGCATCCTCAAAGGTAGAGGAGTGCAAGGTCTTTAACATCCACCAGCTCTGTGATGTTGTCATGGAGGAGTGGAAGAGGACTCCAGTGGCAACCTGTGAAGCTCTGGTGAACTCCATGCCCAAGAGGGTTAAGGCAGTGCTGGAAAATAATGGTGGCCACACAAAATATTGACACTTTGGGCCCAATTTGGACATTTGCACTTAGGGATGCATTCACTTTTGTTGCCAGCGGTTTAGACATTAATGGCTGTGTGTTGAGTTATTTTGAGGGGATAGCAAATTTACACTGTTATACAAGCTGTACACTCACTACTTTACATTGTAGCAAAGTGTAATTTCATTGTTGTCACATGAAAAGGTATAATAAAATATTTACAAAAATGTGAGGGGTGTACTCACTTTTGGGAGATACTGTATATATAGTGCATCAGTTTGGGGTTTGAAAACTGAGCTTTTCTCCCTCTTTTTTTCCTAGGGACACTGAAATGGATAAGAGGGGTTCTGAATGGTCAGCGCGAGAACATGACCTGGCTGACCAATCAGAACTGTTCTGATCTGTCCTAGGGTTCCTGGGCAAAAGACCCCTGCAATGTGCTGTGTGCATAGTGAAACTGTATAACACATGGAGGTAAAGTGCAGTGGGGACCAGTGGGGACCAGGGGGGGGGGGGGGGAGAGCGTAGGGTTTTAGTTCACCTTATCATTTCTTCTGAAAAGGTGAAATAACCTTTTAATCACTCCTATGAAATCGCCAGCGTGCCATGGTGCTAAAGACACAATTATAGCGACATATATAAATGTAATAACACCATTTATGTTTCTGACGGATTTGCATTAATCTAGTATAAAAGTGGTGATAACGAGTTTTGATGACTGAACAGAAATTTACAAGGCATTAATGCGTTCTTAGACACTAATGCTTTGCAAAGGCTGGTAACTCTATTGATTTTCCTGTCGTTTGTGATTATTGCGATTAGCAAATATTGCTATGCATTTATACACAACTAAAGCAATTTTCCTGTGTGTTTGTATCTATAAAATATGCCAGCTCATACTCATTTTACAGTGAGCGTTTCTGGAACTCAGTAATAACTCTGCTGGTAATTATGCATAATTCATCATATCATCAGTTGTGACAGACAGAACGTGTGACCAGATTTTATGTGGTGACACCTCAGAAAGAAAGCCATGATAGAAATATGGAAGCTTATTTTGCTAACCTGACTTCTTTTTCTAGGTGCATATTCCAGGGCTGTTACTATTTTGTGAGTCACTGGCCTGGTACAACCCTGGTGCATAACAGTTGTCACTGCCATGTCATTGTCACAGCCCCAGAACCTTCACTGTCAAAATACATTTCTGCAATGGCTTCTGTCATAGTATGCTGATAGACCCCATTAAAAAAGACCCAGCACTGACACCAAGGGTGAAACCTGGTAGCACAAATGGTCATCTTATATGTATCAAAGGCATTTAATTAATTATTGTTTTTAAAAGACCTTTGGTATATTAAACAAATATATTATACAGAAAAAAAAGATTTAGCAATATTAACTTTCTTTATAATTTATTTGTAGAGATTTTTTATGTCATGGCCACAGTTGACAGTTTAGAGCTTAGCCATTGATTTATAAATAGTATTATTTTTTCTGTCGTGGTTCTATCATGGTCGTCGTGCTGAGAAATCCGGTCCTGAGAAATGTGGGGAATATTTCAATCAGAAGTTCAAAGGACATGCAGGCAAGTTTCTGAAGATAAATGAAAGCTGAATAGGTTTACAAGACAAGCTTTGGTGCCCTCTGCTGTCTATTTAGCATTTAACATGGAGCATATCAAATGCTGACAAATGCGTTCTCCAGTTCTTTATTATTATTACAATTAAATACTCATATTGTAGCAATGAAATCCACCTGTCTGAAAAAATAATGCTTTCCCTAAGATGCATGCAAGCATCATTTTCTAAGATGCTTACAGACAGAAACGGAAGCTTGCCCTACCTGATCTGCTATGGTTGGTGTGAGCAATGATCAAGGTTTAGGCCATAAAGGACAAAGCAATTGGGTTGAATTTTTCCCAGAAAAAAAAGTTTCTCTAAGATGCATGGAGGCATGGTTTCCTAAGATGATAACAGATAGAAAAGGAAATTTGCTCTACCTGATCTGCTATGGTTGGTGTGAGCAATGATCAAGTTTGGGCCAAATGTTTATAAAGAACAAAGCAATTGGTTGGGTTGAATTTTTCCCAGAGATAAGTTTGCATCTGATCTCTCTATTACCCTTAATCCCCCACCACCACACCACCATCCTTCCATTCCTACACAGGCCGAGCATGCATTTTTGCAATTCGCAAACCTTCCTGCTTGTAGGAGAACATGTAGCCAACTATCTGAGATCTTTAAAAAAAAAGTGTTACAGGAATAAATATAAGACTACCATTGCTGATTTTCTCCTGACATTTCTAGATACCTAATTGCCTCTGTATTTAATAATTTCTGGAGCAAGCATGAAGTCAGTATAGTCAGAACTCTGTATAGAATAACACGGTCAGGGAGCTAGCCTTTCCAGAAGGTCTGTATTTTTTCCAAATATAGGTACCCTTTGAATGTGGTCAAGGATACACCACACAGATATGTTAAATATTATGTTCCTTTTTTTTTTCCTTAATTAGTTCCACTTAATTGCACTTCCTTTTTCCAGGCGACTTACAAAAAATCATAGACAGCTCAGCTCTTTTACAGGGTAAGAGGTTTCTTTTGGGTGCACATTTACACTTATGGAAAGCACTAAAAGAGCCACTTATACCCGGCTTTCTCAGGTTCTGGCTTATCTGAATTTTGGGCATAATTCCTTTATTAAGGCATGATTTATTTTGTGTTTAACCATCAAATTTAGGGTAAGTGATGAGAGTCCTTCTATGCGTCCATTATGTTTTAGCCCCTGGTACCTGATACAAGTCATCTATACTGGCTACTTACCTTTTTAGGACTCATTTTTCCTCAACTTCTTCATCTTCCTCAACATATTTTTGGATATTTGGACTGGCCTCCTGTATAATAGGTGATATATATATATATATATATATATATATATATATATATACACATACACACACACACACTTTAGTATGGGGGACTATTGAGATATACAGGGTCTATGTGACTACATTTTTATCATTTCTGTTTTTCTTCCATTGGATTTCCCCTTCTAATATGGACTTGGGCATCGGCTATATCTAACTGGGATTAGCGCTACACCTTCAAATATTTATTTTTCCATTGGATTGTGTGGATCCTTAAAGTGCATTGGTGTGTTTTGTTGTGCGCTGTTGCGCATTTAATTTATTTTAGTCAATGCAACGGTGTAACATAACTATATTTTTAATAGTGCTCCTCTACTCCTCCTGAGGAAGTAGGTTCTGCCATGAAACATGTTGAGCATGAAGCCCATGATGGAAGCCTTCCCAGCAAGCACAGAATTGTTTAAAATTATCATTATGACTGTGGTGGTTCTAGTCCATATATGAGGAATTTGGCCCCCATGGGCGATAACTAAGGGGAGACGTTGCTGATGTCCAAGCATTGGAACTTTAAATTGGTATTGTTTTTTTAAGCAACCATGACCTTGTAATAAAGCTTTGTGAAATGTTAGTCTTGGTCTAATTGTGTTCTGGCACATGGAAAGTCCATCATTTTTATTTCCCCTCCTTTCTTTCCTTTTACCAACACGTCACTATAGCAGGACTGAAGGACAAGATGATCTAATTTTTGCAAGAAGTAATATATACAGTGGGTACGGAAAGTATTCAGACCCCCTTAAATTTTTCACTCTTTGTTATATTGCAGCCATTTGCTAAAATCATTTAAGTTCATTCTTCTTCCTCATGAATGTACACATAGCACCCCATACTGACAGAAAAACACAGAATTGTTGACATTGTTGCAGATTTATTAAAAAAGAAAAACTAAAATATCACATGGTCCTAAGTATTCAGACCCTTTGCTCAGTATTTAGTAGAAGCCCCCTTTTGATCTAATACAGCCAGGAGTCTTTTTGGGAAAGATGCAACAAGTCTTTCACACCTGGATTTGGGGATCCTCTGCCATTCCTCCCTGCAGATCCTCTCCAGTTCTGTCAGGTTGGATGGTAAACGTTGGTGGACAGCCATTTTTAGGTCTCTCCAGAGATGCTCAATTGGGTTTAAGTCAGGGCTCTGGCTGGGCCATTCAAGAACAGTCACGGAGTTGTTGTGAAGCCACTCCTTCGTTATTTTAGCTGTGTGCTTAGGGTCATTGTCTTGTTGGAAGGTAAACCTTCGGCCCAGTCTGAGGTTCAGAGCCCTCTGGAGAAGGTTTTTGTCCAGGATATCCCTGTACTTGGCCGCATTCATCTTTCCCTCGATTGTAACCAGTCGTCCTGTCCCTGCAGCTGAAAAACACCCCCACAGCATGATGCTGCCACCACCATGTTTCACTGTTGGGACTGTATTGGACAGGTGATGAGCAGTGCCTGGTTTTCTCCACACATACCGCTTAGAATTAAGGCCAAAAAGTTATATTTTGGTCTCATCAGACCAGAGAATCTTATTTCTCACCATCTTGGAGTCCTTCAGGTGTTTTTTAGCAAACTCCATGCGGGCTTTCATGTGTCTTACACTGAGGAGAGGCTTCCATCGGGCCACTCTGCCATAAAGCCCTGACTGGTGGAGGGCTGCAGTGATGGTTGACTTTCTACAACTTTCTCCCATCTCCTGACTGCATCTCTGGAGCTCAGCCACAGTGATCTTTGGGTTCTTCTTTACCTCTCTCACCAAGGCTCTTCTCCCCCGATAGCTCAGTTTGGCCGGACGGCCAGCTCTAGGAAGGGTTCTGGTCGTCCCAAACGTCTTCCATTTGAGGATTATGGAGGCCTCTGTGCTCTTAGGAACCTTAAGTGCAGCAGAAATCTTTTTGTAACCTTGGCCAGATCTGTGCCTTGCCACAATTCTGTCTCTGAGCTCTTCAGGCAGTTCCTTTGACCTCATGATTCTCATTTGCTCTGACATGCATTGTGATCTGGAAGGTCTTATATAGACAGGTGTGTGGCTTTCCTAATCAAGTCCAATCAGTGTAATCAAACACAGCTGTACTCAAATGAAGGTGTAGAACCATCTCAAGGATGATCAGAAGAAATGGAAAGCACCTGAGTTAAATATATGAGTGTCACAGCAAAGGGTCTGAATACTTAGGACCATGTGATATTTCAGTTTTTCTTTTTTACTAAATCTGCAACAATGTCAACAATTCTGTGTTTTTCTGTCAGTATGGGGTGCTATGTGTACATTCATGAGGAAGAAGAATGAACTTAAATGATTTTAGCAAATTGCTGCAATATAACAAAGATTGAAAAATTTAAGGGGGTCTGAATACTTTCCGTACCCACTGTATATATATATATATATATATATATATATATATATACAGTGGGTACGGAAAGTATTCAGACCCCCGTAAATTTTTCACTCTTTGTTATATTGCAGCCATTTGCTAAAATCATTTAAGTTCATTCTTCTTCCTCATGAATGTACACATAGCACCCCATACTGACAGAAAAACACAGAATTGTTGACATTGTTGCAGATTTATTTAAAAAGAAAAACTGAAATATCACATGGTCCTAAGTATTCAGACCCTTTGCTGTGACACTCATATATTTAACTCAGGTGCTTTCCATTTCTTCTGATCATCCTTGAGATGGTTCTACACCTTCATTTGAGTCCAGCTGTGTTTGATTATACTGATTGGACTTGATTAGGAAAGCCACACACCTGTCTATATAAGACCTTCCAGATCACAATGCATGTCAGAGCAAATGAGAATCATGAGGTCAAAGGAACTGCCTGAAGAGCTCAGAGACAGAATTGTGGCAAGGCACAGATCTGGCCAAGGTTACAAAAATATTTCTGCTGCACTTAAGGTTCCTAAGAGCACAGTGGCCTCCATAATCCTCAAATGGAAGACGTTTGGGACGACCAGAACCCTTCCTAGAGCTGGCCGTCCGGCCAAACTGAGCTATCGGGGAAGAAGAGCCTTGGTGAGAGAGGTAAAGAAGAACCCAAAGATCACTGTGGCTGAGCTCCAGAGATGCAGTCAGGAGATGGGAGAAAGTTGTAGAAAGTCAACCATCACTGCAGCCCTCCACCAGTCGGGGCTTTATGGCAGAGTGGCCCGACGGAAGCCTCTCCTCAGTGTAAGACACATGAAAGCCCGCATGGAGTTTGCTAAAAAACACCTGAAGGACTCCAAGATGGTGAGAAATAAGATTCTCTGGTCTGATGAAACCAAAATATAACTTTTTGGCCTTAATTCTAAGCGGTATGTGTGGAGAAAACCAGGCACTGCTCATCACCTGTCCAATACAGTCCCAACAGTGAAGCATGGTGGTGGCAGCATCATGCTGTGGGGGAGTTTTTCAGCTGCAGGGACAGGACGACTGGTTGCAATCGAGGGAAAGATGAATGCGGCCAAGTACAGGGATATCCTGGACAAAAATCTTCTCCAGAGTGCTCTGGACCTCAGACTGGGCCGAAGGTTTACCTTCCAACAAGACAATGACCCTAAGCACACAGCTAAAATAACAAAGGAGTGGCTTCACAACAACTCCGTGACTGTTCTTGAATGGCCCAGCCAGAGCCCTGACTTAAACCCAATTGAGCATCTCTGGAGAGACCTAAAAATGGCTGTCCACCAACGTTTACCATCCAACCTGACAGAACTGGAGAGGATCTGCAAGGAGGAATGGCAGAGGATCCCCAAATCCAGGTGTGAAAGACTTGTTGCATCTTTCCCAAAAAGACTCCTGGCTGTATTAGATCAAAAGGGGGCTTCTACTAAATACTGAGCAAAGGGTCTGAATACTTAGGACCATGTGATATTTCAGTTTTTCTTTTTTAATAAATCTGCAACAATGTCAACAATTCTGTGTTTTTCTGTCAGTATGGGGTGCTATGTGTACATTCATGAGGAAGAAGAATGAACTTAAATGATTTTAGCAAATGGCTGCAATATAACAAAGAGTGAAAAATTTAAGGGGGTCTGAATACTTTCCGTACCCACTGTATATATATATATATATATATTTTTTTTTTTTTTTTTTTCCAATAAACATTCGACAACAATTAGCAACATTGCTTTGGATTTGGTGCAATCTCTGCAACCATGCTTTTAGAAGAGTAAATTGCCAGTCAAATGGCAATGGCAGCCTACTTGTCAGCATATGCTACAGTATTTCTGCAGATCAGATGTAAATGCTTTCAGGTTCAAGAAATAGTACAAAGAGCAAGATGCGCAAAGGATGGTAACACATACAGTAATACTCATTAGATTTCTTTTTAATAGAGCACAACTAAATGATTTTATGTGTCCATGGCTCAATACAATTTGTACATCACTACATAATCCTTTATTGCATCTGGGAAGGATTATATCATTGAGCAGCTTTGGGAGAGGTCAGTTGGGATTGGGAGAGTAATATTTCCAAGGACACTGCACTGATGAGCCAGGGAAGTGGGGATTAATATTTTTTTGGAGATTTGCTAAAACTGCTGAGTTGGGAGGTATTGTCCTGCATTGCTGAGATGTTGATGAGGATCCAAGTACAAATGGGCTACTGTCCCGGGATGGGGAATCCAGTGCAATACTTGCAATGCTTTTATAAAGAAGAGTTGGTGATGGGAACAGTGAAATTTGCTTGGGAAATTACAAATTGGACATCGCAAGTCAGGGATGGAGAGAGTAATGTTTTCAGGAAAGCTACACCAATGGGGACATGAAACCACTAAGCGGAGATGGGGAGAATGGTACTTTCCAGGGCACCACATTGCTTGGGCAGGAATGAAAAGAGTGATATTTTCAGGAACACTACACTACTACATCACTGAGTTAGGGATGGAATAGGTGATATTTCAAGGGACACTATACCACTAGGGCAGAGATGGAGGACCGATATATATTATAATAGACAATGTCTTTCTGTGCTAGTGAAGAGGGCACTGGGGCATTTAAGCAAAACTATGGGGGGGATTTACCAAAAGTGGTGCAAACATAATCTAGTGCAGCTCTGCATAGTAACCAATAGGCTTCTATCTTCAGCTTGTTCAAATAAGCTTTGACAATAAAACCTTGAAGCTGATTGGTTACTATGCACAGCTGCACCATATTCTGTGTGCACCAGTCTTAGTAAATTCCATGATAACACTATGCAGATGTTGAAATGTGTATGCATTTTTTTCAAACACAGCCATATTTTGTTTCTCTCCAACATTTTTATGGGCATACTTTTATGCCAGTTGGTAGTAAAAGAAGAGTAATGGTCAGGGGCGTAACTACAGGGGTTGCAGGGGTTGCAATCGCTACCGGGCCCCATGCTCCAGGGGGCCCGGTAGCAAACCAGTGGGTGAACTTCTAGGATCTCAAAGGTCACACTTTGGGCCCTGGCATTTCACCACTGTGGGGAGGCCCCAAGATTGCAGGAAGGGGGCCCACTGCAGAACTTGTGAAAGGATCCTGATGCGGGACCATAATAAAAGGCCATGCAATGAGATTAAAGAGCCCCAGGATTAGTGGGAAGAGCCCCGGGCTTGAAGGGAAGGGCCCCGGCCAGGGGTCTGGGGGGCCCTTCATGGTTTCTTGCATCGGGGCCCTGAAGGTTCTAGTTACGCCTCTGGTAATGTTATTACCTACACCCCCTAAGAGCAATGTATTGTGTGCATTTCTATACTGTGTATTAAACAAGCGTTGCTTTTGGTGACTAATTTGTCAGTAGTTAAATTATCTTTAAATGTGGGTGTGGCTTATCTAAAGCAGACATGGCTCAATTGGATTTAATCTTGTGGTTTAGGCAGAATGAGTGTGCAAGCATGATAACAGAGCCAGGTATTCATTAACGTAATAATAAATTCTTTATTCTTGAGTCTGTAAACAAGGTAACTTAGAACTCAGTAGTCTTATGCGATATACATACAATTGGTGTATATATAGATCCCATTGTCCCTCAGGGGACGTTGGTGAGGCATGCACCTCCTTCTACGAGTATTTGCTGCTGAGACTTGTAAGAAATACGTTTTATAAATGACTAGTAGGCCTAAGTACTTAGGTTGACTATAGATGGTTTGAATCTGCTGAACCAGCCGAGGGTCGAAACGTGTATAGGCAGGCTGAATGTACCAAGTTGATTGATCAACCAACACGGGTACAATCAACCTGCCGGATTTTACTTGCAAATATCGCTAGCGGCTGTTATAGCCACTAGCAATAATCACTGTCTTCTCCTTTTGGGGATTTGGCAGAAGGGATTCCCATCAGCACTGTCTGTGTTAATGGGGGAATCATGCAAATTTATTTCCTGCAACCAAATTCACGCCATCTATGGCCTGCCTTAGAAATCTGTATATTGTGATGTATTTCATTTCAAGGCCCCAACTGAAGGTTACCCTTTCCTGCACTGTAGTGCACAACTCCACCAGTATAACTATGCACTTATCTCTTCTGGGAAGCCTATCCTGTCTTTACCCAACTGAAATTTTTATTTTCCCTTCAGCTTATCCCTCACAGTTATTACCTTTTGCACCATTTGCCCCTCCCTATTAGATTGTAAGTTCTCAGGAGCAGGCCCTTCCTAACCCTCTTGTATTGAATACTAGTGTAACTGTACTGTCTTCCTTTATAATGTAAAAGCATTGGACAAACAGTCGGCGCTATATAAATCCCGTATAATAACAATAAGGGCCAGTTTACATCTTAAGCCTAGTACACACAGGCTGAATGTTTGGTCCATATGTCCAACAGCAGCTGGCCATTCAGGGCGGCTTCTATCGAAGGCTCATGACCGAAAAGGTCTGATGACTGGCTCCTGATCAGCGCTTTCAGCCATTGGCTGAAATAGGTCAACAGAGGATATCGCTGTACTAACATCTCATTGTTACTACAGCAGCTCAGATCTGATCAGTCATTAGTGCGCACAAGGCTTTAGAGTCGGTTCACACTGGGGCGACGCGACTCCTTACTACTTCGGGAGGCGACTTGTCAGTCCCGTGCACCAAGACTTCGGAGCGACTTGCAGGGACTTCACATAATGGAAGTCTATGCAAGTCGCTCCGAGGTCGCCCCGAAGTAGTACAGGACGCTTTTTCTAAGTCGGAGCGACTTGTGTCACTCCTATTAGAACGGGTCCTGTAGCGGTCAATGGACCGCGAGGGAGCGCGACCTTGTCAGGCTGACAAGTCGCCTGACAAGTCGCGCTAATGTGAGCCGACTCTTACTGTTCCATTGTTGCAATAAGGCAGTGCCTTTTTTTTGAATATGTAAACAAAAAGATCTGCACTAAGTGCTAAATAAACAGAAAAATCTCAAAAGATAATATTGTAACAGGTAGCAGTACTCACTGGTATTTGAATACTGGACGACATCGATTGTGATGCATGACCGACAGAGCTTAGCAGTGATGTCATTACGTCCGCTGAACTGAGCTTTTGATGGACAATTCTTATGTGTATCATTTATATGTAACCGTTTACACAATGGTTGTTGATAATTTGCACTTATATTTTTGTTATCATGGCACTATAAGCTTGAAGGAGATAGCACAACACGTTTTTATTCCTTCGTTTTGAATAGGCTGCCAATACACCACAACATGGCCAAAAGGGGACATGACATATTTTTCTGTTTCAATCGTTTTTGAAAAGTTTTTCTTTCCTAGGTATAACGAGAAATACAAAATATATCAACAATAGTAATTTGCTAATGTTATACGCACAGCAACATTGGTACGCATAAGGCAACAAGTAACAAGGTTGGACTGCCCATTATTTCCATTAAGGCCCCTTTCACACAATTGTAGACCTGATTGGGCCACCTATTGACCTTTATGGGGAGGCGGATGTCAGCGGACATGTGCCTGGCATCCGATCCGACAAGATCCGCTGAAAACAGTCAGGTGCCAATGGGTCGGATCGGGTGGGATCAGATGAAAACGGACAGGCGGTCCATTTTCATCCATTCTCCCCATAGAGGAGAGCGGGACTCTGACAGGTTCGTCTCTGCACAGTGAGCAGAGACAGACCTGTCATCCGCCTGCTCAGCGGGGATCAACGGAGCGATCCCTGCTGAGCAAGCAGAGTCCATCCAAACAGATCCCCCCGTGTAAAAGGCAGAGTTGTATAAAGTACTCGAAACCCATACTTGAGTAAAAGTACAAGCGCTCGATCAAAAAGTGACTTGAGTAGAAGTGGAAGTGCTCGATCAAAAAGTGACTTGAGTAGAAGTACTAAAGTATTCAACATTTTTTTGTACTTAAAGCGGTTGTAAACTCTATAAAAAAAAAATAAAAAATAAAAAACCTGCAAGACAAAGGCATAATGAGCTAGTATGCATCGCATACTAGCCCATTATGTGTAACTTACCTTAAAACGAAGCCCCGACACGGACCCCCGGACATCGCTGCGGGCGCTGCCATGGTCCCTCGTCGTCTCTTCCGGGTTCGGCGGCTCCGGCGCGCTGATTGGCCGGAAGAGACAGCTCCGGCGCGATGATTGGCCGGAGCCGCGATGACGTCACTCCCGCGCATGCGCGCGGGAGTGATTTTTCCGGCAAGCTCCCGGCAACTTAATTGAAGGTCCCCCGGACCTTCAGAGCGCATGCGCCGATCGCGCGAGCGGCTGCATGCACTGTAAATATCTCCTAAACCGTGCCGGTTTAGGAGATATTATTTGTATCTACAGGTAAGCCTTATTATAGGCTTACCTGTAGGTAAAAGTGTCAAAAAGCGGGATACTACCGCTTTAAGTATTGCAAGTAGTTTTTTTTTTTTATTTTGCTACTCAAGTACTGAAAGTATAAGTACCAGTAGTTTTGAAAAAAAAATTGCTACTCAAGTACTGAAAGTAAAAGTACAAGTACTGTGTTATATAGTTATTAAAGAAAGAAGTCAAAAGTTTGAACATCATATTGTTTTTTATTATTTCAAATGCAGCTTTTATTTATACATACAGTAGCATTTATTTTCGTATGCGCTGATAATACACGTTTTGAGCTTCATGAAACCTGCCATCTACTGTTCTGGCAGCAGCACAAAAAAAAAAATATCGGAGTAGAAGTATTGAAATCATCGAAAAAATGTAGTGAAGTAAAAGTGGAAGTAGGAGAAAAAAAATTCTACTCTAGGAAAGTACAGATACCGCCTTTCGGTACTTAAGTACAGTAGTGAAGTAGTTCTACTTAGTTACTATACATCTCTGGTAAAAGGGGCCTAAGAGTCCAGGTCGTTGGTGTAGGCCGGCTCACACCAGTTCTATGATGTGAAGGACCCTATTTGGGAGGGAAACATTGCCTTTCCAAGTAGAAAATATAAAAGCCCTTAACACCTAGGGCACCATTAGTACTGAACGTTAGTGAAAAGCTCTATATACCAGCAATACGTTCATCTTATAACCAGTAACATCCTAGGGCCAGATCCAAACATCTGCATGACCAGGTATTTGGGTCCAAGGACCCCTCCACTAGTACCAGGAGTACCACGTACTCGTAATAAGGAAGTCAAATAATAGAGCGATAAAGTATGACGTAATATTTTAAAAGTATGTGTCCTGCATTGTGGGTGTGTTATTTGCTACTGTATATCTTCGGGGAGCCAATCAAAATGATCGGCACTGCAATGCACAGCTTTGTCATAAATTACTGCACCCCATAAGAGTGAATAGGAATTACCATTTTTTCACCAGCAGGCAGAGCTGTAGTCTTAGTTTTTGTAAAAGTTTAAGTGAAATTATTAGCCTTGGTTCACGTTGGTGTGGATTTGGAATCGCGCTGAAGAACTATTACTTCAGTGCGATTTCAAAGCCGCAGATCAGTGTGGTTTGCAATGCCGATTTCATTGCGGCTTGCGACTTCTTTTACCAGAAGTCTATGCAAGTTGCAGCAATTATAAAAAAGGTTCCTGCACTCCTTTTTTTTTTTAATGGTTCCATTGCCGGCAGTGGGTAGTGACTTGTCATACGATTTGGACCTGTCAAATCGCATGACAAATCGCACCAGCGTGAACCAAGACTGAGAGAGGTACTGTGGCTACTATTAGTGCCGGTTCACACAAATGCAATGTGGGAACCCTGTGAATCCACTGCGGGTTCCTGCATCGCACTCGACTCGCAGGCAATTCACACTGCAGTATGCAAATCGCTGGGGGTGTCAATACAAGGTTAACAACACCCCCAGATCAGTTTGCATATCGCAGTGTGAACTGTCGGTTTGGACATGAATTGGATCCCATAGGTGTGAACACCCATGCCATCCGATTCTGGTGCGGACCAAAAAAAGGGTCCTGTGCGACTCTGGTCCGAATGCGATGCGAATTCAGCCATACAATCTGTATGGTTGAATTCGCAATGCACAGACATCGATGTGATTTGCAGAGCAGTGCAATGCGAATCACATGCAATGTCTGACATCACATATGTGTGAACCGGCACTTACTGACTTTCTTCTAAAAAATTATTGTTCTCTGCCCGTACCTAGCATCAATATTTTTATTGGTCACAGACCCGGAACAAGCAAGCAATAGGTCAGGATCAGCATTTGCCACCCCTATGATTCTCTCATGACAGATTTCCTTGAATTTATGTTCTATAGAGGGTCAAGGAATTTCAAAGCAAATGTGTTCGACATATGTGCCCTAGACAGACTGCCCTAGACAGACTAGACGAAACCTAATTTGGCCGCCCCATTTGGCTCTGCCCCTGACTCCACCCCCTTTGCCCTGCACATGTATACGGTGGAGGTGGCAGGGGGGTGGAGATTTTTGCGGTGCCTCTCCACCTATTTCTTCAGCTGTGGTCCGCAGGCCCACACCTGTGCCTTTTGACCTGACCTGAAGACAAGTAGTGGTGGCACCGACTCGCTTCCTCATGCCAGCCGTGGTCGGCACCTGTGCATCTGGACCCGGCCGGAAGACAAACAGCGCCGGCTCCAGTGCTTGCTTAACAAGCTAGTAACACATCAGCGCAGTGCCCCCAGCTTGATGTGTGCTCTAGGACGGCGCCTACCTTGCCTATAGGTAGCGCTGGCCCTGATGTCGCTAATAGATATCACATAGGGGTTGATATTCTAAAGGCAAATAGACTGTGCACTTTACAAAGTGCAGGTGCTCCAGAGCTTAGTAAATGAGGTAAGGCTTCACTTTGCAAAGAGTACCCAATCACATGCAAGGAAAAAAAAACAGCATTTTTGCTTGCACATGATAGGACGAGAAATTCTGCTCGTTTACTAAGCTCTGGAGCAACTGCACTTTGTAAATTTGCCTATTAATAAATGAACCCCATAGTGTTGTATTATTCTGAGGTACTAGAAAAGTCAGCATGTTATATGCACATTTTGAAAGATAATCTCTTTTCCATTCTATCGTGCCAATTTTCATTTGGCCCAGGGCTAGTTTTAAAAAAAAAAAAGGATAGAAAATAATATGCAGTAGGTTCACCATCAGACCATAGCAACGCAGCCTGGAAAGGAGCCTGTACCTTAGTCGCCTGGTGTCCCAAGATGACAAGAGACCTATTGTTGTAAAAAGAAAAAGGTTTCTCAACTTCTTAACTGAGAACCTGAATTATGTAGTATGAATGGATGCATAAATAAATGCACATAATTTTAAACACTCACAATTGCCAACATTGGGCTCCGTGACTGTCTCCAAATTTATTGTTCCGCTTTCCTAATAAATCTTGATAGAGAGGCCCACTAATGAGATCTTAGAATTGAAGCAGCCCTAATCTGGGCTGAGCAAAAGTCATTAACAACAATTTAAATCAACCCACTTACTGCTTTTGAAAACAGGCATGTGAAGATAAAGATTGCTGGTTGGATTGGCTGGAAGGTAGTCAGAAAGGTTTATTTAAAGCCAGCCACTAAGGGTAAATATATTTACCATTTGTTGGAATGTTAATCATTTTTCTTTCTGTAATTAGCAAAAATGCGCTGGGACGTATGCCAGCAGCTGATTTCATAGACTGTTCCCTTCTACAATATGTGATTCTGCTTTTCAATCAATGGGTGATTCACTTAGAAAATTTCCTGCAGTAAATGCAAGGGTCAGAGGTAACCTTTGCAATCACATCTGTTATTGTATAGATTTCTTCCATTATGTGCACTATATATAACAGAAATGTTTGGTACTGGAGAATGATAACATAAAATACAATTGAGCTAAAACCTGGGAAATGTCAATATAATAAAAAAACATAAGTCAGAGGGCCCAAGGTAGACAATCCCGTAATCCTTATATGTGATCCATTCTTAGCAGCAAGAATAGCTGCAGCAGAGATAAAATAGAACAAATATTGCCCTACAACAAAACACTATTGTTTTATTTATTGCCTAATACCTGTCATGGGCCTCAAAGAAGAAACCTAGGCCGAAGCCGACATTCTGTAATCAATATGCAATCTGAATTTATTTGCCCAGGCCTTCTGTCCAGATCCTGGAAGTTACAAAATTTCTGGCCAGGAAATTAAGATTGTTTTATGCTGGCCATCCAGGTAAAAACCAACCGTTAGACTTACCGGTAACGGTGTTTCTACGAACCTTCCAGGATGGCAAACGTATGAGAAATGAGAGGCTCTTCCCTACAGGAAACACAATCAGTTCACAGCTGTTAAAAGGCCCCACCCTTCCCTTTGTCCCTCAGTGGTAAAAAAAATAGTTTCTCCAATCGATTCAAAAGGGATGTACAATCACTTAGGTACTTACCACCTATTGTGTACATTCTTTCCTCACCCTTTTAACAGGGCGGGAAGTAGGCCTGCCGTCCTAGAAGGTTCGTAGAAACACCATTACTGGCAAGCGGCCAGTTTTCTCCTCTCACCTTCCAGGATGGCAAACATATGAGAGGATTATAAAGTAACCACAGGCCTACCTTAGGGTGGGACCACTGCCTGGAAGATCTTGCTGCCAAATGCCAGGCTTGCAGCGTGTTTTACCCCCGCTCCATTAGGAGTGATGCAGATATCTTGGAACAAGAGGCTGATCAGCAGGTTTGTCCCTCCGAAGTCTCTGCCTTCTCTGCTTCGGATGCAGGACCTATCTGGAGTGGAACTTAAAGATGAAATTGGAAAAAACCTATGAAATCAGTAGGTTAGCAAGAATGACTGTCTAAATCATCTAGCAATCGTAATCTATTCTGTCTGTACCCCTTCTTAGGGCCACTGACAGGACTAATCCAAGACTTGTTCTGTGAAACAAAGATGCTACTTTGATTAACCAAGCGAGTCTGGCTTAAAGACTACTCTGTTCAGGAGCATGATTTAACAGGAGGCTCCCTGACAGACACCCCTTGCAGGTCCCCTTTAAATTACAGGAGGCTCCCTGACAGACACCCCTTGCAGGTCCCCTTTAAATTACTATTTATCTTTCATAGTGATGGGTAAAGGGAAGCCCGTTTAAGGGAAATAGATTAAGGTAAGCTTATAACCTGGGCTCAGAAGTTGGACTAGTAAGTACACCAAACCTATGACTTCCCTCACAACAGAATGTTGGCATGTCAGTTATGAAAAATGCTCTATATACCAGAAGATTCCTTATACACCTGCCCACAAATGCATTAAAATTAGGTGGAAAGGAGCTAGGTAAAAGAATGTTTCTAACCATATCGTAGGAGATCAGGTGTCCTACCTGATGTCTGAAACCATAATCCACTTCAATACCATTGGGTGCCTTTTGGCACTAATGAGGGATACATTAAGGAGATCCCTACCTCAGAGTAAGTCCATAACAGTAGTAGAACACTCAAATTGGCTTGCTGCAGCCAGTTATTCTAAGAGAGTGATATGAGGGATACATATAGAATTGTAAATCTATTGAGTTGGGTATACGGGTCAGATAAATTCTGATACCGCATCTTTGGGCTACAATACCCCTATGAACAAAGTTCTTAAAGGGCAGAGGAGGATATTTTTTAACCTTCTTCTAGGGTCCTACAACCTTACCAGGTTTTAAGCAGAGGGAAGCCTCTGGTATGCCCGAACATAATGGACTGCATATTCTGACATCTGACGTTTCTGCAACGAGAACTCCTGGCACTTCCATGTCCCTGGGAAAATAAGGTCTGCAATAAAAGTGATAAATGTATAACTAATATCACACATAGAAGATCACAGATTGTTTGTTACTGACGCACAGCACCAGAAAATAGATGCAGACAAAGGACATCAGCATAGATAACAATGTTGTGTATTTCTGAAGTGCAGCTAGATAGACAAACCCAGAAAAGACACAACAAACGTCATAGTTGTGTATTTTAAAATTGCAATAAGCTAAGGCTATATAATATAAATAGGAAGACACACAGTCTTCATTGTTGAGTATTCAGATGCGCAGCCAAATGTAAAGACAGAAAGACACAAAAACATCCATGTTGTGTATTTCTGAAGTTTAGCAAGATCAGCAATAAAACCAACATAAAGGACACGCACTCCCGTGCTGTGTATTGCTGATGCCTGACAAGGTACCTTCATATTACAAACATAACAGATAAGATACAAACTCCCAAGTTTGTGCATTTCTGAAAAGCAACAAGATATAGTTATATATCAGAAAGACACTAGACTTCCATGTCGTGCATTTCTGATTGTCAACAAGGTACAGTCATAACAGAAGACACTAACAATGTCAATGTTGTGTGTTTCCAATTAGCAACAAGGTATAGTCATATAGTGCAAATACACAGCTAACGTCAATGTTGCGTATATCTGATTAGCAACAGGGTACAGTCATAAGAGCATCCAAAAAAAAGTCGCTAACAAAACTCAAATGCTGTGCATTTTTTTTTTAAAGTTATTAACATTTTAAAAATTGTGCATCTTGATTAGTAACAATGCAGACATAGCAGAAATGTCACTAGCCATCTTTAATGGTGTGTATTTCTGAATAGTAACATGTTATAGGCATGTAACAGAAAAGTTACTAACAAAATTTTAAGTTTATGGAACTTGATTAGTAACAGGGTAGTCATCACAGAAATGTCACTAGCCATCTTTAATGGTGTGCATTCCTGAATAGTAACCTTGTATAGCCATGTAACAGTGATGTTACTAACAAAATGTAAAAGTTTGTGCAACTTGATAAGTAACTGGGTAGTCATAACAGAAATGTCACTTAGCTATCTTCAATGCTGTGCATTAATGCTGTGCATTTCTGAATAGTAGCATGGTATACCAATGTAACAGAAATGTTACTAACAAAATTTCAAAGTTTGTGCAACATGAAAAGTAACAATGTACATTAATGCTGTGCATTTCTAATGTACAGAAGAATAAGGTACAATAAAAAGACACCCCCAACATTCAATGTGGTGTATTTCTAGTAAGCAAAATAATCATATAGCCAAAATAAACAGAAAAGACAGACAACCTATGGTTGCGTATTTCTGATGAGCAGTAAAACACCACAAAGACACAAATAAACTTCCACATTGTGTATTTCTGAGATGCAGCCAGACCAGACAAAGTCAGAGTCATGATGAATCCAACTAAAAAATAGCCAGCAGAGGGCAAGCTTTATATAGGCATAGCTTGGACTCTAGATACTAAACCTTCCTCCACCAGAGGAGAACCAGGGTAGTACCAAATAATGGAAGTCTAAGGTGGGTGCATACACCACAGTAGTAGCTGTTACTCTACCATTGTATGAGCAGGTGTAGTTAGCCCACACACAGGTGGGAATCCAAGTCTCCCAGCATCTAAGGTTTTAATGAGCACAGACCTGGAGATCAATTAAGTCAGCCTCAGGAAGAGGTGGACACAATTTTAGCTTTGAGGCAATCAGACACCTGAAGGGCTTAACAAGCAAACATTAAATACAGGTTACTATATGTAGCTATTTGTATAGATGTTTGCGCCCAGAAAACCATCAATCAGAGTTGCAGAAAACAATGACTCTAGTTCATCAAGGGGTGGGCAGTAGCCCAAACCACCGGGGGTCCCAATTAACTCTTACACACCAACCAATCTAACAGCAGTGTAAGGAGGAAACAATAGGTTCAAGCTTGTTAAGTTGTTACACATAGCATGTTAAACAAAGCAAGCAACTCCATAAGAAAAAAGTTCCCCAAGGGTACCTCTTACTGTGTCTCTTCACCATATGTGGAGATAATTTAGGATGCAAGCTTTTAAGAGCAAGAAGACTCTAAATGAACCATCTTGGAGATACGTGCCAGAATCATAACAGCTGGTCTAACATATTCAGATTATCTGGTGTGCATTGCTGACCAGGGAAAAATCTGTGGTTGGTGTGAGAACTGGGCAGTCTCTCACTACAATTACCACATTTTTTAGAGGCGCTAGTGCCAACAGATGCAGGGGGTGCTTTATCAGAGGCCTCCTGGGTTCCACCTGGAATTCTGCAAGAGAAGAGGAGATAACAAACAGATCACTCTTCCTGCCCCATAGTAAGATGGCTACAGGCCCCACTGAGGGAGAGCATGGGAACTACCAAGGATTAAGCCTAATACTGGTATCAGTCCCAAACAGTAAAGAAAACGGCACTTACCAGATTCCGATCTGGCTTTGCCTGTAGCCACCTGAACCGACCTTCCCTCCTCCTTTTTCATGAGGTGGGTTGCGGCAGGCTTCATTTCTTTGGCAGCTTTCCGGCTTCTTTTGGCCTGTCTGCCTTCCCGCTGCCATGCGGGTCCAGCGTCTCCTCCGTCTTTGCTTCCCTCTTCCGGGTAGCGCTGTGCATGCTCCACCTTTCCAACACAAACCGGAAATTCCGGTTTCCAAAACGAGGCTAGGAGCGGCTCTCCCGGGACACTCCCTCCTCATTGGCTGAGACAGCAGTTGGAGCCCTTGGCTCCCGCTGTTGTCAGTTACAGCCAGTGGGCCAATCAGGACAGGGTGGGGGTGGGGGTGGGGCCCAGATGTGGCTCTGTATGTGAATGGACACACAGAGCTGTGGCTCAGGTGCCCCTATAGCAAACTAATGGGGAAAATTGCAGCGTTATAAATATAAATTAATATATCACAATAAAGTGTCCAACATAACAAACTAAAATAATATGCAAAAAAGTGTCCATTATTCAAGTGTTCATATTTGTAAATAAAATAAAAAGTGATATGTCTCACAAAAAAATATAGGTGATAAAATATCCTTAATAATATAGGTGTCCAGTTAGAATCCAAGTGCAAAAAATTGGAGTGCTCTATAGGAAATGACTCGTGCACAATAGGCCTCCACCAAATGGCTGAAATGCAGACTCACCAGACTTAATAACTGTCTAGATTATTGGACAGCAATTATGGCTTCAGATGATGGTATCTTTCCTCTCGGACTGTAATGGATCTCCCAAACGTCCAAACGTAGGGAAAACAGGGATGTCTCAGCCAGCCACGCCAGATAAATCAACAGAAGCAAGAAATAATGCTCATAGTATAGTATTTATTAAAATAATAAAAAACGGAATAAAAAACATTATCTCAATCATCAAAATGGCAGAGATGACAGACTGGCAGTAGATAAAAACAAAAGGTCCAATAAAGTGCAATAAAAAATTGATCGTTCAAAAATACACTTACATCTGGTGCCACCAACCTGAAATAGAATGGCGGCAGGACCTCAGGCGTATCACCAAGCTCAACGGCCGTTTCACGCAAAGCGCATCTTCAGGAGCTTACTGCTTGCTCTTGGGGCACTTGAGTGGAGGGAGGGGCCAGGGGTGCCAGCGGGGGACTCGAGAAGAGGAGGATTGGGGCTGCTCTGTGCAAAACCACTGCACAGAGCAGGTGAGTATGACATGTTTGTTATTTTAAAAAATAAATTTGCCTTTAATATTATTTAACAATAAGGATGGCTGATGAGCAGAAAAAGTCAAGCAGATCATAAGGTAGCGATCACTGAGATAGATAATGTACCTATCTGAGTAATAAAACTTCATTGAAATGAGGATTGAAATGAGAAAGTGGGCTGGAAAATTCTTAATATTTTCATGACGACTATATGATTGATTTAGATTTAATTGATTTTGAAAAGTTTACTGGGTTTACATTTTCCAGTAAAATTTTGATATAGAGAGTGATCAGAATGATTTACCTTTTGTGTTGCATGAAACAATAATTTCAAACATTCACTTGATTAGGATGGCTGGATTGAATGAACAATGTATAGTAAATCAATACATGTATTAGCTAGCATTAGTCATCAGCTTGCCTCTATTAGACAATAAACTAGCCATTACACACTGCAGTTTCATCCAGCTGCCGAACCTCCTGGTCAGCAATGAAAAATGTAGTATAAGCTGCTTTCTAATATATAACCACCCAATTCAGGGCTACAGACATACAATATCCCAAAAATATGAATACAATGTGCAGCCTTCACTTCAATATACCCAAAATATGTAACACAATTTGAAGTGTTTGTAAAGCCTAAGCATATCTAAGGAGAGCAATGGGAGGGGCTGAGATTCCCCTCTGACGCCAGCAAGCCAGCAGAGGGAGGTCACGTGACCGTACAGCGGCGGTGTGAGAAAAGGTATTTAGCCTTGTCATTTTATAAAACACACACTGTAGTTAATAACTGTATAAACCAGAGGGGATACAAGTATTTTTGCTGCATATTGCAGTGGAGTAGCGATGGGAGGGGCGGGGAGAAGATCGGCTCCCACACTGACAGGCAGGAAGGGAGGGGGAGAGACGGGATGGCAGAGGCACATAAACTGACCATGGTATCATGGCTCAGCAGCCATGATCAGCATGGTCTATACACACAGGGGGACATAGAAACAGGAAGGATCAACCACATATATTACAACATAGAAAGGGACAAATTACATGGCACTGTGCTATAGATCATGCCTTGAAGGAACAGGTTTTTTTTTGGTTTTTTTAGGGATTAGGGTTACAAGCACTTTAAGCTGCTATCTAGGCTACATCCTGTGTTCAGGTACTGCTGCAGCTCTCATACCTAAAAAGAAAAGTACACACAACCTTATATTGCATACTTGTACTGCTGATTTTTAACATGACTGTAGCTCTGCATTAATAAAAACTCTAAAAGGCATGTTTTTAAAATACCATATGATGTTTTTTGTTTTTTCTTTTCCAATATCTGAAATATATTACTTCCTGCAGTTTAAATGATATACTGCTTTCAGTACCGAATGTTTTTGTTGCTAATTAATTCAATCTATTAATTATGTATATATGTATGCAACAGCTTTCTTTTATAACTTATGTTTAGAAAGTAATGATATCATTCTTGCGATACATAGACGTATGTGTGTACATTAGTGATTTCATCACTGATATATTAAAGCAGAGTTCCAGCGTATTTTTTTTTTTTTTAAACATCCCCATGTTGTTTGCATATAATCTGATAGCAATTGGCATAATTAGTTAATGTAGTTTTTGTCAGTGTCGTATATTTTTAAAAATTACTTTGCCGCCCCCTTCGAGCACACTCCCATCTTCATTGTGGGCAGCTGAAGCCCACTGGTATCTTGTTTCCGGGATTCGATGCTGCTGGCCACCCAGCATGCACCTCCTGATCTCGTCCATGCACATAAACAACAAAGCACGGCGCACTCATTGTGTTCAGGTTGCCATAGCCATGGTGACATCAGAGGAAGTTCCTGCCCTGTTGCCATGGCAACATGTCACTCAAGAATAAAATTCGTCAGCAAGCTAGGTAGATCTAACCTAATTTTTCTGGTACAGTGCAATAAAGTCACCTTTGATTAGCAATGCCGCTCCTGTTGTTCCTGCCGCTGCCGCTCACTACAGATACTTTCGCTACCACCCACTACCAATACAAACAAAAGACAGAATTCCCAAATTAAAAATGGCACCTATCTCCTCCTAGTTATTTCCGGTTGTGAAATAACACGATGCTAGCAGGGGGGTGGGCGCCCATTGACTTCTGGGATTGATGACACAACTATCCCAGGAGCCAATGGAAAAGGGGAAATGACATACCTCACTGCAGCGTTGGTTGGATGGAAGTGTAGCCTTTGGACTCCACAAATGGTAATAAATGAAAAAAAAAAAGTGTCCGAGCACGAATGGGGGTGCGATCATCTATCATTGCAGCCATTGTTTTCATATAGGTGGGAACTTTGCTTTAAAGCGTAACTCCACTTTTGTTGAGAAAAAAAACATTCCCCTCTGGGTGATCTCTGTACATGACAAGGATTATAACAATTTTTGTTGCAGATTCCTACCTTTTGTTATTCTAAAGAAATCGTTGTTTGTTCCTCTGTGCCTCTGTACTGAGTGGGTCTAATGGGAGTGGTTTCATAATTATCTATCAGCTGTGGCAGCTGCAGAGTACTAATGAGGAAATCTTCTGGGCCTGCATCCCTTTAGACGTGTTCCTATTGGGAGTATCTCACCAAAAATGACATTTTTATTGTAGGGGATGCCAAAAATCTGACTTGTATCTTAGGCAGACTTCTGGGAAAATTGGTGAGCCAATCACACAAGCAGGAAATTATGTTTCTGGGGTGTGGTCAGTACACATTCTGTGTACAGAACAGCTCCAGGTAGCCATATTGTATTGCATTTTCAAGAAATTACAGCAGCTGCAGATTGAAAAGAAAAGGTCAGTTTGAAAAACATTTAATTACAATATGATTTGTGTCACAATTGTATACGCTATATTATTTTTTTCTTTATTTGCTATTTTTTTCCCCCACGAAAGCCGAGTTACCCTTTAACTGGTTGCCGACTGCGCACAGTATATTTACTGCGGCAGTCAGCCCCGGCCAGGCAGAGTGACGTAGATCTACGTCGCCCGCCTGTCACTGGGTTTTGAGCCAATAGCGGGCGAGCGCGCGCCCGCCTCGGCTCTTTCACGGAGGAGTGCGGGCATGTGACCGGCGGACCCGATGTCCGCCGGTCACACTACGATTGTCGGTAGAGCGGGAGAAAGGCAGAGCGGCTTATGTAAACAAGCCGCCTGTCATTCTCCCCTGTGTAAAAATGGAGATCAGACGGTTCTATGTAGAACCGTTGATCTCTGTTTTTACACTAGTAGCCATGTCCCACTACAGTTAGAATCACGCCCCTAGGACACACTTAACCCCTCCCTGTCCAATACAGTTAACCCCTTCCCTGCCAGTGTCCTTTTTACAGTAACAGTGCATATTTATAGCACTGATTATTGCAGTAATGTCACTGGTACCCCCAAAAGTGTCAAAAATGTCAGTCAAGGGTCCGATCTGTCCGCCGCAATGTCGCAGTACCGCAAAAAAAAATATCGCAGATCGCCGCCATTACTTGTTAAAAAAACCACCAAAAATGACAAAAATCTTTCCCTTTGTTAGTAAACACGATAACTTTTGCGCAAACCAATCAAAATACGCTTTTTGCAATTTTTTTACCAAACATATGTAGCATAAAACAAATTGGCCGAAAATGTTAAAACATTTTGATTTTTAAATTTTTTTGGGGGGGAATTTCACATAAAAAAAATGAAAAATATTGTTATTTTTGCAAAATTTACGCTCTTTTTTTGTTTATAGCGCATGATCAAAAAATCGCACAGGTGATCGAATACCACCAAAAGAAAGCTCTGTTAGTGGGGGAAAAAAGGACGTGAAATTCGTTTAGGTACAGCGTCGCACGACCGCGCAATTGTCCGTTAAAGTCACGCAGTAAAAAAATCGCAAAAAAAACCCTGGTCAGGAAGGGGGTAAAATCTTCCGGGGCTTAAGTGGTTAAGTGATGTGATGTCATTTTTGCCACAAAACTCAAGAGTTATATGGCTAAAAATTTAAATAAAAATAATTTTAATAACAGATTTTACAAAACTTCCTTTGAAATTTGTGCATGAAAAGAAAATATACACTACAGGTCTGTTCCAGTACCATGACTCAAGTAGTTAAAAGACAAGCTAGGTATTGGATGCCCTTGAATGTTTGACCTGCTCTGCCTACAGGCAGCTGGTCCTTGAGCCACAGAAAGATATAAGCCATGAGAAAAGAGTTGTCAGATCTACAGTAGTTTAAACTGCTTCTGTAAACTTCACTCAGGATCACACTGAGCAGATTACATGAGACAGGGAGTCTGGAAGCGACTTCCCCATAACACAGAATACTTAACACCTTCTATTCCAGAACCTTGTATCATGGCAGGTACAATCTTCAGCATCAATGTGCCAGACAATGCCATGACTTGTAAATAAGGGCACTTTCACACTGCTTTGTAGCAAATTGCATGAAAAATGCATGTACTTGGTCACCTTTTGGTGCGTTCCGTTAGATTTACAACAATGCATGGTGTGTTTTTGATGTGTTTGCATTGCATTTTAACCCCCACCCCTCTATATCTCAAAGCCCTTCCCACAGGTGTGTTTTACGTTTTTGCTGAGGTTTTGATGTGTACTAGAAAAATGAGTAAGGAAACTGGCATTCACACCACAAAGGGATGCCTATTTATCTCAACCACTCTGCGCTAAGGTGCTTGGTGCTATAGATACAATAAATAGCATACAATAAATATATCAGATTAAAATTGATATAAAACCAAACATTAATCTAAAATCAAATCGGACCTCAGCTGCTGTTATAAACAAAAGGAACAATAAAAGGTGTGTACATCTAATAATAATCACATTTATACAGTAACAGCGCTATAAGATAATCTGAACATCACATAGTCCAAAACATGTCATATTCATAATATAATAGGGAGTGAAAAGTCCAGCCAACTGCAGCATCACTGGCAGAAGCGTCCCAAAATCGTGTGTCCAAATGGTTTGTATATATTGTCATGCACCTCCACCACACCGGCGTGCCCCCCCAAGAAGTGCCCACGTACCTCAATGAGCGGAATAAAATGCCAGACAAGATATACCCAGTGACAGGGCTTCACATCCACGAGCGGCTCAGGAACTCCACAAAGATGATAGCTGGATCACTCCCACAATTAACGTGTGACATGCAAATGAAATAATGCGCTCATAGTGTAAATCTATAAACACACTGACGTTTATTGAAAATAAAAGCCCCACAATAAATGCACTCACAAAGATAAAAGATTACAAGCTTATCAAATACATTCCAATCCGGGCTACTTGCTAGCCATCACCGTCCCGCTCTGTAGCCGAAGCCGTGGCTGGTGTACCGCCGCGGGACTCCGGGTGTTGGTGTGACGTCAGGCGTCCGGATCGTCACGTTGCTATGGTTACCGCGTGTCCACGCCCTAATGAGTTTCGTCATTGGCTGACTTCTACGGAGGGCGTCAATGGTTTTGATGTGGTTTCCATTCATTTCAGTGAAGAGATTCGTTTTTGGTGCGGCTTTTTGACCTGACCGAACATGCACCAAAAATGCAGCAAGCAGGACTTTATGTTGAATCAAGTTAGGATTTTTTTAAACGCAAGTGAAGTGCATCTGATCGGTGTGAAGAGCTACATAGGGTTTAAAGGGATGCATTTTTCTTCCGCTTTTTTTTTTTTTTTTTTTAATCAAATCCTTTATTTATAATTTTATACACAATCAATAAAAAACACACATACAACCCATGTACATATTGATAAAGCAAATATTCAGAGAAAGTAAGGAAAGGAAAAAAAACCCCAAGGGGTTCCGCTTTTTTAACTAAAGAGCTGAACAAAATCGGGTCAGTGTGAAAGCAGCCTAAAGCCCAGCCTGTAAAAGAATATGTGTTTTTGGCAGCATTTTTACAACATTTGCGGTGTGTTTTTTACAGGATATCTGACTCAACAACGGCATCAAAAACCCAACCGCGGGTGCATTTTTGATGCATTTTTGATGCAGTTTCTATGCATTTCAATAAGGAGGTGCATTTTTTGGTGCTTTTTTTTTACTGCCCCAAAAAATGCAGCAAGCAGCGTTCCATAGGATTGCATGGTCACACGTTTGTAGAACAACGGGTCAGTGTGAAAGCAGCCTTATACATTTTCGGAGGCTTGCATGTTAAAATGCAACTGCTTTGCTGCACCCGGCTTCTGCTGGTATTCAACACTTTCGAGTGTGTTGATTACCTGCTACTTCCTGTGCTTCATCCTGCCAAGGTAAGGATATAGACTCTTCTTTCATTTACTGGGCTTTATTTACGAATGACTTGTGGTATTAAGGTCACTTTAACCTTAATATCTTCCCATTGATTACTCATATATAATGAGTTTGGAACACATTTCAGAACTCAACCAGTACTAAGATACCAAAGTGAAATGAAAACAAAGACAGGAACTGCAGTGTCAATGTCATATCAATACTGATATTACCATTAAAAGGAAAATCATTTACTTGAAATACATTAGAAACACAGGATAAAGTATTTAGATACACTGGGTTATAAAGCGGCCTTCAGGAGATTGGACAAGCCAGTATAACCACTTACTTTCTCATTCTGCCAGTTTCTGTTTTTTAGCAAAGCAATAGTAGGAATGGTTTAGAAAAACACCCGTGCCCCTTAATGTACTCCAAAATAAGGATTTTTTGGTGGGACTATGAGGGGCAATATTGAACCTATAAATTAGAAAACCAAGTATAGAGAATACAATCTTTTAAAAATAATTCCAATATTTATTAGACCATATGTTAAAAAGAAGCCCCCAAATGGAAGCAGAAAAACCGGGGTTTTCTTCACAAAAGACAATGAAAAACAAATACAAATACATTCCTTATTGAAAAAGGCAAGTCAGTACTTTAGTTAATCGATATATTTAAAAAAAATTTGATACAAAAGTGGTAATTCCAGCTGTTCGTAGATGACTTAGTATCATGCTTGCACATCGAGTACATTGGATACTACTCCAAGCTGGAAACCTCCAACGCGTTTCAAAACATTCAAACTTTTCCTTCATCAGGGATTATTTACCACTCTGTAATAATAAATGACCATTGTTAAGTTTCAATTCATCAATTGAATAAGAATAATAGTTTTCAGTCACATATAATAAAAACGTACATTCCCATAAAGTTAGATTGCAGTATTGGCCCACAGACGATCTTTAAACAGGGTGCACCTGTCCTCCCCAGATTGCACAAGAGCAATATCAAGTACCTTCCACCCATCAGATTGTCCTCACCATGAGAATATACTCCCGTATGAGGGAACGAAAGCTTTTAAATAAGTACTCAAATTGAATAAAAAACAAAAATATTTACAAAAATGTGAGGGGTGTACTCATACTGCATATATTTTATCATACTGCATATATTTTATTATATCTTTTAATGTGACAACACTGAAGAAATTACACTTTGCTACAATGTAAAGTAGTGAGTGTACACTTTGCTACAATGTAAAGTAGTGAGTGTACAGCTTGTATAACATTAAATGTGTACATTTGTAAAAATGTGTAAATTTATAAAAGTGTAAATTTGTTGTCTCAAAATAACTCAACACACGGCCATTAATGTCTAAACCACTGGGAACAAAAATGAGTACACCCCTAAGTGGAATGTCTAAATTGGCCCAAATTAGCCATTTTCCCTCCCCGGCGTCATGTGACTCGTTAGAGCAGGTGTGTTAAATTTGGTGTTATCGCTCTCACTCTCTCATACTGGTCACTGGAAGTTCAACATGGCACCTCATGGCAAAGAACTCTCTAAGGTTTTGAAAAAAAAGAATTGTTGCTCTACATAAAGATGGCCTAGGCTATAAGAAGATTGACAAGACCCTGAAACTGAGCTGCAGCACGGTGGCCAAGACCATACAGCGGTTTAACAGGACAGGTTCCACTCAGAACAGGCCTCGCCATGGTCAACCAAAGGAGTTGAGTGCACGTGCTCAGCGTCATATCCAGAGGTTGTCTTTGGGAAATAGACGTATGAGTGCTGCCAGCATTGCTGCAGAGGTTGAAGGGGTGGGGGGTGGTGGGGGGTAAGCCTGTCAGTGCTCAGAACATACACCGCACACTGCATTAAATTGGTCTGCATTGCTGTTGTCCCTGAAGGAAGCCTCTTCTAAAGCTGATCCACAAGAAAGCCCGCAAACAGTTTGCTGAAAACAAGTAGACTAAGGACATGTTCAATAGTTGATATAGTGAAGCGCTGCCTCGTACATAAAACATGGGAAGTGTAACTGTAAATATAAAATGTGGGTGTACCCCGGAAGAAGTCACGAAGCACTTGACGTAACGCGTAGGGCAGAGACGGAGCGTACCCGGAAGTGACGTCCACACCAGGAAGTACTGAACATCACCTTTTACAGAGTTTCATTATGCGAGTTTGTATATTTCTTTTTTCAAATAAAATTGTGAAATACTACACTATGAGAGGATTTCCTTTATCCCCACTCCCAAGAGCTTAAATAGATGGAACAGAGGGATTAGTGGAACGAACTGTACCGTATGGGCTTTATTCATTCAGGACCCCCTGGAGAATCCAGCTTATCCCAAAGAGGCTGTTTGAGAGAAAGTGAGAGGTGAAAGGCTAGTGACACTGGTTTGGTGGCACCACACTGAAGATTACCATCACTTACTTCGAGACACCTATAGGTGAAGGGATTAACCGTATACACACTAATAGGACATTTATATTCATATTGATCTATCTGTTTTGACATTTTTTCACTTTTTGGCAAATATATTTTTTCACTTATTTTATGTATCCCATCGGTAGGACGGATATACGCATATTCATCACTGTATATGAAATTGACAGCACCATTACTATACCGTTGTATGGACACTGAGCACTTGATTTAATTATTTTGTTTTACTACCACTATTTCTTGTAATGCACATTGGATATTTGAGCACATGGTTATGCAATTAATTTACTTTATGTGATTTCAGAATATGGATACACCTATATTGAATTAAAATCCCACATTTACACACAGGTACACCCACGTTTTATATTTAAAGTTACACTTCACATTTTTTATGTAAGAGGCAGCGCTTCACTATATCAAATATTGAACACTATCACTGGCTAAGGATAAGCTTTAAAGTGATAGCAGCAGCCTCATCTATACACCCTCTGACTGTGAAATACATGATAATGTGGGAGACATTTTTTCAATTTAGACTAAGGACATGGATTACTGCTGAGATCAAGATAAGCCTATTTGGTTCAGATGGTGTCAAGCGTGTGTGGCGGCAACTAGGTGAGGAGTACAAAGACGAGTGTGTCTTGCCTACAGTCAAGCATGGTGGTGGGAGTGTCATGGTCTGGGGCTACATAAGTGATGCCAGCACTGGGGAGGTACAGTTCATTGAGGGAACCATGAATTCCAACATGTACTGTGACATACTGAATCAGAACATGATCCCCATCCCCCAGAGACTGGGCCGCAGGGCAGTATTCCAAGATAACAACAACCCCAAACACACCTCCAAGACGACCATTGCCTTGCTAAAGAAGCTGAGAGAACGGCGATGGACTGGCCAAGCATGTCTCCAGACCTAAATCCTATTGAGCATCTGAGGGGCATCCTCAAATGGAAGGTGGAGGAGCGCAAGGTCTTTAACATCTACCAGCTCCGTGATGTAGTCATGGATGACTCCAGTGGCAACCTGTGAAGCTCTGGTAAACTTCATGCCCAAAAGGGTTAAGGCGGTGCTGAAAAATAATGGTGGCCACACAAAATATTGACACTTTGGGCCCAATTTGGACATTTCCACTTAGGGGTATACTCACATTTGTTGCAAGCAGTTTAGACATTAATGGCTGTGTGTTGAGTTATTTTGAGGGGACAGCAAATTTACACGGTTATACAACTTTACATTGTAGCAAAGTTTCATTTCTTCAGTGTTGTCACATGAAAAGACATAATAAAATACTTACAAAAGAGAAACACATTACCAGTCCCTGCGCAGATCCTGGAGATAAATTCTCAAGCTGGGGAACCTTGTAGTATGGCCAGTGGTGAAACACATAAGAAAAAGCGTGGCAGCTCTCTTAACCCTCCATGGGATGTGAGGCAGAGAAACCAAGCAGAAAACAAAAGAAAGAGAGCGCACACCGCCCTAGTGTAACACCATTTAATGAAAATTATTAAAGCCATAAAAACAGGTACTCACAAACAAGTGTAATGTCATGCATGGAAATGATATCCCCCGATCTGATGTATACAGGGTACTCTCCTCCTTGCCGGCGGCTCAGCTGTTCGTTCCCGCACTAGTAAGTGCATAACG
Source organism: Pelophylax lessonae (assembly GCF_965119305.1). Lineage (NCBI taxonomy): Eukaryota > Metazoa > Chordata > Amphibia > Anura > Ranidae > Pelophylax > Pelophylax lessonae. The sequence goes on along the minus strand of NC_138768.1, from coordinate 298,105,452 downwards.
TCCGGCTAAGCCAACCACCTCGGATGTTTTAAGCTAACTCAATGCGGTGCGCCTGCGCACGGTCCAGCCGCCGCTGCACACTCTGCAAGAGCTGGATACTGTAGCCGACAATGTGGTTACACAGAGGGGAGATCCCCGATCAGGACCTAGGACATGACATTCATGGGGTTGCTAAGGACAACGTTTCGGAGGCATGGCCTCCTTCTTCAGGTCTCCAACCTGGATTTCTTACCTCTTGCAGAGAGGGTGGCACTATCACTACTATGTTCGAACACACTGGTTTATTTGCATCTATGTTATTATTATTGTATGTAGGGGGTTTCACCATTATTTGCACATTGAAGCTCTGGAATTTCTCAAAATATTTTTGCAGAGGGGGTGACACCATCACAACTACATTGCAATACATTGGTTGATTAGTATTGGATATTCATTTTTAAGTTTTACCATTGCACTTATAAGTCCATTTGTAGAATTGTATAAAGGAAGTGTAGGGTTGTGCTGCAAAGAGGCCAGGACATACTGATCACCATTGTACGCCCTGAAGAATCCTCCACTTGCTAACCACGCCCACATAATTAAAAAAAAAAAGTCCACGGATTTCATTTTAAAAATCTGGTCACCTTACTCATAACTATTCCAAACAGCCCCTCCTCGCTTCCATGCACTGCATCTGGAAACTTCTCCAAGGTTCCAGAAAACAGGGGGAGGCACCATAAGAGTTGTCAAAAGAGTCATCCAGCCTCCCTGAGTCACTCAACCCTGACCCAGATTCAACCCAGGTCTTGCTCTCAGCCAAATCAATTTGCCTACACTAACAAAACCTATTTACACTTAGCACACTAGCTAGAGGATGCTACAGGTCTTTAACCACTTGCCGACGGCTCACTGTGCTGCTACTGCAGCACAGTGACTCCCCTGGGCCCAACGACGTAGACCTTTGTCGCTGGACTCCTAGCTGTCTCGGCGGCACGGGCCGGATTAGGAGAGGCGGCGATCACAGCCTCTCTTCCCCAATCTTCGGGGAAAGTGTGAGAAGATCCGCCCGCTTGTGTAAACAAAGCAGGCGGATCTTCTCTGTGACAGACAGGGAGAGATCCCAGGATTCAGCATAGCTGAACCTGCGATCTCTATCTCTGTCACAGAACCCCCTCCCCCCACACACGTCAGTAAGCATGAGGCATACATTTAAGCCCTTGATCACCAACAGTGTTCACCCCTTCCCTGCCAGTGTCATTATTACAGTAACAGTGCATATTTTTAGCACTGATTACTATAGTAATGTCACTGGTCCCTCCAAAAGCGTCAAAAATGTCAGTTAGGGGTCCGATCTGTCTGCCGCAATGTTGCAGTCCCGCAAAAAATCGCAGATCGCTGCCATTACTAGTGAAAAAAAAAATGACAAATCTTTCCCGTAGTTAGTAAACGTGATAACTTTTGCGCAAACCAATCAAAATCCGCTTATTGCGTTTTTTTTTTTCAGAAAATATGTAGCAGAAAACAAATTGGCCTAAAATGTTAAAAAATTTTGATTTAAAAAATTTTTTTTGTGGGAATGTTATATATCAGAATGTGAAAAATATTGTTTTTTTTTTTTCAAAATTGTCACACTTTTTTGACATGACCGCGCCAATTGTCAGTTTAATTTGTTCAGTGCCAAGTCGAAAAAAGTGGCCTGGTCATTGAGCAGCAAAATCTCCTGGGGCTAAAGTGGTTAAACACTGATTTCCTCTACAAAAACAAAGTCTTTTTAAGACATTCAATAGCTGGATTTACTAGGAGGATGGACCACTTTTTAGAAACCAATCTTTAACAGGATATTGCTGAGCAAAACATTTGGGAGGATTAAAGATCTTTTCTGAATTAGGTCAATCACTATAGAAAACAGGTTGCAAAAGTGAATGAACAAGAAAGGTTTAAACATGCTGGGGACTTTTGCGAGAGCCAAGGCTAGTCACCTTAGGTGTGTTTGATGCAGGTTGTTCCAGGTTAAGGCTGAATAGTGTCCTTAAACTTAGGAGTACTAAGACCCCTAGGCTGCAATCAACCTGAGCATAGCGATTTACTGGTGTTTTTATTTGAGAGTTTTTGAGCATTTTTAGAAGAGTATTACAAGCTTTTTTAAGCATATTACAAGCAATTTACAGCTTCAGGCATTTTTGTTTATCCAATAGAAAGCACTAGGGGGAGGAGAGGGAGAGAAAATTAAGGGTGGAGAGCTGCTGTTTGAGCAGAAAACGTGTGACAAAATGCTTGTAAAACGCTCAAATCAGGCATTTCTGTTGAAGTCTATGGGGCCAAAATCGCTTGTAATCTACCAAAAAGAAGCTCATGTACTTTTTTGAGCGACAGGAGTTTAGCTCCCGGCGACAGAACGCTCCGATGTAAACAGGGTCCATTGAAATGAATGGGATTTGGCTTGTTAAGCGTTTTAGAGCAACAAGCTTCAAGAAGAAAATTGCTTAGGTGTAAACGGGGCCTAATGTACCCATTCATAAGGTACACTACTCTTCAACCTCAACTGACTGTGCAGAAGCAGCTGCAGTAAAAATGGGAAATCAGATATGGACTCTGGAGGAGAGAGCGTGTATGTATGTTTAAGGCCGCTGTGCTCTGGGTTATCTGAAATGGCTACAATTTTTCCTATGTAGCACTGTCCCTGTAGGGCTTGCTGTGTTTTGACTTCTTAGGCCTTCCTCTGATTACCTGCAAAGAGTTGCTAGGGTTTTTTCACATATCCCTACTTGGTTTGTTACTCAAACAGTCCAGGGTATTTGGTTTTTGTATTTATTGTGGAACTTGGATGGGAGCAGGGAATAATAGGATACTCCAACTGAACAGTAGATAAGGACAAAGCTCACTTGGCCTCACCAAGTTATTTGTGGAAGCAGACACACTTCTTTTACCATACTGCCACTTGTATGGAAGAATTACAGTTAGTTAGTCTTCTTGCTCTCTAGAGCAGCAGACTTGATACAACTACATTATCTTCAGGACCAGTGGCGGCCGGTCCATAGGGGGCGCCAGGGCGCCGCCCCCCCCCCCTAAAAACAGAAAAAAAAAAAAAGAAAGCAATTACAAAAGAAGCAATAAAGTTTTAAAAAAAAAATTGCGTTCGCCGCCGCCGGCCTATGTGGAGGCTGGGGGTGGGGGGGTGGTGTTACGACCCAGAAGAGGCGCCGATTGGCTGCCTTCTGGGGGCGTAACCTGGGCGCAAGGCACAGCGTATGGACACCCCCACTTCGTGGATTCCTGGCTGTGATTGGTCCAGACTCCAGCCTGGACCAATCACAGGAGGACATCCCGGGACGGTCCTTTGGTCACGTGACGCGTGGGGGCGGTGCACCGCCCCGGCGTCACGTCCTTCTCGCCCGCCGTCGCAGAGAGAGGGGAGCCACGTGAGGAGTCGGACGGACTCCTCTGGATCCAGCCGGAAGCCGCCCGAAGCAGTCTCGCACCGGCCACCGGAAGAAGCTGACCGTCTGACGCGAGGTGACGGAGGACCACAGCGTTCGTCTCCGGCCGCGAAGGTAAGTTAAAGCACCGGGACCGGCTGCACTAGCGCTGGCAAGTGGCAATGGATGGAGCCATGGAGGATGGTGCTGGATGGTAGAGTGCTGTGGGAGGTGCATGCATGGCAGCATTGTGCACAGTGCAGCCATGCATGCACCTCCCGCAGCACTCTACCATCCAGCAACATCCTCCATCCATTGCCACTTGCCAGCCCACTAGCCCAGTACTGTCTGCTTTGAAGGGGGCACACACGCTGGTCTCTGCATTGAAAGGGGGCATTATACTGGTCACTACATTGAGGGGCATGTACGCTGGTCACTACATTTAAAGGGGGCATGTACGCTGGTCACTACATTTAAAGGGGGCATGTACGCTGGTCACTACATTGAAAGGGGCATGTACGCTGGTCACTACATTGAAAGGGGGCATGTACGCTGGTCACTACATTGAAAGGGGGCATGTACGCTGGTCACTACATTGAAAGGGGCATGTACGCTGGTCACTACATTGAAAGGGGGCATGTACGCTGGTCACTACATTGAAAGGGGGCATGTACGCTGGTCACTACATTGAAAGGGGCATGTACACTGGTCACTACATTGAAAGGGGCATGTACGCTGGTCACTACATTGAAAGGGGGCCTGTACGCTTGTCACTACATTGAAAGGGGGCATGTACGCTGGTCACTACATCGAGGGGCATGTACGCTGGTCACTACATTGAGGGGCATGTACGCTGGTCACTACATTGAGGGGCATGTACGCTGGTCACTACATTGAAAGGGGGCATGTACGCTGGTCACTACATTGAAAGGGGCATGTACGCTGGTCACTGCATTGAAAGGGGGCATGTACGCTGGTCACTACATTGAGGGGCATGTACGCTGGTCACTACATTGAAAGGGGCATGTACGCTGGTCACTACATTGAAAGGGGCATGTACGCTGGTCACTGCATTGAAAGGGGGCATGTACGCTGGTCACTACATTGAGGAGATGCAAGCAAAAACAGGGAAGAAAGCCGCTCAGGTGCAAGTTCAGCACTCGGTGCAGGTCAGATCCGCCATCCAAGCATGTAGACATCCAAAAAGAGAAAGACCGCACTCAGAGATGTTAAATGAAAATCAATAGGACTCCTTTATTCTCCATAAATACAGCAGACAGACGTGTCGGGTTGACGCGTTTCACGATAAAAATCGCTTATTCATAACCACACACCTTGAGACTGTGGATGCCAACAACCTTTTGTAGATAAACTACATTGAGGGGCATGTGTCGCTGGTCACTACATTGAAAGGGGCATGTACGCTGGTCACTACATTGAAAGGGGCATGTACGCTGGTCACTGCATTGAAAGGGGGCATGTACGCTGGTCACTGCATTGAAAGGGGGCATGTACGCTGGTCACTACATTGAAAGGGGGCATGTACGCTGGTTACTACATTGAAAGGGGCATGTACGCTGGTCACTGCATTGAAAGGGGCATGTATGCTGGTCACTACATTGAAAGGGGCATCTACGCTGGTCACTGCATTGAAAGGGGGCCTGTACGCTGGTCACTACATTGAAAGGGTACATGTATACTGGTCACTACATTGAAAGGGGGCCTGTACGCTTGTCACTACATTGAAAGGGGGTCTGTACTGTGGGGTTTGTGCTAGGGGGTCTGTACTGTGGGGTTTGTGCCACTCTCAGTCAGTGTATCCCATAATAGGGTGTCTCTCACAGTATATCCCATAATAGGGCCCCTGCTCCCTATTATAGGATATACTAGTACTGATGGACCCCTTAATATGTGATACATTGGGAGAATTTGTTCACGCAAGCAAAATACAGGGGACAAAATGGGTGGAGTCTATAAGGCTTCTGAGAAATGGGAGGGGTCAAAATAAAAGTGCGGGGTCTTGCGCCCCCCCATCTTAAAACTTCACCAGCCGCCACTGTTCAGGACACTCTCTAGCATCCCCTTGACTGACACCCATCCACTGACTCCTGACTCCGCATGGCAGCCTCTACAGAGGAGGGGCAGCTGCCCCCTTCCTCCAGGAACCCGCTCTCCAGCTGAACACCCCGAGCACATGTGCCCCTGGCCTTTATAGTCACCCAGTATGCACCCATGCACTTTCCTCTGCCAAACACCAGGGCTGTAACAATGCCTGTGCCCTCATTTTACAGGTTTCCTCCCACTGTCCAATATGCCTCCCTATTGGACCAGTGTGAAACATTCAGACAAACTGAGCTGCACCATGAGCAGACCCTACCACTGGATCCCACTTTCTATCAGGCAGAGAGCAATCCAAGTTTACCCGGCAATCCCTCTGGTAAGCAGAAAGACCCAAAAACTATACTCTCGTCTAGCACCTACCTAGGAGGGTGCTACACCTATAAAGCCAGACATAATCTCTGAAAACTGCCCCCTGGATGAGAAGGAAGATGGAGCCACCCCTTAGGGGTTAAGGCTGGGAGAAGTGATCCTCACTATCAGTGTCAGGTCCCTTAGACAGTACACTGCTAAGCACCCCGCAACTGTTAGATTGTAAGCCCACAGGACTGCTGCCCTTGCCCTTATGATCCGCCATACTGAATTTGCAAGTGAGTGCTTACCATAAAGGGTACTCACACTGGAAAAACACTGAAGGAGCAGGAAGAGTTAATGCTTTCTGGTTCTGAGGAGGTATTCTGGACTTTGTGGGGAGGTGGCTGAAACTCAGGTAGAGATGCAAAGAAATGCATGCGCACAACATGTCGGGACATTTGGGGTGGGGAAGGTTATTGCCCAAGAGTGTGTTACAGCACTTTTAAATTGTAACACCACTTTTGTTGTGAAAAAAAAAAAGAATTTGAATAAACTTTGTTGTAGATTCCTACCTTTTGTTTTTCTGAAGAAATAGCTGTTTGCTTGTCTGTGTCCATGGAAAAAGCGAATCTAGTAGGACTTGGAGTGACTTCCTAATTACCAATTAGCTGCTGCATTTGCAAGGGTCTATTGAGAAAAATTACAGGGTCTGCGTCCCTTTAGATGTTTTTTCTCTTTGGAAGTATCTGACCAAAAATGACATTTTTGTTACAGGGGGTACCCAAAATCTGACTTGTATCTTAGTGCAGACTTCTGGTAAAATGAGTAAACTAATCACAAAAACAGGAAAATTCAGTCAGTGGGCAAGTGGTTAAAAATGATTTAAATAAATTCTCACCAAATTTTCTAAACTTTTTTTTTTTTTTTGCTTTGGTACACTTTCCCCATGACATTTGTTTTACAATCCCTTGCCTATTAAGCATTAATGTTTTTTCACATCCGGATACCACTGAGTTCAATGTGGCTTGGATTCCCAAACGTCAGTAAAGTTCCGTATACCCAATTCTAAACTGAACTCAGATAGGTTTGTCTCATCATTTGTTTCTGTAGCACTGCCCCCTAGAGGGCTACTGAGAATTACACCTTGTGGGTCCCTTGTAGCAACAATCTGTAGAAACGTATTACTTCAGACACTTGGCTCAGACAATGAACAGTCCAGGGATTTGGTTTTTGTGTTTTATTTTAGAACTGGGATGGGAGAAGGGATGAGTGGGATACTCCAACTATGCACAAAGCTTGAGGACAACTGACTGCAGAGTATGCGGCAAGGCCGCTGCTTCACCTTGCCACAGAAGTGAAGATAATGGAATGATAATATGATCCTGAATTAGTTCCTCTTCAGGGTCCTAACTTGGCACGCCCTGTCTCACTTGCTGTATGTGCTAGCCCCTGTCCACTGACTCTCCACTGGAGTGATCTCCTTCCTGGGCAGACCCCTGGCAAGTTTCCTGGTACTCACGGACACTGTTTTCCCAAGGTTGCTCTGCCTTCAGTTCCACTTGTCAGTATCCACTGGACCTCCTGGCTAAGCACCACACTTCTGGCTCTCTAGGCCGACCGCCTGTGACCACCTTCCATACAGATAGGACGAGAGACAGCCGTCGCCCTCCTCTTGGGACCTGGCTTCCCACCCAAAGACACCCTGCCACATGTGCCCGTGGCTTTTATAACATATCCCAGGATGCACCACTGTTTGTGCCAACCCACTGGGACAGTTACAAAAGCCTGTGTGTCACTGGCTGGATTTCCTCCACTGTCCAACAGGCTCCCCTATTGGATACAGTGGGGACACTCCCTCAGGCCAGATGAGTCACGCATGAAAACATGTAAAAGGCCTAACTAGTATTACCGGGGTCGTATTTACCCCATTGCTATGTGAATGTATGCACTGTTCTTATCTCTTGTTCTTTTGGTTGTTTTGTTTCTTCTAACTGTTGTGTATAAAAAGTTTTTTCAATAAAAATGATCTGATTAAAAAAAAAAAAGGCCTAACAATTAGGCTCCCCTGATAAGCAGACTATGGTTTACCTGCTGCTCCCCTGTTAAGCAGGCAGAGCAAACTATCTACACTACCTAGCACCTATCTAGGAGGGTGCTACATTTCCACTTTAGAAAACATAGTCAAATATGTGATTAAGCTTTACAAAAGTTTAATTGCATAGTGGACCATTATGAAATCTAATCTTCCATATCTGTATGTGGATTAACGGTTTCATACTGTGTTAAATAAACAGGTTTTTCTTGTAGAAAAGCTCCTACTTTATTTTAGGTATAGTAGCAACATGACTCTTCCACCTGGCTTGTTTTGCTAGGTTCTTAGAAAAGTTTGTACAGTCAATGTTTACAAAGGAAGTTTTTCCAATACAAAATGTGTTATGCCCGAGCATATAAATTGCTGAGCACTACCGTGCAGGTCAAAGCTCCGATGTTGCCTTCCAGTTAAAAGTCTCTAAGCCTTTTGCATTAGCAGCTGCAGACTGATCAATTCATCCTTCTGCTAACTCTGCTCTCCCCAATAATCAGCATGTTTCCTGTCAACATATTTGCATGCAGCGCACCTAAATTGGCTCTCAATCCTGCTCCTTCATCTGCTAGTCTGCTTGCTGCTGTATAAAAGGATTGTAACAGGCTGAATCCATGTCAAATTTAAAATATATTTTATGATAAATATCTAGCTGTTATTTTGTGTCTTTTTTTTAGCTACCTGGAGTTCAGCTTTAACTCTAATGAACAATACAGGACACAGTATTTGGCTACAGTTTTCTATTGGCATCAAAACGTTATATCTTCAGCATAATGGGAAGTGTGGAATTTTCATCTGGTTGATACTGTAACTTCCAGCTAGATAAGAGGGTGATGTGCCTATTAAAAATGTAACCTTCATTTCAATAACCAGCCCATGACTTTGATTTTTTTTTTTTTAAACTGAATAGGTATATGGAACACCAGAATGGTATTTGTATAGTTTGGCAAGTTTCAGCTACTTAAAACACAAACATTTCTAAAAGTGCTTTTGGGAAACCCAGGCATGGAAAAGATGTCTGACATTTAAGAGGACAATGGGCCAGGAGGATGTATTTTTCTATAATATAACTAAACTAATACTATAAATAAAAACAAACACAAATTAATTTTTTGGCATAAATAAATGGCCGCGGCACTTTATTGGTTATAAATAAATTAAATAATTATTTATTCAAAATTCCATCAAATAATTTTCAATTCCAACAAACTTATAAAACATAAATCTGTATCGCTCAGTCCCAGAACTCGAGCGAAAATAAACATATTTAAAACCACCAAAGTCCCCCCTTAGATCCAAGGGTGACTCTACCACATAAAGTGCCAGCGACGGGTGGGGGGGAGGGGAGCTCGCCAGGCAGTCACTTCCTAACTGAGGGGGATTACCTCAGCGACCCCTTAATAAAGCCTTGGGTCAGAACCTTCTAGAGGGGCGCGCGCTGCTGTGCAGCCCGCCAAAACCATGCTTAACATTTAAAGGGACAGTGTCTTATAAATTAAATAAATTCTGACACAAAAATTTTTTTTTTTTTTTTTTTTAACATCCCCTGTCCCATGTGCGAGGGCACCTATTACTTGTGCCCTCTTACCATGGGCCAGGAGGATGTATTTTTCTATAATATAACTAAACTAATACTATAAATAAAAACAAACACAAATTAATTTTTTGGCATAAATAAATGGCCGCGGCACTTTATTGGTTATAAATAAATTAAATAATTATTTATTCAAAATTCCATCAAATAATTTTCAATTCCAACAAACTTATAAAACATAAATCTGTATCGCTCAGTCCCAGAACTCGAGCGAAAATAAACATATTTAAAACCACCAAAGTCCCCCAAACGCCGGGACTAGTTGCAAACTTGTACCGGCCCCCCCACCACCGCGGCCATTTCTATGCTATTTTGAAACCCTAAATTGAGTATATCTAAACCTATATCAGATAGATGGATTCCATCCTGCCTGTAAAAGGCCAGGGAAACCACCTTCGAGGTCCACGTGTCGGAAAGCAAAACCACCAACCAATGGCATAAATTTTGCCATTGCATGATTTACTCTCCTCCTGGTCCTCTCCAAGGGCTTAAATTCCATTGAAGACAACCATTTCAAACGAGGAACAATTTCCGAAAACACCATTGTACAATTCGGAAAAATTAACTTGAAATTGTATAGATCCTTTTTAATCCTGAATAATAAATCTAATGACTTCAAAACTCCCACATCATTCCCTCCCAAGTGGAATATCAATACGGATGGGGCTGGCCAAACTTCTTTTAATCTATAAATCAAGTCACACAAATTAACCCAACTCAGACCTCTCACTCCTTTCCAAAATATATGCAAATGATCAATATCAAAAGACAAATTTTCAGTATAACACCGGTGTGCAGCTCTTTTTCGTGCCCAGTGAACAAACGAGTGTCCAATGATCCATACGGAAACTTTGACACCTATGGAATCAAACAGATAAATTAGGTCTGATATATAGATTAAAACTTTTCGATTCCCACCTTCCCAACTTTTTTATCATAGCCTCATCTAAACCCATTCTGGCCGCTTCCGTGGCCGCTCCTATCCTAAACGAATGTGCGGTAATTCTAAGCTTATCCATACCTAAATACTTAAGACATTTTTTTAGAACAGCTGAAAACTGATATTTTGTGACTACTGAACCATCTATATGAATAAAGAAATTATTTGAAAAGGGGGGCCTGACCTCCAAATATCTGCTAAGAACCGCACAAGGACATATATACTGATCACCACAAGCTGCCAGCTCTAACCAATGGCCTTTTCTAAACTGATCAGTTTTTGATTGGCTAATGAAAACATTAACCTTCTCCCTACCCACAATGACTTCTTTCGCATTAAGGCCTGATTGGCCCACCCTATTGTCTGAGACCAATTCGGAAACACGAAGCGCAGCGAAAAAGCACAAAGGCTGCCGAAAAAAGTCTAGCCTCATATTCCGAAAAACAGACAGCAGGGGAGGCCAAGCATAATCTTCTAAGTAAATCAACTGATATAGGTCTGCGTGTGTCAGGGGTGAACATCCTTTTTCTATAACCTTTGAGGGCTTGTCTTATTGAGAAAAAACTCATAAACCCTACATAATTCTTCAATTTCAGAAAAAATGAAACCCCGGCTAGGATCTTGTTAATATGGCTATATGATAGCTGCTGTTTCATCAATGTGCATAAAAAAGCTAGCATGTCACCCTCCCTAGGCGGCTCAGATGGAATACCCATCTCATTACAGAATAACAACCATCTCTGATAAGCAGAACCATACTCCGACCAAGTGTGAGGTGCCACCGAGCACTTTATCGCATCAAAGACCAGATCTAAATCAAGGTCCACAGGTGATCTGGGCAATGACATCCCACCGGATCGGCATTCGGATGAAGTTCCCTGAAACGAGAGAACTGAAAACGGGATAGGGAATCAGCTATGCAATTTGACACTCCAGGAATATATTTGACCTTTAACCAGATGTTTAATTTCAAACATAAGAAAACAAGATAACGGAGAAGTCTTAGTACCAATGTAGATTTTGATGACAAAGCATTTATTGCATACAAAACTCCTCTGTTATCCGAGTGTACCAAAATTCTCCTGTCCCTGAAATTAGCACCCCAAAGTTCAAGGGCAACCAAAATCGGGAATAATTCTAATAAGACTATATTATTAGTAAATTTACTCTCAACCCATGACGTAGGCCAAGATCCGCAACACCAATGGGTGTCCCAGACGGCCCCAAACCCTAAAGACCCTGCTGAATCCGTAAATAACTGGAGGTCAGCAGCAAAAACCCAGTCTTTTTGAAAAAATGAACGACCATTATAGTCGTTTAAAAAACGCGACCAAACGCGCAGATCATCTTTTAACTCCGCCGTTAGCCGGATATGCGCCAAAGGAGACTTAAAGCCAGACATTGCTAGAGCCAAACGCCTCGAAAAAATTCTACCTACTGGCATGATACGCGAGGCGAATGCTAGCAGGCCTAGCAGAGACTGAAGCTCTTTTAAGAGAACTTTCTTACGCCTCAAAAATTCACTAATTGTGGACTGCATCCTAGAGATTTTTTCCCTCGGGAGCTGACACTCGCCAATGGCTGTATTAATAGAGATACCCAGGAATTCAATCAAAGTGTTAGGTAAAACCGTTTTATCCTCAGCCAATGGTATCCCAAAATGTCTACAAATAAGGGAAAATAGCTTTAGCAGCAACAGGCAGATGTCAGAATCAGGGGGTCCCACAAAAAGGAAATCATCCAAGTAATGTAAGACCCCTTGACAACCCGATTCTCGAACCATCACCCACTGAAGAAAAGTCGCAAAGGATTCAAAATAGGCACAGGACAAGGAGCATCCCATCGGCAAGCAGCGGTCAAAAAAGAAAAAACCATCAAAATAAAAACCTAAGGAATTGAAGGCTTCCGGATCAATAGGTAATAATCTGAATGCCGATTGAACATCCGCCTTAGCTAATAATGCACTAGGGCCATATTGCCTAATCATATCAACCGCCTCATCAAACGTAGTATATGAAACTGATGATATAATAGGGTCTATATCGTCATTTAACGAACCACCTCTAGGAAAAGACAGGTGATGTATTACTCGGAAGGAGTTAGGCTCCTTTTTAGGAACCAAACCTAGAGGAGATATACGAAAGTTCTTAAAAGGCGGGTCCAAGAATGGGCCTGCTACTCGCCCAGCCTCAATTTCCTTGCGAATCTTCTCCCTGGCTATATCTATAAATTGATCTGTTGACTTTAAATTTTTTTCAACCTTACAACCCAATCCTTTAAAAGATGGAAGCTTAAAACCTGATTGAAAACCATTAATTAATAATTGGGCCTTCTCCTTGTTTGGATATGCCTGCAGCCACGGGAGCATTTTTTCCAGCCTCACTGAAGTGCAGGCTTTTCTGAAAAATATCCCTGGATGACTGATTCTGCTGACTTGCCCTCTTAAAACATTTTATTGCTGGGTGATTGCCCGTACAAAATGAGCACTCATGTTTAAATTTGCACGCTGCTGCCCACTTACACTGCGTTTCATTATACGCATAACAAATTCCCTTCCTATAGGGGGAGGCCATAGGGGCAGCACTTAATTGTTTATTTGTTGGCGTAAACTTTTGAGGAATAATTAAATTTAACCAAAGGCCTACGTCCTTCATGCCCCATTTCAGGCTGGGATAAACTGATAGTTTCTGTCGGAAGGACTCATCGTAATAAAACCATCCCAGACCACCGAAGTTCTTATACGCTTCCAGGATATGTTCCACATGCTGGAATAACCCACTACAATATTCTGGAAATTTTTCACCTAAAACCGACGAATAAATGCAAAAGGCTTGAAGCCAGTTATTGAATGATCTATAAACCGGACGCCTCCTATTTTCTTCTTGCCCGTCCTCAGATTTTTTTTCATTCTTGAAAGCAAATTCCTTTGCTGACGGCAACAATGAAAGTAAATCGATAAATTCACCTTTCCAAATTTTCTCTTTGATCCCTGCTGTGAGGTGATAACCAAGCGGCGACATATCGCATGGCATCACTTCCTTCAGACACGTCTCGGGAACCGTGTGTGCCAAATGACTAACTCTGGTACCACCATCTGACACAGGTGTAACCGGAACACTACTTACCACAGTCGCCACTTGATTCATATTGCTGACTGGGGACCATACATTACCAGGACCTTGTATGCTGAAACTAGGAACATTAACAGCAGGAACAGGTGTAACATTCAACAAACTCGCAAATTTAGATAAAGATTCTAAAATAACATTTAAATTGTTCAATTGTGCCAACTCACCAACTCCTGTCGGCAGCGTAGCTGATTGGCTAACAGGAGGCGCCATATGCTGTACTTCTGCACTGCTTGTATTCACCTGTGGACGTAAAGCCTGGCTAAGAAAAACCTCTTCAGCTGGTACCTGACTGGAACTATCCTCCCTAGGTTGCCTAGCAACCCTCTCCTCAGATGCTCTCTCAATTCTGCTTCTGTGAGGCCGGGTGTTATCCCGCCTTTCACCACTGGGTGGCGGTGATGGTGAAGCAAACCTTTTTCTCTTCGGGCCTCTTCGGCTCCTTCTCAGCCCTCCCGCAGCTTCTGACAGTCCCGCAGCTGTGCTGTCTGACTCCTGCCTTGAGGATGCTGGCCGCTCCGGAGGACGGCTCCGCTGCCCCTGTCTGGTCCCTGCCTTCCCTGCTACTGGTGCCTGAGGTGAGGGGGATACACTCCTCACGGCCGTCTCCTCTGCCCGCACTGCGGCCGCAGATGCAGCCATTCCGCTCACCTCCTCCCTCAGCTGTTCAGGTTCAGCTCCGCTCACCATGAGACAGTTCCGCAGCCATTCTTCTCCCCCTTCTAAAGCTGCTCTTTCCAATACTTGCCGGACAAGGGTCTTCATTATGGCAGAAGAGCCAGCGAATGCCGCAACGCCGCTGAGGAGAGGAGAGCTCGCCAGGCAGTCACTTCCTAACTGAGGGGGATTACCTCAGCGACCCCTTAATAAAGCCTTGGGTCAGAACCTTCTAGAGGGGCGCGCGCTGCTGTGCAGCCCGCCAAAACCATGCTTAACATTTAAAGGGACAGTGTCTTATAAATTAAATAAATTCTGACACAAAAATTTTTTTTTTTTTTTTTTTTAACATCCCCTGTCCCATGTGCGAGGGCACCTATTACTTGTGCCCTCTTACCATTCCATTCAATTTTGTATAACTGAATGAAAAAAATAAAATGAGAATCATGCAACATTCAACTTATCATACCGACAAAGAAAAGGATAGCCAAAATGTAATTTTGCATTTCAGCAAAAATGTTCATCTATGTGCTACAAAGGCTTTTGTTTGTGTTTTTATTTTGGTTTCTGTTGCTTAATACATAAAAAATATTCAAAACTTTAAAATGTACCTAAAACAAAAAAACAAATATATAAAATATAAAGTAGTATTTTCTCCCATAGAATAATCTTTATTGTATTACAGTACCACTGGCAGGTATCAATTGTACATGGCCACTTTGCAAAGGTTGGACCCCACTTTAACACTTATCATTGTTGCTCCACAAATTGGACTTTACAAAGTGAACTTGGTTTCCTGTGTCTTCTGTTTCTTGCCACAACTATTAACTACCTTACTGCCTCTAGCTGTGCCTGGCTGGTAGCAATCGCACCACTGTTACTTCCTGTGATTACCTCTCCACCACACATCCAAATCAAGTATCCCTATTGAGATCAGATCTCTTTACAGAAATTGTCCTTCGTCCCAATTCTCCACATCTCTCTCCAGTTAACTCCTTCAGGCTGACCTTATTGGTAAAAAGTTTTCAAGGGAAAGGTTTATCTTTAATTTCAATGGCCCTGCTTATTGCAAGTAACTGCACAGCTAAGCAGCATGCCCTATATATTAAAAACACACTAATCTGCAGTGCCTTTTTGTGTGCAAGCCACATAGAAACCAATGGAATTTCACTTGGAATGCCATAAAAAACAGAAAAGTGTGAACAGGGCTTAGAAAGTGGGCTGGAGTCAGAAGATCCTAGATATATCGGGTAATACGGTTACATAATGTAACCCTAAATAACCAGGTCTTCTGCAAAGGTTATGCTTCCTGTGTCCTATACAGCCTAGTTTAGTTGGTCTCCAATCAAATCTGGCACTAGACAATGAGGTTTGTAAAAAGGCAACCCAAAAGACAGAGGTCAGTCAGGTGTGCAAGCAAGATCTAAGCAGCATCACGCTTCTTCATCTGGCATCCTCACATGCAAGTATTACAGAGAGTATTACAGCTCTCTGCTGTACATTTTTAGTGGTCAACCATATAGATTGTTGCCATTAGCCCAAAGATCTTGTCTAGGGGGTATTTGGTAGTGTTTAGAAACATCACTGCACAGTGTTCATCAGATCGTTTTTGGTCCAATCACAAGACTTTGTGAGGCATTTTAGATTTATTAATACCACATACCGCCTGATGTAAAAAGGTTAAATGTTCCCTTTAAAATGAACTGTGGAAAATTTCAGACTTATGAAAAAATATTAGCAGTAATATTGTGTGATTGTACTAGAAATTGCTCTCCTTAGAACTAAACATGATTAGTTCAGTGTTCTCTATACAGCTCTGTCTCACAGCAATGCAAATATCTAATCATAATAAAAGTGCATGGTTGTAATAAGAACTTTGGACAAAGTCAGGGCATGAATATTTACTGAATGATTAATAATAAATGAGCAGCTAATCATATCATTAAGAACTCATTTATTATCAATGTTTCATTAGCTCATTTATTATCAACATGTCATACAAGCATAAATTCAACTTTATACACACACACTATATATATATATATATATATATATATATATATATATATATATATATATATATATATATATATATATATATATATATATATATACATATATATTTTCATACCCTGATTTTTTTTTTATAATTTGGGAAAATTTAGGTGACAATATAAAATAAAAAGTTAAAGTGTTATTAAACCCAGGACCCTGCCATCACTATATCTGGTCTCCCACAGTACGCAAAACATGGAAATGTATGTTAAATTAATATAAACTGCTAAATTCCTTTTCTCATCAGATGTACATAGAAGTCTTGGGACTATCACTGTCTGGCTGAGCACTGGTTAAAGCTAGTAGGAGGAGTTTGCATTCTCCTCTGAGTGACCTATGAGGCTGCATGACCCCCGACTTTCTGTCTAGACCAGTGGTTCTCAACTCCTGTCCTCAGGACCCACTAACAGGCCAGGTTTTTTAAGTATTGCTTTGAGGAGATGCAGACTAGACTCACCTGTGATGTATTTCAGTTATCTTGCAAACCTGGCCTGTTAGTGGGTCCTGAGGACAGGAGTTGAGGTCCACTCGTCTAGACAGTGCTAACTGGCCCTGTGCCAATCACATGCACCCTCCCGAGAAAAAAAAAAAATCTCTCTAGCATTAAACACCAAACTAAGCATGTGCAGAGTACCCCCAAGGCTCTGTACTATCAGGAGATAGATTGGGGACAGTGGAAGAAGGGGAGGCTCAGAAAAGACAGGATCAAACAGCCTTTTTACACAATGCGCAGGGTTAACCCCTTAGGTTCTACAGTGAGTATAACAAGCATGCTTTACTGGATATACACACTGATTTTACTGTTGTGGGGTTTGGTAACACTTAAGTAATGATGTTCAATACCCCCATATTATTTCCAGACTCTTGTGACCTTCCTAATAATACAAGTAAAGTTGTAATGGCTTTCAAATAACTTGCTGTGGAGTGTGTTAGTCCAGAACAAAGCCTGACACCTGCTCTGCTGCTCTAGACTCATGTAAAAGAAGCTGGCCTTTTTTAATCTAAACAATGTCTTCCTCCTAGTGATGCCACTGCTTATGCACACTTTTCACCAAAGAGTGACAGATGGGAGTCCTAAGTGCTACACGTGACTACCTCATGGCAAAGTCCTCACAGTGGCTCAGAGGCCTGGAAATTCATCATGTATAAAAATGGAGAAGGACTAAGAGGGGCCAGCATGAATCACAGTTGGCTCTGATAAGACCCATCTAGGACATGTAAACAATTGCCAAAATTGTATAAAAATTCAAAAATTTAAAAACATTTTATCTAGGAAGTAGAAGTAGGGAGCTATAGAACCGTAAAATGGTCCCGGTGGGGCTGCATATGCATTATTGAAATCATTATAACCTTCTAAAGTTATAAAACATGTTCTAATAGTTTATATAAAAACATCTTAAAAAAAACAAAAAAAAAAAAAACAAACAAAAACATGATGTTCACATCCAGAACTTGGTTAGCTGATTCAGCCATTTTATAGACAAGCATCTGTGCAAATATGCAATGTCCCAGACATTGGTTAGCAGCATAGATGAATAGACCTCCAATTTCAATATGATGTAGGTGTCTGTGGTCATGAAGGTGTTTTGATGGTCCCCATTAGATGTGAGTTTCATCTTTCTTCCAGTTCTGGGGGTAATTTTGCCTTTGGTAGTTTGAGTTGCTATGGTGGATATGATCCAGTGGAACAACAACATCATCAGGATGGTGGGGTGCCTTGTTTAGTTCTACCACTCGTGGTACTACAACAGACCAGCGATCTGCAAAAATAAATACATTAGCATTAGATTAATGGAAACAAAAAATATATAGTCATGTTGGCTCTACACAGATTTATAAAGATTTATAACTGCCAGGCACTATAAGGTCTTTAACCTCTCCCGATTGCTTTATCGCTAAAAATGCCAGAATTCACTTAGTAGGTAGCCTTGTCGGCCAACTAGTGCCCAACATCTTTTGTTAGAAAATTGACAGAGCTGGGTGGAAATTGTGTGTGGGGGTGAAAGGGACCCTGGGGCCTAACAGAACACAAGGTATGGAAGTGAAAAGTTTCAAGCAAGAGCATCAAATTGAACACGGTTTATTTTTTTACTTATATTACAGTGAAAGTAATAGAGTTATCTGTGCTTTGTGTATTAAAGTGGATCTCCAATTCATCTGAGCACCACAAACCAAAAATGCTATTCAATTCATTTTTAATATTCAAAGCAAACTCATCCATGTCTCCATGCTTTATTTTGTTGTGAAATCACCTTGAAAAACACCCCCCAGAAATTCAGTGAGCTCCTAATATCCCATGCATTCTTCCTTTGCAGTACTAAAATTCA
Source organism: Pelophylax lessonae (assembly GCF_965119305.1). Classification (NCBI taxonomy): domain Eukaryota; kingdom Metazoa; phylum Chordata; class Amphibia; order Anura; family Ranidae; genus Pelophylax; species Pelophylax lessonae. Next base: position 298,086,861 of record NC_138768.1, on the reverse strand, counting down.
TAAAGTGTTATCAGCCCTGTCCATTCCACAATTGAACACCTTCCCCTCTCCTGAAAGCAGCTGAGCTGTCCTGTATTTCCGAGGTTGCCTGATGATCTAAATCCTAAATACGGGTGTAACATGGAATACGTTCAAAAGGTGGACTTATAAAGTGTAGGCAAACGTTACCTTCTTGTGGTCTAGTAAGACTACCATTGAAATTGTTTTGTTATAGCTATTCAATTAAAAAAAAAATAAAAATACTGGACGATCCTGCCAGAAATAGGAGCATGAGCACTTTCCTGTATACTCTTGCCTCAGTTGACTCATCAGTTAGCATTATTTATAGAACAGACTCCACTGCAAATGAAAAGTTTTTGGCCTTTATTTTGGATTTTCTTTGCACAAGCACACAGAACTGTTGGACACGGTATTGGCCAGGTGATATTGAGGCCAAAGAGTTCAATCTTTGTTTCATCAGAGCAGAGAATTTTGTTTCTCATGGTATGAGAGTCCTTCAAGTGCTTTTTGGCAAACTCCAGTCGGGCTGTCATGTGACTTTTATTGAGAAGTGCCTTCCATCTGGCCACTCTACCATACAGGCCTGATTAGTGGAGTTCTGTAGAGATGGTTGTTCTGGAAGGTTCTCCTCTCTCCACAGAGAAACGATGGAGCTCTGTCAGAGCGACCATCAGATTCTTGGTCACCTCCCTGACTAAAGCCCTTCTCCCCTCAATCGCTCAGTTTGGCCAGGCGGCTCGCTCTAGGAAGAGTTCTGGGGGTTCCAAACTTCTTCCATTTACGGATGATGGAGGCCACTGTGCTAATTGGGACATTCAATGCTGCAGAAATTTCTCCTTCCCTAGATTAGTGCCTCATTAGAATTGTGTCTGAGGTCTACAGACAATTCCTTGAACTTCATGGTTTGTGCTCTGACGTGCACCGTTAACTGTGGGACCTAACATAACAAAATGTGGAAAAAGTGAAGCACTATGAATACTTTCTGAATGCACTGTAACCTCTCCTGCTCTTCAGTTGAATGTTTACACCCTGGGTGTTTGTGCTGTGTATTACTTTGCCTTAATTGTACTGTGTCTGTGTATTACTTTGCCTTAATTGTACTGCAGTATGTCAGATTCAAAGTATAAAAGGGACAGTTCTGCAGGCCTCTCCAGCTCACAATCGTCTAACAGCTCTAGAGTGGCCTGCAGCACTCTTCAAAGAGTACTTGATGCCAACAACTTGATCATGGATCTCTGCCTGGGTACACACTTCTGAGTCTTCACTAGCTCCCTTCTTCACTCTGTCCAGGGAAGGGTTTTCCTCTGGTATGCTGGAATTTAAAACCAAAATCACTGCAGGCCCACCTGCTTTTGCTGTCATGGCCATTTGGCAGATCCTGGTGTTGCTAAAGGTTTTTTGGACATTGTCTCATTTTCAGAATGAGTCTCCTTTCTAATAATATGGATAGATTGAGGACTCTCTGACTAGAATATGGATTTCCAGAACAACAATTTAAAAAGCGATTGCTCTGCATGCCCTACAATGAAGAACATCACTTTGAATTGTCCCTAGACGCTTTCTCAAAGAATCCACTGGCAGGAAAAGTATTTTTTTTACCACAAAAAAAGAAAACCAAGGCCTCCAACTGGAAAAACTCATTACAAGTCTAAAGGCAAGAAGTGTTCCTTTTGTTTTTACCAGGCCTTCAAGTCCAGCCAAAAATCTGTCGTAAATGCTGGGCTCCCAAGTCCTCCTATCAAGTTCTCTGCATTTTCCAAAGTAGGTGGGTGGGGGGGTGTGTCTAAGTCTTTGCGGACACCTGGACCAACAGCCTTTCTGATGAATGGGTGAAAGATACTGTGTCTAGGGGCTACATGCTAGAGTTTCAATCTTTGCCTTCATCCTACTGTCAAACCTGGCAACCTCTTCACAAAGACTAACAGATGTTCGTGCTACCTTGGCAGACCTATGTCAAGGAGTCACTACTGCTTTTCCTCAAGCAGACAGGTTTCAACGTTTTTTCAAGCCCATTCACTGATTCTAAAGCCAAAAGGGGACATCTATCCCATCCTGGATCTCAAAGCACAAGTTTGCTGCCCTTCTGTCTTCTGCACCTTGTGTGCTCACAGGGCATTCCCATAGCATGCTATCTATACAAATTCCTACCTAGATAACAGCACAGACTTTGTAGGGCAATGTCAGCCAGACTATCCAGACTATGAACGTCTAGTTGGCTTCTGATAGGGGTCTTTTTGGCTCATTTGTCATAGAAATGACTGGACTCTTTTCACCAGTGTGTTGCCAGAAAATATCATCCAAAAATATACTCCGTGGGACAAATACTGACCTGTTCCAATCAGGCCTGGATCAGCATTTGGGCCTCGACTACCATTAAGGGGGGAAATGGGATTTTGTACGTACCGTGAAAGCCATTTCTGAGTTTGATGGACACAGCGCTCCATAAATCATAACTACTGGGTTATATTGCCTCCTCCAGGAGTAGGACTAGGCAGAACAAAAAACACCTTGCTACGCCCATGGGCTCTCCTCAGCTACTATATAACCCCCCCTCTCTGCTCTAGGTAATCAGTTTAGTAGCAAGCAGATGACCAAGTGGCGGACTTGCAAACTTGCAATATTGATGCTTGATGATGGAAGGCCCAAGAAGTACTCAGCGCCCGAGTAGAATGCACCGTGATAGGGAAAGGAGGAACCTGACCTTTAATAGAATAGGCCTGAGTCTGATCCCTCTGGAAATGGTAGCCAAAAAAGCGGCCAGCCCTTTCCTTAGTTCACTCATAACCAGTCGTTTCCTTGGTCCATTTAGAACCACAAAAAGGGAGTCTGACCTCCGAAAGGACTCCATAGCTGCCAGATACACCCGGATCGCACTACTACATCCAAGGTATGCAAAGCAAATTCCTTGGGATGAGCCGGCTTGGGACACAAGGAAGGCAAAGCAATGTCCTCATTCAAATGGAAGTCAGAGACCACTTTGGGCAGGAATGATGGACAGGGATGAAGAACCACTTTATCCCTAAGAAGTGGGAGTACGGCAGCATAGTGCCACCAATTCCGAAACCCTGTGGGCTAAGGTAACAGCCACCAAGAATGCCAAGGAAATCTCCTGAATATTCCCAAATGGAGGCATTTGAAGAACCAAGAGCACTAAATTCAAATCCCACAGTGGCAAAAGAGACCATACAGGTGGAGCCACATGTTGAACCCCCTGAATGAAGGTAGGAACTAAAGAGTGCTTGACTAGGGGTTGCTGAAAGAAGATTGCTATGGCAGACACCTGGCCCTTGATGGTACTCAAGGCCAACTTCTGATCAATGCCCCATTGAAGAAAGGCTAGGACCCGAGCCACAGAAAAGGATTGAGGATGAGCACCAATCGATTCACACCAAGAAATGTACACTTTCCATGTATGATGGTAAATCTTGCTCGAAGACGGCTTCCTAGCCTTCACCATAGTAGGGTTTACTGATCCACACAAACCTCTATCCCTCAGTACCTGGCTTTCAATAGCTAGGCCATTAAAACCAGCGTCTGTAAAGCAGGATTGTAGATCATCCCTTGGAACAAATGGTCATCTCTGAGCAGGAAGCCCCCAAGGGGCATTTACAGCCACCAGAACGATTGGAAGATCCTTTCCCTCGATTCCTCACAGGAACCACAGAAAAAGCCTGAGCCGAGGAGAATACTGACCTTACCGTGGCCCTTGGATGCCTGCGGCATCTGCCAGAGGAACCTGTGACCTTGCCACGAACCTCCTGTGGAGCTGAGCCTGATGAAGGAGCTGCATGCAGGCCTGGGCAAACAGAACTGTTTTGAAGGTGGATACCACCAGACTCAGAACCTGTATGCAAGTCAGGAGAGAGAACTGTCTGACAGCAGCCAGCGAATTAAGGCCTGTGGTTCCTGAAGTTTGTCCAGAGGAAAAACCGCCCTGGTCAGAATTAAAATCAGATCAGGTAATTAAATTCCCTGGAAAGGGGGGACCTTAGGTAGTTCAGACGTCACCTGAACCTTTGCAGAATTAAATCAGCACAAGGAGACTGAAGACCGTAAAAACCTGAAAAGGACAAACCTTGCCCCCCTTTCTGGGTACCCCCAAAATAAACATTTTGCAGGCCTCCTTGATGCTCATGAAAGAGATCCATGGGGCAATAAACCAGGGAAGATGTCCCCCCACCCCAACAATCAGGGAGGGCAGACCTTCATACTGAAGGGGTCTTGTCTGTGGGTCTGGAGAAGCTAGCTCTAGGCTTACCAGAGCAAAGGTTGCTTGGAACCTCCAGGGGAAGATTTAAAATATCGATTTCCATTATTTTCCATCCCAGAAGCACAACATTTTCTTTGGGCTGAGAATGAGAGCCCCTGTCTGCGACAAGGCTCCTTCCCTTTCCTCCTTTCCTGGATTGTGGCAGTAAGGTACCCCCCCCCCCCCCGTGATACCCTTAATGATATCATCCAGGGTAGCCCCAAATAGGTGATTGCATTAAAAAGGCAGATCAATGAGAGCTTTATTACAAGCTTGATCTGCGGACCAATTCTTAAGCCACAGAACGCGCCTAATCACCACTGCTGAAACAAAGTTTGGACAGCACAGGAGCTGTATCCAAAGCTGCATCACAAAAACTGCAGCCCATTGACCAACTGGTCCACTAAATCAACATAAGAAGCGGGAACCTGCTCATTCCCCAGACCCTGGCTCAAATACTTGGCCCATTCAGTTAGGGTCTGAAACACCAGGGCTGAGCACAGTCTTGCTGCAATGCCAAATCAGCCATAGTAAACATGCTGCGTGACACAGCCTCCTCTTTCCTGTCAGCCAGGTCCTTAAAGGACGGGGATTCCTCTACTGGGATCATGGTTGCTTTATTCAGCCTGGAAACAGGAGGGTCCACCACTAGTGGACTAGTCCACTTTTTTAAAAGGGACTCCTCAAAAGGATAATGTACAGCAAAACGTTTTGGGACCACAAAGGGTAATTTTGGCTGTTCCCATTCTTAACAGGAAAACCTGTCAAAATAAGGCACATAAGGAAACACCTTTGGAGTGTGAAGTGATTTATGTGTACCAAACGACACAGCCATGTCCGTGGCTACATCAGCCGCATCCTCAATTTTTAAAGTCTCACGCCCTGCAGTAATAAACGCGTCTACTATTGTTTTTTTTTCATTTACTGCTGCGACTATGGAGGAATCTAATCATCCTCTCGGATGGATCAGGGGGTTTGATATTAAGCCCCTCTGAACAGGCTTCATCCATGGCAGCATCAGGCTCAGAATTAGATGATACAGACTGAGCAAGGAAGGCGGGGGGCGCTTCCTCCTGGGACTTTGCCCACACGCGACTTCCACCCGGGACACTAAGGACTGCAGGACCACCTTCCGTGCAACCATGGGAAGCTGGGGTTCAGAGGGACCTGCCACTTCCATGGAGGGGGGGGGGGGTCAGTGGGGGAGATGTAACCCTGAGGCTCCATAAGGAAAGGAAGACCTTGCAGTACAAAAATGATCTTTTGGCACCACTAAAGATACCCCCAAGCTCAGGGTACCGATCAGCAGAGAGGGAGATAACAGAGACCCCCAAGGACTCACCCTACCAACCATGGGAGTGCCAAAAATTTGGACCCAGTCCACACCATGGATGCCATCCCTTTTCATATGTCCCGGGCACAGGAAGAGGTGAAGGAGAGGGAAGGAAGGAAGAGGAGAAGCTCCGGCATCCCCACAAGGCTTTGGTCATCTCCAGCGTCTCCCAGACTAAGGAAAAATGGCCATCGTGACATCGGGCTACACAAACATGGCTGCTGGCCGGAGACAAGCCAAGGGAAAATGGCCGCCATAACATCGGACTTCTCCAACATGGCTGCGAGCAGCTCAAGATACCAAAGCATGCTGCCAGAATCTTCCCTGTGCCCTCTGCAATGCTGCACCCTCTGCAAAGGGACCCCCCCTGAAGGTACTGTACTTCCAGAAAAAGGGCATATGTTACGGGAGACTCCGCACCGCTCTCTGTGCTGGGACTGCCTGCACTACACCCACACTCCAACCAGTAGGGAATGCACCTGGGGGTTTCCTACACTGGGACCCCTCCATACTACCAGGGCAGGACACACACTATCCCAGGACCCTTACAGAGTGGGGAAAGCAGGGAAGACTCAGGGGTCTCCGCTGCATCCTCTGCCCTGGGACCCCCACTAGACTCCAGGTCTGGACAGAGGGCAAAGGGAGTTGGGGAAGCCCAGCTCAATGAGGGATTTCACCTATATGGTCTAATTGACCCTTTGGGTATCTCCATTATACTCTTTATTAAAGCGGAGTTCCACCCAAAAGTGGAACTTCCGCTTTAGGGAGTCCTGACCCCCCAACATGCCACATTTGGCATGTCATTTTTTGGGGGGGGGGGGAGCGAGTACCTAGTTTTGACAGGTACCCGCTCCCACTTCCGCTCGGAGCGCCACGGCGCCCTGAGCGGAAGTTCTCCTCTCCCCCTCCCTCCCTGCAATCTTCTGGGACACGTCAGAGGTCCCAGAAGATTGCCGGTCAATCACGGCGCGCAGCGCGACTCACGCATGCGCAGTGGGTACCCGGCTGTGAAGCCGCAAACTAACAGCCGGGTGCCCACAGCAGTGATGTCGGCGCCGAGGGAGAGGATCGAGGCTTCCGGCGGCCGCATCGCTGGACCGTTGGACAGGTGAGTAAATGGCTGGAACTCCGCTTTAAGTGTTCTTGCCTTTGGCAAGTACACTTACTATTCTTTCACATATATATTATTCTTACTATAGTGAAAGCCTATGGGAAAATTTGGCACCCCAACTCCTCCCACAGTTTTTACACTACATAGACAAGTAATTTACCACAACTAGCAACTCGTTCACGATTGCGTTGCTATTACTTTTTGGAAGGTTTCGCTGAAAGGTTTGCGAAATGTGGTCCTTTTGTGGCGGAATGTTCAAAACTGTGGGGCCTGAAAATAGTTAGAGGGTGAGTAAAGAAATCTTGCCACAATTTGTAAACTGCTGTCACTTCCTCATTTTTAAGGCCACCTACACAAATGTTACATCAAAACTTTGCCTATCCCTGCTGCCACTAAACATGTCCACATCTAAGCTATAGCCCTAATAGTGTTTACACTATGACCGTTTGGTTACAACTTACGATGTCCATTGACATTTATTGAAACTGCACTCAAACCATCTCAAATTTCAAGGCTGTTTTCTAACCTGTGACTGTGCCTTCAGTTTTAATGTTTCATAGCCATACTAGAAAACGTTGGCCGGGGTCTTGTGATTCCTATGGTATAAGTCTCTAAGCTGTGAGATTTAGAGCTTGTACACTAGAGCCGTATGAAGATGGGCATCTCCAACTTTGGTAAGTTGCCCCATAAGAATGAATGGCGGAATGTTCCGGAATGTTCAAAACAAGACCGTTCGTTTCCAACTGCCAAAATGTTTCAACTGCTGCCACTCCCACACACACCTCTCACACACACACACACACACTGTTGCCACTCCCATACACACATAGTTACTCTGCCCACTCCACCTGGAGACTACCGGTGGCGGCAAGAACATTTCACACAATTTCCCCAGAAATTGGTCATTTTCTAGTTACTCTTCTTTGTGCACTTTTTTATAGTGCTTTCTATTGCAGCTACATTACTCACTCCAAGCAGGAGTGAGTTATTTTCTCACAATTATTATGTCACTCAATACCCCCCTTTTTTATAGAATTTTCGTGAGATTGCTATGTATGCCACCACTTACCACATAATGGAGATATACATTCTTCATGAGGTCCTCCCATTGTGCCCTGGTGACCATGGACTATACTCCCACAGTTCCTGGTATAGGCATTCCCCAGCAGTCTGCTGTCTATAACATCATGTGTTCTACTTAGAGCCAAGTTGTAAGTATATCAGGAAGGGCCAATTCATACTAGGATGGTTTTATCCTCTATTCTGTCTCCTTGATGTAGCACCCTCCTAAGACAGGTGCTAGGCAGATAAAGTATAGTTTGTCTGCTTATCAGGGGAGCCTGATCGTTAGGAATGCCTGTTGCATGTGTCCATGTGTGATTCATCTGGTCTGAGGGAGTGTCCCCACTGTATCCAATGGGGAGGCCTGTTGGACAGTGAAGGAAACCCAGCCAGTGACACACAGGCTTTTGGTAGCTGTCCCAGTGGGTTGGCACAGATAGTGATGCATCCTGGAATGGACTATAAAAGCCAAGGGCACATGTGGCAGGGGGTCTTTGGGCAGAAAGCCAAGTCCCAGAAGGAGGGTACAGCTGTCTCTCCTTCTGCAGCTGTGAAGGGTGGTCACAGGCAGTCGACCTGGGTAACCTGGAGGTGTGGCTGAACCCAGAGGTCGAGTGGATGCTGACAAGGGGAGTTTGGAGGCAACGGTGACTCAGGAAAAACAGTGTCTGTGAGTACAGATGAACTTGCCCAGGGGTCTGCCAGGAAGGGGACCACTACTGAAGCTAGGGTCAGCAGACGGGTGTGAGCACACCAGCATAGAGAAAAAAGGGGGTGCCAGTTTCAGAACCCTGAAGAGAGTATTTACTCAGGAGCATTTAAAAGTAACCTCACTTAGTGGCAAAGTGAAGCAGTGGCCGTGCCGCATTCTACAAGTTAGCTCTCCTTCACACTGTGACTAGTTAATAGTTGGAGTATCCCACTCATCCCTTCTCCTATCCAAGTTCTCAATAAAGCCACAAAAAAAACAACATCCCCTGGATTGATTATTGACTGAGCCAAGAGCTTTTAATGCTGTTATCTGCTGTCCATTGCTAGGGGTAACCCAGGGGAATCCAGAAGATGTAATTCTCAGCAATCCTCTAGGGGGCAGTGCTACATTCCTATATTATTTCGTTTTATCACTAGACTCCAATGTGGTTTATATATTTATTTACAGTGGAACATATTCCACGAAACGCGTAGAGCTTTTAGGATGCATGCTCTTCTCAACATTTTTTTATGATGTAATCTTTGCTAGGTGTTTTAAAAACAATGTAATGTTCTATCTAGTTTACAACAAGTCAGCTCATTGTTCATTACTACAATATATGATTTGATCCAACTGTATGTATCATCGAACGCATTTCATCACTTGTATGCATCATCGCAATCACGTATTCCCTATTTGTTTACACAACTTTTAATAAAATCTGCTCTCGATACACTGCAAATATTTTTTGTACTGTACCATGCTCCGCCTGTCTCAATTAGACAACAATTTGTTATGTTCCACTCTGGGCCAGTTGTGCTCACGCACCTCATTTAAAGTCCCAGCCTCCCCTTCCTCCACCCCGAAGTAGGGGAGCTGTTGTCCAAGGGACCGCTGCGACTCAGACCCACGCCCAGTGATATGTGACCCTGTGAGGCGTTTAAATCGCGGGCCAGCCTCTGTCCACGAGGCTTTGGCGCGACCGACCTAGCGCGTAGCTGCGGTTTGTACGTGCTCACTGGCTGGGCTGGGGGGACCACTGGATCTGGATTATCCAGCCAGTCGCCCAGCAGTTGATTGTAGATCTCCCAAAAGAAAAAACAAAAGATGCAAAGGAGGAGAAAAAAATGCTAGGACCAAGAGATCCTAGCAGGTAGCTTAGGTCCTTACTCCTGACTAGACAGATTAAAACGGATTACCTAGAGCAGAGAGGGGGGGGGTTTATACCAGCTGATGATGACCCATTGGTGTAGCCAGGTGTTTTTTGTTCTGCAATATAAGCCAGTAGTTATGATTTATGGAGTGCTGTGTCCATCAATGAACAAAAGAGAAATTTCTGCTCTCTCAGTCCTATTTCAAATCCCACTTACCTCTCATTTCCCAGTAAAGGCTGCTGTACAAGGTTTCTTTCACATAGTTCCACCAGTACACCTTCCAATGATTCTGTGGGATATCAAACTGGTTCACTGGTTCAGCCTTTTGAACCAAGTCACAGATATCCCTTTATCTACTCTAACACATGAGGTAGCTTTCCATATTACCTTTACTTCGGATAGGCAAGTATCCGAGTTGGCAGCTTTGTATGCATAGTACATATTCTTATCCTTCACAAGAGCTCCCCACCCTAATCAGGACATTGTTCTTCCATTTCTCTGTCCTGCTTTGATTCATCCTAAGGAGATATCCCTTTATTACTTGACTGTGGTTAGAGCTGTATGTGTGTACCTCTCAGCTACATCTTCCTTCAGACAGATTCCCTTTTTCTTATTCCTGAAAGTTCCTGTAAAGGACAGCCTGCTACATGTTGCACCATTTCTCAGTGGCTCAGACAAGTTTTTTTTCAGCCATACCAGCTTAAAGAGAAGCTCCAGGCTCCCCCAAAAAAATTTAAAGTAAGCAGCTACAAATACTGTAGCTGTTCACTTTTAATAGAAGGATACCTGTCCAGGGAGCATGCAATGTCCTCACCCGAGCAGAATGTCTTCAATTGGCTTTGGGTGCAGTTGCCAGCATGTTAGGTAAGCGAAGCCAGTTTCCTTCTGTGCAAGCATGAGCCACATTGCGCTTTGTAAATGGTCTTCTGGTACCTGTTATGTGTGCCAGAAGGCTGCGGGGGGGGGGGGGGAGATTGGGAGATTTCTGCGCAGATCGCCACTGTGATCTGTCCAGAAGTGAGAGCAGGTACCTGTCAAAACCCCCGCGAAAAGTGCCAAATGTGGCAGTGGTGGGGGGTGGGGGGGGGGGAGATTGCAAACAAGCAAGGCAAACTCCACAAGATCTGAGAGAGCTTTTCGGTATCATGTTACCGTTTCACATTCTCTAAGTTTGACCAACTAGGTGGCATTTACAGATGCAAGCAATGGACAGTGTCCTGAAGGTAATTTAAACTGCAGGCAACTCCCGATGTATTTCTGTCATTGTTCTACCTCACAGGACCAACTAGGTGGCATTTACAGATGCAAGCAATGGACATAGTGTCCTGAAGGTCATTTAAACTGCAGGCAACTCCCGATGTATTTCTGTCATTGTTCTACCTCACAGGAGCTGTTGCACACATACATTTCATTTCCGCTCTGTTTGGCTGCCAATAGAGGAACTGCAAATAGTTTAAAAGACCAAGTCTTGGAATTTACAGAATCTTTTTTTTGCATAAATGTCCACAAAAATACACAAACAACTTATTTAGATAGATGAGCTTTAACCTATAAATGGTAAAGGAATTGGTCTTTACACAGGGGTTTATCATCCATAGGTGCCCCCGGGGGGTTGCAGCCCACTGTGCTCTGACCCACACTACACCCATGGATAATCCATGCCGGTCGACTGTCGGGGGGTGATTGGTGCAGTGGTGGAGGCAGTTATAGACACTGATCTCTCTGTATAGCTTTCAATGAAGCAGTTGACAGCCATGGGAAGGAGAGGAGGGGAAGCGGATAGGGATGAACTTCATTGAAAGCTATACAGGGAGATCAATGCCTGTAACTGCCCCCAGTGCCGTACTGATCACCCTCAACTGTCCCCCTGTGTCCCCCCCCTCCTTCAGTGTTGCCAGCTTTCCTCTTCTCTGCCAGCTGCTGCGGGGCATTATCAGGATGAAGGGGGCCAATAAATCTCATTTACCAGCCCCTACTTTTCTGAATGAACAGAGTCAGTGATCACTGACTGTCCATTCATAACTGAAGCTGTAACCTGTGTTTATGATGCTTTAGTTTATGAATGAACAGGAGAATGTCCCTGTTCATTCATCTGCAGTGCAGCTAAGGCTGCAGAGAAAGGGACTCGGGAATAAAAAAAAAAAAAAGAAAAGAAAAAAAAAAATTGTAAAAAAAATATAACCTAAAATAATAAAAACCACTGACACCATCCAGCTGTCTCCTGCACATACTACCCATCGCCATACACACCACACTCCTCTCCTGCACATACCACCCACCGCTGTACACTCCGCACTGTCCCTATTCAACATTACCACATCTTGAAATAAGTCATCGCAGACTATTTAACCACACCCCCTTTAAGCCATACCCAATATTTAGTGCAACTTAAACCATGCCCACTTTTCACCTCGGCACACACTGCGCACCGCATTTATTTGCTCATCGATGCTTAGGGCCCACTTTTAATTTTGCACAAGGGCCCACTGATTTAATGATTATGCCCCTGCTTTCACACTAGAACACTGGTTAATAAGTACTTAAAAAAATATATATATCCTGTAACAAAAAAAAAAAAAAATCAAAGTACACATCTTCTGAATCTGTCCTCTATGCTTATATTTCCATTAATCTTAGCTAAACTGTTAAATGTAAGCTTTCAAGAAAAAGGAATTCTGTTTTTTTTTTTGTTAAATGCATAGATACTATGGCATATTCCTTTTTAAGCAAAGCAGCATTTACAAGATGGTCTTAAAACGGGTTACTGCTATGAAATCTGTTTTGACTTCGAAGGAATCATCTATTAAACATGCTACAGATATAAATAATCTGTTCCTTTTTTTCAGCAAAACTTACTGCTAACAGTCAAATATTTGATGAATCATTTAGTCCTGTGATAAAAACATGTTATTAACCATGGAACTAATCCATCAAGTATGCTGCTAGCATAAGCTTATAAACCAACGACCTTGCTGAGAGGGAATTCTGATGGTCATTTTGGTGTATAAAAAAAAAAACACTAGACTTTAGCAAAGGCAACGAACTGCCCCTTTTTTTGTACCTTAAGAATTTGAGGATGTTATTAAGGTACAAATTCTTTATTGCTTGACATATGTTTCTGTGTAACGCAGCTCATCTTCTTCAGCAACAATGCCTATGGAAGATTACCTACATACAGAGCCTTAAAAAAGTATTCATACCCCTTGAAATTTCGACATTTTGTCATGTTACAAGCGAAAATGTAAATTATTTTATTGGGGGTTTTATGTGATAAACCAACACAAAGTGGCACATAATTGTGAAGTGGAAGGAAAATTATAAATGGTTTTCAAAATGTTTACAAATAAATATGTGAAAAGTGTGGCGTGCATTCATATTCGGCCCCCTTTACTCTGATACCCCCAACTAAAATCTAGTAGAACCAATTGCCTTCAGAAGTCACCTAATTAGTAAATAGAGTACACCTGTGTGCAATTTAATCTCAGTATAAATACAGCTGTTCTGTGAAGCCCTCAGAGGTTTGTTAGAGAACCTTAATGAACAAACAGCATCATGAAGGCCAAGGAACACACCAAACAGGTCAGGGATGAAGTTGTGGAGAAGTTTAAAGCAGGGTTAGGTTATAAAAAAAAAAAAAAAAAACCCAAGCTTTAAACATCTCACGGAGCACTGTTCAATCCATCTCCAGAAAATGGAAAGAGTATGACACAACTGCAAATCTACCAAGACATGGCCGTCCACCTAAACTGACAGGCCGGGCAAGTAGAGCATTAATCAGAGAAGCAGCCAAGAGGCCCATGGTAACTCTGGAGGGGCTGCAGAGATACACAGCTCAGGTGGGAGAATCTGTCCAAAGGACAACTATTAGTCGTGAATTCCACAAACCTGGCCTTTATGGAAGAGTTGCAAAAGAAAGCCATTGTTGAAAGAAAGCCTTAAGAAGTCCCATTTGCAGTTTGCGGGAAGCCATGTGGGGAACACAGCAAACATGTGGAAGAAGGTGCTCTGGTCAGAGGAGACCAAAATTGAACTTTTTGGCCTAAAAGCAAAACGCTATGTGAGGCCGAAAACTAACACTGCATGTCACCCTGAACACTCCATCCCCACTGTGAAACAGTGGTGGTGGCAGCATCATGTTGTGGGGATGCTTTTCTTCAGTAGGGACAGGGAAGTTTGTCAGAGTTGATAGGAAGATGGATGGAGCCAAATACAGTGCAATCTTAGAAGAAAACTTGTTAGAGTCTACAAAAGGCTTGACACTGGGGCGGAGGTTCTCCTTCCAGCAGGACAATGACCCTAAACATACAGCCAGAGCTACAATGGAATGGTTTAGATCAAAGCATATTCATGTGTTAGAATGGCCCAGTCAAAGTCTAGACCTAAATCCAATTGAGAATCTAGATCAAGATTTGAAAATTGCTGTTCACAGACTCTCTCCATCCAATCTTGAGCTATTTTGCAAAAAATGGGCAAAAATGTCACTCTCTAGATGTGCAAAGCTGGGAGAGACATCCCCAAAAAGATTTGCAGCTGTAATTTCAGCAAAAGGCGGTTCTACAAAGTATTGACCCAGGGGAGCTGAATAAAAATGGAAGCCACTCTTTTCAGAAATTTGTAAAACATTTTGAAAACCATTTATCATTTTTCTTCCACTTCACATAAAATCCCAATAAAATACATGTACATTTTTGGTTGTAACATGACAAAATGTGGAAAATTTGAAGGGGTACAATAATTACTTAAGACACTATATATGCCGAAACCTCACCCCCTTCCCCTACTTCCAACCACAGTTCAGAATGTATTTAGCTTATATATCAGGGGGTGGTATTTAATCGTATATGTATAAAGTTAGCTTTTGAATGCATTATTATCCTTCGCCATATTAAAACGTTGGTCCTACAGTAAAGAATCTATTTTATTTTTTTCTAATTATACTGTATATTATACATACATGCATACATACAGATCTAAACACAGAAAAAATTGTGTTTAGTGCAAAAAGAGGTAATGCAGCAACCTATATTCTGTACAATAAAATAATCTTAAAGGTGCGCAATACCAACATCTCTGTAGTGATCAATAGAAAATATTTTTTCACACACAATTTTTTGTATTGATCACTACAGAGATACTGGTTTTGTGCACCTTTTTGATAAATTAGCCATACAGATAGGCATATGTAAAAGTTTGTCTCTTTTTAATCTTAGGCCTACCTCTTCGCAGATGTCGCATTGTTTGGGAAATGCCATAATATTGATATGTATCATACTTTCCAGGATCCTCATTAATAATGCCAAGATTCTGATTCCAGTGGGACCAATTCACTTCATCCACCCTGTAATGAAAGTAAAATTAAAATTAAAATAAAAAAAAGGAAAGCCCAACTGCATAGCAGTTCTATTAGAGGCTACTGTTAAACAGTGGTGTTTCTGAGCAATATTTCACCAATCCCAAACAGAATGAAGTCAAAATCACACAAATGAAAAAGTCTTAAACTTTAAGCTTTGTATATGCACTTATTAGTATTAGCCTAATTTACATTTAAATAGGACAAACATTGCAACATTTTGCACAGTACATAGATCACAGGCATCAGTCTCTGCCCCTCTAAGAACACTTTTTAGGGTTCATTTACACCACAATACCTGCGTTCACTGTGCATTTCTGCATGTACAGTATCTCACAAAAGTGAGTACACCCCTCACATTTATGTAAAAATATTTAATTATATCTTTTTATGTGACAACACTGAAGAAATTACACTTTGCTACAATGTAAAGTAGTGAGTGTACAGCTTGTATAACCGTGTAAATTCGCTGTCCCCCCCCAAAATAACACACAGCCATTAATGTCTAAACCGCTGGCAACAAAGTGAGTACACCCAACACTGTATCTTGGCCTAGGCCAACAAGGCCCAGGCCTAGGGCAGCACTTTGCAGGGGGACAACTAAAAAATCAGTCTGGCGCCCCTATAAAGCAGCCACACTGCTGCCATGTATGATAATACTGGCCGGCGGCCGATGACTGGCCTGCCGTTTGGACAGACTGGCGGCCCCCCTTATTACAACTGGAAACCGCCAATACTAGTAAGTGTGGAACTGGTAGCAGGTTTTAGCAGCCTAATGCTCCGCATTGCAGAACAAATTATTAATAAGTATATACACTATCTCACAAAAGTGAGTACACCTCTCACATTTTTGTAAATATTTTATTATATCTTTTCATGTGACAACACTGAAGAAATTACACTTTGCTACAATGTAAAGTAGTGAGTGTACAGCTTGTATAACAGTGTATATAGCCATTAAGGTCTAAACTGCTGGCAACAAAAGTGAGTATACCCCTAAGTGAAAATGTCTCTCATACTGGTCATGGCAAAGAACTCTGATGATCTGAAAAAAAAAAAAATTGTTGCTCTACATAAAGCTCGCCTAGGCTATAAAAAGATTGCCAAGACCCTGAAACTGAGGTGGAGCACGGTGACAAAGACCATACAGTGGTTTAACACAACAGGTTCCACTCAGAAAAGGCCTCGCCATGGTCGACCAAAGAAGATGAGTGCACATGCTCAGCGTCATATCTAGAGGTTGTCTTTGGGAAATAGACGTATAAGTGCTGCAAGCATTGCTGCAGAGGGATGAAGGGGTGGGACGGTCAGCCTGTCAGTGCTCAGACCATACGCTGCACACTGCATCAAATTGGTCTGCATGGCTGTTGTCCCAGAAGGAAGCCTCTTCTAAAGATGATGCACAAGAAAGCCCAGTTTGCTGAAAACAAGCAGACTAAGGACATGGATTACTGGAACCATGTCCTGTGGTCTGATGAGACCAAGATAAATTTATTTGGTTCAGATGATGTCAAGCATGTGTGGCGGCAACCAGGTGAAGAGTACAAAGACAAGCGTGTCTTGTCTACACTCCATGGTGGTGGGAGTCATAAAAATAAAGAAAGAAGAACCCAGATATTCTGGAGTAGCGGGAAACTCAACCCCATCTAGGGGAGTTAGCCCACATTCTCTTCTTAAGTTTGGGACTTTAAAGGCTGTGAGGTGGTCATAAACTGCGAAAGCACTCAATATTTAAAATAACATCTTTATTCAAACATCAAAAAAAGATAAAAGCAGTATATATAAAAAAATTGTACAACCATATTTCAGGCTCACATGCCTAGATACATTCAGTGTAGATACAGTACCGTACACACC